>NC_051139.1:12381567-12734070 GCF_014839805.1 Manduca sexta
AAGTGTTTTTTACGCTATATTCTATAGCGATTATTTCTTTCCTCCCATTGTAGAGACAGATTTTTTTTCTAATTTAGAAATGGTTCTATTATTCCTATAAAATATTGCATAAATTATCTCTGTAACACCAAGCCCAAGATTCTATGAGGTTTCGCCCGTCTCCTTTCATCAATTTTGGGTAGTTTTTGAGCTAATCGCGTTTAAAAAGGTATACACATGCGGCGAGAGACTTTGTGTTGAAATATATTTTTCAGATTTTTTAAGAGGAACAATTCCGTCACACATGATTGTTTTGTAATTTTAACCGTTTACGCAACGGAAACTCTGAAAAGTAATATATTTTCCCCGTTTTTGTGGATTTGGATGAAATTTATCACACAGATAGAACATGTCCTGGATTAATATATTGGCTACTTTTATCCCAGTTATGTGCTTCTATCGGTAATAATAAAATTATATAATCTAATTTCTTAAATAGATGACGCTGAACTCGTACAGGAGACACTACGTATCACTCCAGTAATTTAAAGATGGGTAAGGTCTTCACGCAACCGAAGCTACAAGCTATACCTAATATATAAAAAACAAAGAAAAATTATCTTAACGTTTTCATCATGTTTGCATTCACCTTATAGTCAAAATTTTTAAACTTTAACCTTTAAGAATAAAACTTCGGTACTTATTTTATCCTTTTACATCGTCATGTATTTTCCTTAAGCGTTTATGATTATTATTAATGTCAATGCTTATATTTAGAATTTACAGAATGATTTCATTATTTAAAAGATAACAATACGCGTGTAACATTATTCAGTTTTCATATAAATTTGACTCGATGATTGTTTTCCTATAAATGAAGTCAAAATTCTTAGTCAACGGAACTAAGTTTTGTTTTTCGTAACAGATTGCGTCACAGTTTTAAAATACGTGTTACTTCTTTTTTAGTCACCTAAAATCTAATTAAAATTAATAACGATTACATATTCGTGATGCAACAACTAACTATAATAATTACAAGTAAAAGCCTGCAAAATTTATTTGGCATTGGGTCATATACGATTAAATAAACGATCTCTAGCAATTAGCAAATTAAAGCTTTGCTGTTGACCCTAGCCATTGAAACATAATATATTTTGCATGACATACTTTGTATTGATCATAGCGAACGCGGTTAATCGTTATTAATATCTGATGACATAAGTTTGCATTGCATCTGTGTATAAAATGGTTTACAGTACACATTTTTTAGATTAAACAATACTGAATAGGCAACATAGTAATACGAGAATATACTTGTAGCAACTATATTAATTTATATAATATCACTAACTTTTGTCAACAGGTCCGCCTGCGTTAAGTTTTAAAGAGATTCAAATTTTCCCGTGACAAAAGGTATAGCACTTAAGAGTAATGTAGCTTTATATTAGTGAAAAAAAATATCAAAATTTCAAGCAAACAAACTCTTCAGCTTTAAATATCTTATTATTATAAATTTGTAGTTCGGAGTCGGATTCATAAGGGGATAACTACATATATTCAGGGCGGCCTATTCCGTCTACGGGGGCAAATCCGTCTTTTTGCAATTACGGGCGTTCTAATTAAAGGATAGCTTTGAAAGCCGTATAAGTAAATAGAGGATTTATTGCCTGTTTTACTTACACGGCTACCAAAACTGTTCTTCGATTGGAAAGCACGTAATTGCTTAAAGACGTATATATGCTCAAGTAGGCGGAAAAGTACCCCTTAATTATAAATATAAGATAGGTACAACGTAGGTAGGTCCTTGTGTATTTACATTTCGGAAAATGCTTGGTAATTTATGTAATATACTTACAGCCCTCTGTATTCTCCCTTGTATGATTCATACTTAGCAAAATAATAAAACTCAATAACTGAATAAATCACAAATTTTAACCCACTGGTTGAATCATAGTGTCCGTCAAATGTACTTTTTTTGACATTACTGCTTACACGATGCTTCATTTTACGGGTGCATAATGTTTGGCGAACGTGCCTCGAACAACTACGATATGAAGGTCAAACGCCGATCTTGCGGTAATTGTGCTCAAACATAGTACTCCTAACTAGTAATAACAAAATATTAATAAAGATAATTTTTATACACTTCGGTGCTTTTAGGGGCATTGTTATGCTCTTTCTAGAATGTCATTGTTATTATAATGTATTTGAATGAGATTAAGTTTAATTACTTGTTGCGTAATTACTATATCAGCGTAATTGCATCAAGTCGCCGGCGTTCTACTGTAGTTATGATTGTTTCTAGAGAAAAATACATGACAAAGAAAAAGCATAGATGGCGGGTGCAATCTCTAACTTTTAATACCGGCTAAGTTATTTACATCAGTATACGTAATTATTCCGTGATAACGTCCCGAACTTTGAGGAAAATACATAGGATTCCATAACATCCATTTACGTCTAATGCATTATAAAAATTAAAACGAACTGGTCACCGCGTAACCATTGAATGACGTGACGGGTAAAATGAAACGACACCTCAGATTCAAGGAGCTACAAAATTTTGTAATATTTCGTTTCTGTATTAAGAACTAATAAAGTGCATGAATAAAATTATATAGGTAAATACAAATATTTTTATATTAGGATGGGACCTAATCGATTGATGTGTCACGGGGCTTTTACGATAAAGTTATACCACTGCTAATGACTGAGCCAAGAAACCGGAAATTACTATTTGTTACAATAACTTTTGCCGCGTCATTACATAATTCAATTGGTACAGTTATTGCCGTAATAATTAAATCAATCTGTTTAATTCGTTAGGTTGATGTATTTGTTTAAGACCTAGTGAACTTTCGTCACCTTTTATTCTTTATAGATAAAGATGTTTACCAGCGTCGCGCTTGCTTATATTATTGCAGGAGAGAATCTTTAGTTCAAGTTATAAAGATTCGTAACCGAATTTTATTATGAATAGCAAAAACAGTTATAACTTTGTTTGCACACTGACGCAAGATATGTACTCCTAACGCTTTTAATATTTGTTACCCAGTAATTTGAAAAATCTCATAAGTAATACTTTACAAATAACAACAATGATTTATAAATACAAAGGAATTGTTTCTTACAATATAATTGCAAAATGTAAAGGTATTGAAAAGTACTTAATAATATCTAAGTGTGTGTCCAAATATGGCGATTTCCGCGACATGACACATTCGCCCATAGCGCGCATATTAGATGGCTAGTATAAGGAGCGCGCGCTTAGTTTATTTATTTTAATTATTTAACATAAAATTGCTCTCATTACGTAAACAGCGTGTCAGCAGCGAACATAAATAAACTCGCGCGCTTGAGAGCCTTTTGCAAACACGCGAATTCGTCATATTTAGCCGAATAAATAAATACAAAACACGAAACCACTAAATTGTATAAAACCTTATTGGATTCCTAGACGTGGAGATGACCTCTGACGTAGGCAAGCTATTTTCGGAATATTTGAGGCAGACATTTTACATGCAATTATAAAAAACGTACAGGTTTGTATGATTAGTTTTAGTAATAAAATGAATACAAAATATTATCAATGCTACTTTTGAACAGAATTCATTCCACATTTTGATCCTGGTTTTAAAGGTTTATGATGAAAAGTAATTTACTGGCTTTAATTTAACAGATTGAAATGTATCAGCCGTGAAATGAATGAGATATTTTCTTACAGACAGATGAATGCACAACAAAGATAATTGCCAGCTTTTGATGTCCAATAAGGAAGGCCTTATACTAAATTTTGTTGAATGGTAGGATATGTTACTGTAATAAGTAGAACATTAATATATTCCTTAACAACTTACCTCCCTTTTCTGTTTCTTACTGGCATAAGAGGCCAAGATATCTTTTGTTTGTGCATCTGCAGTTATCCACCCTAGGTCCAACTCTTCAATTGTTTGTAAATAAAGCAAGTCAAGGGAAACCTTATCAATCATCAGATCCACATCATAGCATGGATCCCAATAGCTAAAAGAGGAAATGTGCATTTAATATAATTACACAAAATTCATAAACATTTTTGTTTGTTTATTATTGTTTTTAAATAATCTAATTAAAAATTTGGGAACAGATAAATGCAACCTTAGCTATTGTAATCAGGAGTTGATTTTTAATTGCATCTCTAACAAGTGTTAGTAAAGCAGAAATATTTATACAAATAATGCTGTGCCACACTATACTCTGTTAAGCTTATCAATATAAAAATAATATTACAATACAATATTCATATTTCATGGTAGGAAAAAACAGTACCTACTTTCTAATTATTTTGTTATTGCCCGTAAATTACAAAAAATACTATTATAAGGAAAGTAGTTAGATATCTGTTTAAAATTAAATAGTACCTCCTCTCCCCATATATTATAAATGTAAAATGAATATAATATTTTAATTAAAATAATTATAAACCTTACCATTTCCTGAGAACAATTTTATCCTCTGGCCTAACATACTTCTGAGATATGTATGGAGATTCATACTCTTCCAACTTTTTTAATGATGGCTGACCATCTTTTGCACAGCTCCAATTAAAGAGATATAAGGAAAAATATTTCATCAACTCTTTTGGTAAGTTTATATAGTTACATGCAATATCTAATATAGTGCTTGATGAGTCAGTTGAGGAAAAACGGATAATGGTATTCGGTAACCATTCATGAGTGAGATTTCTATATCCACTTCATGCATTTTCACACTGTCGCTTTTCTTGTTGGAGGGAGAATAGAAATGTTATCAACAGATCTGAATTCGCCAGCATTGGATTTTGCCCCACTGGAAAATAATCTCGGGGTAATATTTTTTTATAATCTTATTACTTAGAATTTAAAATTATTTATCAATGGTGCAAATCAATATTTACATTAGTAATATATGAATAAAACAAATCCAACAGTAGAGTCTAAATTAATTACAAAACAAGTACTGTTGTGTGGGTGCCTACAATTATGAAACACATTGAACTTCATTGAAAACATAAAATAAAACAAATATTAATCCACTCAATTGTCTATGATATTTCGTTGAATTGATGTTCTAAATAAAATATTATTTTAAAGTTCATTCTTTATTTTCATTTTATAATTCCTCCTATGGATATGGTATAGATAGAATCATTCACTTGTAATATAATTTTCTGTTATTACAAAAAAAACACTTTTGCTTTATTAAGTTTATCACTACAGAAATGTGGTTTGATGAACACTTAAATGTTATTTATTATTCTAAATTAAAATGCTCGTAAATAACTCACCCATTTGTATGTATTTTTCTAACAGGATTCTTCTTTCTTCCAATTGTGAACTAGTAAGGAACAATTTTTTGGGTGGAAACTGTGGCAACTTCAAGTATGGATTCTGAGCCTGCAATTGTTCATGCAGGCTGAGTAACTGCTTGTATCGCGCTGTGCAGTGGAAGACTCCATCAATGTATATGTTGTAGCCCTGTATACAATTTAGAATAAAACACCAAACCTTACTGCAAACCAGATTTAGCATTAAACGCGCCACTTGTTAAATAGCAATCCCTATTTTATTTTATACTTATTAAGTACATACAATTGTAATGTAATAGAAAAACAAAATAAATATATCTACCGTGTAAGATATCCCATTGTCGTCGTGAAATTGTTGCAAATCTGGTATAGAAAAATGCATTTTTGGTATAAATGCAGACGTTTATCATAACTCAATGCCACATTAAATAATTTGAATGAGTTAATCACTTTTTATTCGAAACAGTCGCCCACTTTTTGTTTTATTCCTTACACCAAAACATTTTCCTCCCTTCATCTATCACAAAATATTCTGAATTCACACCAGTGTTGCCAGGGCCCTTGAGTCGTAAGTTACGTTTTGTTTCCTGAAATGTTACATTTTTGCTGCAAAAGTTACATTATTGTTTTTATTTAATTTACGTGTTTTTGGGCAAGCATTTCTGTAGATACGAAACCGCGAACCGCGGGAACCTGCGAAGTAGAAAACGTGCGCGCGCATACTCAAGCAAAATCAAGTTTTAATATATCCAAGATACGTTTCATTTGGCATGGTGAGCAATCTCTGAGTGTGATATGGAGTGAATTACTTTTTAGACCCACCAGTTTTAAATGCGTTCAAATTGGATGCCTAGAATTGAAATGCGTTGGTAAACTGTTTACAATAAAAATTTAGTATTACAAATCTTGTTGTTCTCAAAAGTTACGAAAATTGCCTTAAGGTGGTAGCTCAAGGTCCATTTTCATACATTTTGTTTCGGCTTTAATCTGGGTAACTAAACAAGTATTGGCAAATAAAGAATTTAAATTCACGTCTAGTTAGTGATTAGTTCTCGCAGTTGAAAGAAAAATTTAAAAATAATTAATAATCATGGATATTTCGGCCTTTAAAATTTAATATGACGAAATTTTAAAGGCAGAAATATCCATGATTATTAATTATTTTTAAATTTTTCTTTCAACTGCGAGAACTAATCACTAACTAGACGTGAATTTGAATTCTTTACTTGCCAATACTTGTTTAGTTACCCAGATTAAAGCCGAAACAAAATGTATGAAAATGGACCTTGAGCTACCACCTTAAATGTAAAAATTACTTACATGTTACGCGAGGGGGTCAAAAGTAACGAAAAATGTAAGAAATGTAACCTTCTGGCAACACTGATTCACACACGAATACCACTTTGAAGTTTGAGTATTTTGACCAGTGTTGCCCGATGTTAATTGGCAGGACTGAGCACAAAGAGAATTTGAGAAAGAAACAGCATGGATTTTGTGAGGCTTAAACGTGAAGGACGTGCCTTATATGGTCTTTTGTAGATGGTCTAAGGTGTGTGATTCAAATAGTTCTGAATTCAGATTATGAATTTCATTCTTTTATATTGATAATGCTATTCCAGATATATAAGTACGGCTTATAGAATCCGCAAATTTCGCCTGCCCTAAAGAGCCCCCCAATAAATTAAGATATAGGGCCCCTCTATGGCAAGTTACGCTACTGGTTATAAACTACTTGATCCGGACAATGATATTTCAATGGTGCGGTCTGGAATCAAATTTGAATTAAAGTTTTGTGAATTCAGGCGCAATTCCGGATGTATAAGCCTAAACGATCATATGGCAACAAGCGAGCTTACAACCACTAACAAATTATTCATCAGTTGAGTGTGCTTCAGTTAGCTTCAGTCTTAGTAGCCTTAGTTTTTCGTTAGACTCGATAATTACAAAGTAACTTTAATAAAACTCATAATTTTTAAAATTCATTCCACATGGGAACCGATTATGGTCAACTATGCTATGCTACCAAGTTATACCATTAACTACCAATAGTGGTGAATTATAGGCATACATAACGCATAATGTAAGAAAAATCCTTGTTTCCAATTTTATCAGACTACGACAAAGCATCAAAACAGGAAAAGTTTAATGGCTATATTTCTTATACAGTACTTTCTTATAATATATTTCCCTATCAGTGTAATTTTTCGAGTACCTAGATTGGTTCTAAATTCGAAGCTCGGTGGTTGTCATGGTGTTCGGTGAAAAAGACCATAGGCCAAACAATTTATTTTTTGCAAAATATTTACGAAGAATGCCTGTAATCCTTTTTGCCTGACGTTCAAATTGGCCATAAAATTGGGTTCCACATATCTTACATCCTAAGTAGCAGACTATTACTATTTGTACGTGCGCCGCGTTGTACTCGCACTCGTGAGTCGCAATTGCGTATTGACAGCAAGGAAGTGACATATTTCATTACTTGAAGTTTTGTCGCCGGTACTGCGAACCCAATGACTAAATATAAAGAGGACAGGGGGTCTAGACAAAAACCTTTTTCTGTTAGCGTTCACGCTTACGGAAAGTTCAAAATGTATGAAAATGACATATGCTGAAGAGAAGTCACGTGACTGCTGCAAAAATTGGTAGACAAAAATTTTCAATTCGACATTCGGAAAGAAACGTTAACGTTAGCGTGACTAATAAACAGTCCATAGAGAAATGAAACATACAAACAGTGTTGCCAGGGCCCTTGAGTCGTAAGTTACATTTCGTTTCCTGAAATGTTACATTTTTGCTGCAAAAGTTACATTATTGTTTTGTTTTTAATTTACGCGTTTTTGGGCAAGCATTTCTGTAGCTACGAAACCGCGGGGACTCGCGAAGTAGGTAATGTGCGCGCGTGCGCACACTCAAGCAAAATCAAGTTTTAATATATGCAAGATACGTTTCATTTTGTCATGGCGAGCCACCTCTAAGTGTGATATGGATTGAAATACTTTTTAGACCCGCCAGTTTTAGGTGCGTTCAATTTGGAGGCGTTGAATAGAAATGCATTCGTAATCTGTTTACAATAAAAATTGTATTACAAATCTCGTTGTTCTCAAAAGTTACGAAAATTGCCTTAAATATAAAAATTACTTACATGTTACGCGAGGGGGTCAAAAGTAACGAAAAATGTAAGAAATGTTACCTTCTGGCAACACTGCATACAAATGGTAGACAAGTGTCATTTTTGACAACTGAAACTGCTATTTAGCGTCACCGATTCACGTTTTATTTATCAACAGTTGTAGACCTCACGCTACGGTATTCGTCAACTGGAAAATTAGTGAAATATTCTTTTTTTACATCATTATGCATAGTTTAAAACAATTAACGCCGCTAATAACGAAATATCATTGTCAGAGACGAACAAGAATATATCGCTGCGAAATGGAGAAAATTGTAATTTTGCAGGAATTGGAATTTAACAATCGTTTTCGATTAAGTAAAGAATGTTTTCGTCTGATTGAAGACGTCTATGTGATGATCTTCCATACATAATAATAATAAAAGAAAGTTCTCATTTGAAAAAGTATTATAATACCTGTGCATAAATGCTTTATAAGAAAGCATTACAAAACAACAACAAAAAAATACCATTTCTACCTACAGAGTGTAACAATTTTATTATGCTTATATGTTCAATTTATTTATTATTATTTTATTATTTATATTTAGGTATACAACAATATTCATAAAAGTACAGCTTTATACCACAAAACCACATTTTGCATAGCTTGCATATAGGTACTCGAGATTCCAAATCTGGCAATCTCGCGCCGAAAATGCAAACTACAAAGATGGACGATTGCATTTGACAATCTTTCACGCTATACCATAGACTAACTAATAGAATTCGGCGCGACTAAGCGTGTAAACGTGCGGAATGGGCGGCTAGCGTACAATGTGTACTTTGTCTACCGATTTAGTTACGTTGTCGTTTAAGCGTTAGCGTTTTACGATTAGGCGTTAGCGAGTACGGTTAACGTCACGCTTGGCTTTTGTCTAGGCCCCCAGGCCTCAAAAGTTAGCTATATGAATAAGTTATATTTATGTTAGGGAAATCGACGCAGAATTGTCAATATATATGTCTATCTCTTTTACTCAAAGCTTATTTGGAACGCAACAAAAAAAGACAAAAATAATTGCTTTCTTCGCATATGGCACTATTTCGTTTACTTCAACACACTGGGACCGCCTTGCGGCAGAAACGCCATTTTATGCTGGCGAGTCGGCAAGTACATGTAGTGTCAGACGATGTAAACAAATCTTCATAAATATTGAATTTAAAGTAATATAATCATATTCTCAATTGTTCAGTGTGTTTATTAGTGTATTTGTTAAGTTTCGAAAATGACTCAGTGTTGTGTGAAAGGATGCAAATCGAATTCACGCAAGAAAGACCCCGAAATATATTTTCATAGGTTAGTAACTGTTTTTACCGAAAATTAGCAAATATCTTTGTATAATTACTTTTGGATGTGTTTTATCAATTAAAATGATATGTGGATCTGGTTTGTTAAGCTTTGGACCCTTTTAGGCGTGATTTATACACATTAAAATCATTATGTTTGTTTACACACGAGCTTAGGGATGGGTGGGTGGATTTGTTTAGAAATTATTGATATCGATATTTTAACAGACCCCCGTTTATCAGTTACGGTTTTTGTCTTTTGGAAAGAATGTTAGAGCACACATCAATATTGTATTATTCAGAAGGACAAACTAAGTGAAATTAGAATATTTTTTAAGATAACCAAAATTTTAAAACCAAGGCAAAATGAATTGAGAATATTGAGCGACGTGATTGGAATCCTACACCAAATACATATTTCTTTACATTTTGAGAAGATATGCATAAACCACACGTTTAATTAACGCGAGTAAAGATAACTGTTTTCCAACAATATTCGCGATAAGTAAAATAGTAATGATTATTATACTTCACCTAATAAGTAGTAATATTACTTTAATATATTGCTATGAATAAAATTAGAATTGTTACATAAAAGAATAGATAAACATAAAAGAAACAACATAAAGATGAAATGTAAGATATATTTTTACAATTGGCGGTCTTATGTTTCGAGCAACCTTTGCATGCACGGAAATAGATACATAATCATATTGTTGTTATTGCAAATAATTATTATAATTGATTATCTTAACCACCATTTTACGGTCATTGATTTTAGTTTGCTGAACCATAGTTATGTTTCTCGATCAAAGAGCATAATAATAAAATAAAATAAAACCAACCAAATAATTGCTGGCTACGCTATCTTATTCCATTTATCATGTATTAAATAAATATCTTAATCTGTAACTTAAATTTTTTGGCAAGGGAATAGTGCAACATACAAATATAGATCAAACACAACTGGATGTTTGTCACAACAGGTACTGCTTTGTTTAACAATTGTTACTTATAAATCAGTTTCAGTTTGTTTGTTTACATTATGATTTGTTATATTTATATTATGGTAGTTCCTAACCCCTTTCGTATTTGATCTTTTTGGGGCTTGTTTGTCTCTCTTAATTCTTCGATGTCGATACAAAATTTTCGGTACTAGCATATCACTATTGTAAGGGGCGGAGTCGGCACCATTTTGTTCATGAAATGTGCCGCATGTCACGTGACCATATTACCCATCCTCTATACTTCTTTTATCATTGTGCGAACCAAGACGCCGTACTTTGAAGCGGACACCTTCTATTAGAACTAGTCGTAGAAAGTTATTTCATGCCTACCTTGGATTTCGAAGATAAACTAGGGAACTTCTAAAATCAATTAGGAAATAGACTCTGATTGAGGATAATAAATATTCTAGAACAAAGTAAATTCCTTACTATCTTAGACTAATTATGGACAAGATCATGCTGGACTATATATGAATCATATAGACACAATGCATTAAATTACCTATTGACAACTATGTAGTTAGACCTAGCGGGTGAAGAGCCGACGTTGAAAGCTTCAGGCCGTTCGACACCCGCAAACATTTATAAGTATTAATTTAATTACTGGTAGTGTTTTTATTTACTGTTTTCACAAGTTGTAATGTCGTAATATACTTATCTATACTATTATATAAAGCTGAAGAGTTTGTTAGTTTGTTTGTTTGTTTGTTTGTTTGTTTGTTTGTTTGAACGCGCTAATCTCAGGAACTACCGGTCCAAACCGAAAAATTCTTTTTGCGTTGGATAGCCCTTTGTTCGTGGAGTGCTATAGGCTATATATCATCACGCTATACCCAATAGGAGCGGAGCAGTAATGGCTAATCTCAGGAAATACCGGTCCAAACTGAAAAATTCTTTTTGCGTTGGATAGCCCTTTGTTCGTGGAGTGCTATAGGCTATATATCATCACGCTATACCCAATAGGAGCGGAGCAGTAATGGCTAATCTCAGGAACTACCGGTCCAAACTGAAAAAATATTTTTGCGTTGGATAGCCCTTTGTTCGTGAAGTGCTATAGACTATATATCATCACGCTATGACCAATAGGAGCGGAGCAGTAATGGCTAATCTCAGAAACTACCGGTTTCAACTTAAAAATTCGTTTTGTGTTGGATAGCCCTTTATTTGTGGACCGCTATAAGCTATATATCATCACGCTAGGACCAATAGGAGCGGAGCAGTAATGGCTAATCTCAGGAACTACCGGTTTGAACTGAAAAAATCTTTTTGTGTTGGATAGCCCTTTGTTCCTGGAGTGCTATAGGCTATATATCATCACGCTATGACCAATAGGAGCGGAGCAGTAATGAAACATGTTGCAAAAACGGGGAAAATTATTAGTTTTGAGAGCTTCCATTGCGTGCGCTGCGTAAACGGTTAAAGTTATGCAACAATGATGTATGACGGGATTGTTCCTCTTAAAAAGTTCTAAAAATATATTATAAAACAAAGCCCCCCGCTGTATCTATCTGCCTGAACGTGTTAAACTCAAAAACTACCCAACGTATTAAAGTGAAATTTGGTATGGAGACAGTGTTAGACCCTGGAAAGAACATAGGCTCCCGGGAAACTACTACTTTTATAACGGAAAACTTTAGCCTGAAAAACTTTATAACGCGGGCAGAGCCGCGGGCAAAAGCTAGTTTTTTATACAGTGGGTAAATAAAAATTATTTTCAAGTCTTTGTTTAATTTTATTACAAAATATGACTCACTTATACCTAACCATGAAACATACTCTGATAATATCACAAAAGGTTATGCACAAATGATAAAATTTTATATGTACATCTTTTGTCTCTATAGATATCCTGTATAATGTTAATTTAATTGGTAGCAACTTCAAACTAGCCACTCTCAGAGACGTCAATTAATTTCAATGATCATTAGCCATTAGTTTAGGATTTGATAATTTCTCCTAAAGGTCAGTGAATTTGAATTTATTCAAAAGCCGCCTTCTTTATTATATTTTTCCGGTATGTAATATTAATATAAGGGCGTTAACTCGTTCATGATAGGGAAATACCTCAAGTTACAAAAATTATCCTATGATCATTTAAAGTTAAAGTATGTACGTAACTGAGTATAACAATTATCTTATAATATAAGAAAGCCCGTATATGGGAGATAACATTATAGCCTACAAAAAATTCTGCTTAATGTTAATTAATTTTCCTCCGAAATATGAGAACTATCTCCTTACAATAACAATTTTATAGGTTCTTGGAGATATTATTTACCAAAGTTGTATAAAATATTAATATATTTTATTAAATATTTCTTATTGTTACATACATTGCATCACGGATTTTTTTTTCAGGGGTAGTCAGAGGTGCAACATTTTCGGTTAAGGCTATTGCCATTAATCGGGCAAAATTCTAGACTTCGGACTAAATCTGAGCGGAAAAATCCAATATTAACACATTATTCGACTCAGATTAAGTCCGATACTTCAACGCCATAGCCGTAACGCGTACCTACACAATTAAACTACGCCAACGAGGGACAGTTCTAACCTTATAAGTAATATATTAAATATTGATGCGGCATTCATTGTACGGAGGCGGGGGAGTTTCTGATCTATCTGGAAGGCGGATCGCGTCGACTTGTAACCCGGAGGCTGCTACGCCAGGTATTCCGTACGGTGGACTTCTGTCAGGCAATGATAGTTGTCGTCTAAAGTACGGTGGAGTTTCTAAATCTGGGTTTATACCACTATTCCATAATAAGTTACTTCTCATGTCACCGTCTGTGAATTGATGTATTCTTCTCCTCTGGCGCCTGCTGTCGGTTCTTGTACAATTTAAACGATTACATCTACAAAACTTGCGTAGCCATATGTATGTACCTACTATACCAATCGCCAAACCTATTTCAAGCCCAATCACAAAAGACTGAAGCGCTGAAAAATCTTTGTCAAATTTTTGTAACGGTGTTAAAGGTGTTTTTGGTTCTTGGACTTCTTTTGTGTTATTTTCTGTTTTCGTAATATTCCAAACATCAACTAACTCCATTTCTTTTCTCTCCACGATAACTGATGAAATCATTTTCTCGGACATATTCGGGAATCTCTTTTTACATTGTTGATCATACGTGATACCTTGTGATTTAATCCATTTCTCAAGGGCTATAAAATCTGGATTACAACCCAAGTAATCATTTCTTAGTTCTAATCTTTCTAATTTATGCAAAGGACGAAAGACATTTGCAGTTATTGTAACTACGTAATTTTCACTCAGGTCTAATTTTTCAATTTTGGAAGTCGAGTGAACAGTCTATCCGGCAAGGATTTGATCCGGCAGTTGTTTAAATTAAGTATCTGAAACATTAAAGTAACTATGAATCATAAATCCAGGCGACAACACAATACAACGCTAATTGTAAATACTATAATATATTTCTATGCACCGTACCTGCAGCTTATCATGCATTATGAAAGGTTCATTTTTAAGTGTTTCAAAAACGTTAGACGATAGATCAAGAGTGTTGAGTTCAGGTGTATCCCAAAAGAGATCCGATGGTATATATCTCAGTCGATTGCTACTTAAATTTAAATGAAATAACTTATCGATTCCAGCAAATGCATGTAATCCAATCCAAAATATCAGATTATATGATAAGTCCAGTATTTGTAGTGAAGTGTATCCGGACTCCTAAAAAAATTAAAGTTTACTTGTTATAATTGCTATGTAGACTTTTAAAATATATTATAATAATGTAGACAGTATACAAACTTTAAAACAGTAGTTGTCCAATTCACTGATAACATTGTGTGCGAGGCTATACACTTGCAACGCAGTGGGCACTCCCACATCGATGTTGATAATGTTTTGATCAACACACACGGCGCGATTCAACCCATTAACCATATCACAGTCACATTGTTTCGGGCATACTACATCACTAACAACACTAGATACAAATATTAACAAAAATAAAATAATTAACGACATTTTTTGTAATTATCGGTTTTACGTTTATATGATTTCATTGTTAAATAGTTTATTCTTCCGAATGCACTAACGCGCAAACAATATCACATTACAAATGGGGCAATGATACAACTAACTGATAAACAAATCCATATCAAGTCCGCTGTTTGTGCGGATAAGATAAAGACGGAGTGAGTAATAAAATCTTAGTTTGTTGCAGTACTTGGTAAATGTTACTCGTACACGATGTTCTTCAGAAGTGTTCAGGGATTACAAGGAAAATTAATACTTTACTGGGAAAAATCAAAATAAAGACTTATAAATATTTTATAAGCGTAGAATAACTAAGCAAGTTTATGAATAACGGCCAGCTGTCATATAAAATCATTAAAAAAAAACCAGACCCATTACGAATATAGAGAGTAATCAAAATTAAGTCTGGTCGTTATATTACGTGCTCACATATTTTTTTCAGTGAATTAGTGGATCCCTGAGGTGGATCCCCACTTATTACGTCAATTGAGATTTAAATAATAACACTGATTCAAAGTTGCATAGAAATAACATGGTTTAAGATGTCTAAAATGACAATTAATATATTTGTTTTATAAAATATCAGATTTGCCTAGTAAAAACATACTTATAGCTACAACATCCTTTTTAATGCGGAATACAGTAGCGATTATACAATACTGTTTAGCGGCAGAATTTGCGACGGTTTATACGGGTGGGCTCTACCATAAGAGATACTTAGCCACCACTAGTTGACGATGACGATGATATATGACCTCAGAACAATGCTTGTTCTGAGTATATGACGCCTACTTAAATCGTTACCTTCTATCAAGACAAAACTAGCGCCATCTAGGGTCGCGAATATAGAAGAAAATTTCGAATATTATTTTCGAACTTTTTGACACTAGAAGGTAAATATTTGAGGTAAATATCATGCGTGAGACGTGACGTCTCCGAATTCTGAACCACCTGTCTGTCATGTGTCAGTGTCAAATGTATCGTATGGCTGTCAATAGATGATTTTGAACTTTTGAATATTTTGCTAATTTTGAGTAAAGTCATAATCAGAGACCAATAAACTAGAGAGACGGTTAACTTCATACATTGATTTTAACACGATAAGGAAACCCACACTAGCATGCGTTCCATGTCTATATTATGTTATACAATTAATTCATGAATAGTTGGAACTCTCTTTCTTTCCCGTGTGAAAAACCTATGACCCTTATTATTCTCACTTGCACGCAGGTTATGTTGAAAATTAAATATGGCCGTAGTACTAGAGACGTAGCCGTATTGAAAATCGATATTTTTCCGAATATACCGATTTTTAAATAATTAGGGATGTGCTTAGGCCGGTTTCATACTAATACAAAAAAATCGGTTATCGGTTTTCTACAGTGAGTACACGGCGTAAATGTTGTGTCACGTGTTGACCCATTTAAAATATTGACAAATAAAATAAAACAACTTTTCTTATCTAAATATAAAGATTTATTAGTAATGTTTTCATTACTTTTCACGCCCAATTTACCATAATTTCAGAATCTACCGATAGCCAGCGAAAATATTTTTTTTACTTAAAATTGCAGTCGCATTTTCTGTTCAATAAAATAAAATATAGGTAAACAAAGTTATTGCTGTACTTATGATACGTTTAAAACAAATCAAATAAATTAATGAACAAACAACTAAGTCACTACAGAAGCTAAAATTTAAAAAATAATTGATATATAAAGGATAAAAAAACGAAAGAAGTCAGCTCGGGCCAAAAGGTATATGATATAATCTTAATAAAATAAAAGGAATGCATCACGATCTTCGCCGTCGAAGAATATAATATAGGCCCCTACCTAGCTAACCCACCAGCCTTTCACTAGCTACCTAAGAGATGACTACCCGAAGAAGAAAGGCAGAAAGGAACTCCGGGCTTATTTTTTTGTCATCAATTACCACATTTTTTTTATAGATGTTGTATACAAAGTAGTCACATAGCTTATATAAGGTGGTGCACGGATTAAAAACATGGACTGGCATAAAGCAAATACATAAATAGTGCACACCGTTCAGCTGCTTACATTTACCAACATAATTTTAATTTTCATCATTACAATTCAATATTATAAAGGCAAATGCAACATGATTTTTTGGTTGTCATTCACTTATTAATATTTTGTCATATAAAATCAACAATAACATACAAGACACAAAATTGGATTGCATATAAATTTAACAATAACAATTTACATAAAATTAAAAATAATGACAATACAATGACTGACTAGTGGCACATTTGTAAGAAAAATTACTACAAAGGACAAAAATGTTAGATATTTTATATTGAAAAGATGATTTTAAATAAAAAGGTAAAAATAATATTTTTGTACATAGTAAATGAATAGAAATATGAACTATTTTGGAAACATAAACATTTTTATTTTACCGTGTTCAAGCATAATTATGCATATGAGATTTTAACAACGGCTTGCTTAACGGTTAGCAAAATGAAGATAATTGTGAAGACTAGCACTATAATTTTACACAATATAAGGAGACATACTTAAGCTATTCACCATTATACACTATGCATTAGGTATAATAACTAATCTAAAACACAAAACTAAGAATTTATTTGAATATGATTATTCTCTCACGAAAAGCATTCCATGCATAATTTAACATTTTGCAATATCATATAATGGCACATTTGCTACTAAAAATGCTACAAAATACAAAAAATGTTGGATACATTATAATGAAAATATAATATTAAATTAAAGGTAAAATTACTAATTCTGCACAATGTAAATCAATACAAATATGAACAATTTGGGAAACATACACATAATACTACTTTTTGTAGAAATGTAATTTACTTGACAATTATCTGGTAGTAAAATTACCATGTGCCTTTATTTGACCAAAAAAGTTTTCTATCGGATCTTGATTAAGACGTCTAAGACTTAAAAATTTAACACCATCAATTCTCAGCAGATCTGACCACAAATGTTTTATTGTTTTTATATTATTATGTTCAAAATGCTTCAGTGATAAAGGCTTCCTTTCCTTTCATTGGAAGCGTCAAAGCGCATTGAAGCTAGCTTTTCACAGCATCATTCCAGAATGCAATGTACTCCGAATTATATGAAAGAGCATGTTTTAACTTATTCCCATAATGACCAAAACCATTTAAACTATCAAACAAATTATTTATAAAAAAGCAATTTCTGCTGTGAACAAACCATTTCCAATGTCTTTATTTAAACTTATGTAATCATGATCCTGGAGATAGCAGAGACTTCATCTGGATTCCTAGTGATGTAGCCACTTGCCGGCTAAAAACTTGGGCTGCAAATTTGACCTGAAATGTTAATAATATAAATAATATATTTGTAAATTAATAAATGAACGATTTTAATCATGGTATGATTATTTAATCTGTTATGAGCTTAAAGATATTTAATTAAATGGCCCAAAGAAATTTATATTCTGGCCAATACTTTCACAAGAATATGGCAATTTAACATATTATATCAAGGTTTTTTTATGACAATTGTTGTACATTATGCCAATTTCAAGTTGGGGAAAGTGGTTAATTTAATCACAGAATACGATTTATTGGAAACATGAAAGGAAAAGGATCAGTAATGATGATATGATTTTATTTCCTGATGATAGTACGGTAATATTCTCTGAGAAAACTCAGTCATTACTAGAGGCTAGAGTAAATAAGGCATTAGAGGACATTGTGAATTGGCTTACAGAAAACCATTTATAAATTACTTTAAAAGAAAACATCTTATTTTTTTCAAGAATAGGTCAGCAACTAAATTGCTTTCTATAAATTATCACTTACAGGCAGAAGCCATACGATTTTTAGGGCTCCAGGTGTACTGCAACTTAAAACTGGAAGGAACTTAAGGAAAAATTCTTACATTAACTAGTTTATTTATATACGAAATTTCAATATTTGTAAAAGAAACCTACATATATTATGTACACTAAATATTATAGCAAACGAAATAAAAATGCCACCTAACAATACAGCTCTATTAGATAAGAGCGTTATCTGCATGGGTCCAAGAATATAATATAATAAATTACAAGTTGTATTGTAAACATAGAAAACATAGATATATTTAAACTTAAATTAAAAACCTTTTTAATTGATAAGACATATTATTATATAAGAGAATATTTACAGGAATAATTTTGTGTATATATTCCAAAAAAGTAATATGAAGAATTATAGGTCTATAATGTTTTTTTATTGTTATAGCAAAAATTCGTAATTTTCAAAAGTTATTGGGAAAGTAATTTACAGACTAACTGCTCGTTACTCATATTTCGAAAAACATAAATTATTCTGTGCTGATCTAAAAGGTTTTCATAAGCACAGTCCTATTCATATGGCATTATTTGACCTGTCATCAACTGTTATGGCAGCTGTCGATAAAATAAATCCAGTCCAGGAGGTTTTTTTTTATAATATTAATTTGTAGGTGATAAACTCCTATGCCTAGAGTTGATGCATTATTCTTTGAAGCAGCACAATAAATATGATGCCAGTTAGGCCAATTAGAGTTTGTATAAGGGTAATTTTAATAATGTCAATATTGAAAAGTATATTAGGAGCAATTATCAAAGTAAAATAATCATGATTAAATAAGGGAGAATTTCAATCTTTTATTAATCAGTCAAGACTTGTAAACAAAACTGTGATAGAACAATGTATATTTATTTACCTTCATTTTGTCATATGAAGTTGGATTTATGTGCTTCTCAGTAAGTTTGGTGCTTCTTGCTCTGCCACCAAAACCATCCACTTTATAAAGTCTCTTAATATACTCCCACTTTGCCCTTTGGTTGCCAATGAGTAGGATTTTTTTCTGAAAATTATTGCGAAAACATTTCAATAAATAAGGTACATCATAGATATGGTACAATTGGTTTGGGCCGATTTTATAACAGGTGTCATTGGTATATTTGTTACTACGTAGGAGTTCAGCATTAGAATCTGATATTAATGACTTAATAGCAGCAATGCTATTCAGTAATGCTACTAGTGGGTTCAATTTCTAATATCAAATCTCGGTTTGTGACTTTATATTTATCTGTATTTCCTAAGTTTACTAAAGGAATCGCATTAGGTGTTAATCTTAGATTCTGTTTTATATGTTCGGGAATAAAATGTTTATGACAAAAACGAATGTTTTCGCGTTTAGTAGGAGGATAATTTTGTAGAAATGGACATAACCTTAACCACTCTTCCCACCTTTTTATTTGTGAACGGCACACTATAATATTTAATACCTCGGCCTCGAGTACTGCACCCGGGAACAGAGCACTTATAAACCATTATATTATCAAATAAACCAAACTATACGAAGAAAACAATTACACGTTTAAACTGGTAAACACTAAATGATTGCTTTTATAATATATTGTTTACAAAAACATTCACACACAATAAAGCACTATAATTAGATAATAAATAGATGAAAACCGCCTTCAAATCAAAATAGCGAATTGCAACGGAAAATTCAATTTCAAAGCAGCGGTTAAAGGTTAATCACAATAAAAAATGGCGCTACGCGTCGTTTCAAAATCCGAGATTAGAGACGCTTATTTGCGATCGAATGACGGCTTATACTATAATACACACACTAATAAAGGACGTTGTGTAGAAGGAGACATTTAAGGAACGATTCATTAAATGTATGGAAAAATCGTGAAAAGTGAGATAGCTGCTCATCGCTATTGTGTTACTTTTTTTCGCCGAGTTAAACGGGTCTGGTCATAATATTGAGC
The DNA here is from genome assembly GCF_014839805.1 of Manduca sexta. Classification (NCBI taxonomy): domain Eukaryota; kingdom Metazoa; phylum Arthropoda; class Insecta; order Lepidoptera; family Sphingidae; genus Manduca; species Manduca sexta. The sequence continues at coordinate 12,402,129 of NC_051139.1, forward strand.
AGATATTGAGTCTCAAATAGGCATCTGTATTTTAAAGATTTGAGATTGATTAGTAGTGCCTGCGCATTAAATGGCTAATTGGTTCTATTGATTCGGAAGTGTTTATTATTCAAATAGTAGAAATGCGTCACGAAATGCCGGTGGTCACTATTCAATGTGATTGGAATGAAGTTATTAGGTAATATTTGTGGTAAAAACAATGTTTTCTATAACTTTCTTGCAGATTTGTTGTCATTAACAAGTAGTGGCAGCATGCTTTTACTGTAGAAACAAACCGTTTGTAATAATATAAAAAAAAATGTTTTGATTTGATATAAAAACAAACCATATAAAAGCCTGGAATTTATTCAATCATCAGTATAATACCGTTCTGTCAATTCGAGTTGATTGGAATATCTGAGAAATATTAGGACTATAGACATATCTTAAGTGAATCATAAATTCAAAATAATTTTGATAAGCCAACTGAAAGTACTGAAACAACTGCAAGTATGTTATTATCAACTTTGCTTTTTTTATTGGAGATACTAACTTACGCTTACGTTTCTGTTTTATATTACTTAATATTTTAACATAATGCTAATTATTAATTTGTACTAAAGCACAATAAATGATGTTTTTATATTAATCACATTTTGTAAAAAGTTAATTAAATTCCAGATTACCCAATGCAGAAGCTTGGATATCTTCCAAAAAGTTATATGAAAATAGTATACATGACAAGATTAAAACAACAGTCAACAAAGGGGATGGAAAAATTAAAATTAATTTTTCAGACAACTACAGTTACATATCTCATGGGAATTTGAATTTAGTTGTGAAACATATGAGCTCTGGTTTAAAGGTGGCATTTGTTGCACCCACCAAAGATCACAAAGTTCATAATAAAGCAGTTTTGTCTATATCTACAGCAGAAAACGCATTGGCAGCGTCATCTTGTGAAGATGATAAATTATTGGTGTGGGATACCAGAAACAGTTAGTATATGTGTAAAAATAACTTTTTAAAAACACCCACTGAGCTACCCGTCATACTAAAAAACCTATATCACCATCAACTACTTTAAAATAACTTTAACATTCATTATTTTATTAATTATAGTATTTCATAATAACATATTGAAATTCATAAAAAGGTTTCGTTACTTTTGCAAGAAGACCTTGTTTTAGTAGTTTTGTATTTTAGGTGAGATACTTCTTGATTTAAAAGGTCATGGAGGTCCAATATATAGGTGTAGATTCTTTCCATCTGGCATAGTTGTGTTGTCAGCTGGTGCCGATGGATCTTGCCGGATTTGGTCAGCTGAATCTGGAATAAATCCAGTTACACTTAAAGGGCACACCATGGCAATCACAGATATTAATATTGTTGAAAAGGGAAGAAATGTTATATCTGTTAGCAAGTAAGTAATAGTTATGTCGAAACAGTAATTCATATTTGTCCCTTATTTTTTTTATTTCTTTGAATGACGAGACAAGCTTGCCGTTCGCTTGATGGTAAGCGATATGACCACCCATAAACAGTAGAAACACTATCCAATACCTTGAATTACAAAATATTGTTTGGTATTCTACTGCGGTCACCATCCTAAGACATGACATGTTATAATTAATTGTACTTTTATTTATTCTTCTTATAGAGATGGCTCTGCAAAGCTATGGGATGTTGGTGAATCTAAATGTTTGGACAATGTTATAGAGGGACATGGACCAATAAATTGCTGTGCTATTGCTATAACTACAGATGAAGTGGAAGTTGAAAATGAGAGAGAGGTGGTTATTTGATTATTATTATTATTAAACTTACATATATTATTACTAGAGACCTGTAGTCTATATTACTAGAGGTCTCTAATAGTATCATATTAAAGGTTGATTTAATGCATGAATTTTCATATTTTGATTATCGTACCGCACATGCAATACAAGTGCATACAACTACAACATTGTGGCCATCTAATCTGATACTGAACACAAAGTAATCATTTTTTATTTTTATTCGTTTATTTAATCTCAGTATTATCTATATTATTTTTTATATTATAAAGCTGACGAGTTTGTTTGTTTGAACATGCTTATCTCAGGAACTACTAGATCAAATCAATTATTTTAGTGGAAAAATTATTTTAGTGGTGGATAGCACATTTATCAAGGAAGGTTATAGGCTATATAACATTACACTATGACTAATAGGAGCGGAGCATAAATGAAAAATGTTAGAAATAGTTGTTATCACAGCAATGCTCCATCCTTAGATAAATAACGCCTATGAATAAAGGGGTTAGAGTATAATCAAATTATATTATTTAATGTGCAGTAATTATTTATTTTTATTTTATTATTTATTAATTATTTATTTACTTTGATTTTAGGTGGGCACCAGTAACAAACTCTTAGTTGTTGGCTGTGAAAGTGGCTTGGTGATATGTGCGCATGTGGCGAAAAGACAAGAGCTATTTTGTAAGCAGCTGGAGTCAGCATGCAATGCATGTATCATTGTAAATGACAGTATAATTGTTGGATGCACCACTGGAGAAGTAAGTTAACCATATTCATATTACTACTAGATGTAGCATATTCTGTGGGAAAGCTTAGTCTAAAATAAATATCAAGTCTGTAACCATCTCTGTAGGGTGCCATCTAGCAAACCACTTTAATTTACGTAGGGCAATATGGTAGCCTCATTATAAGCCTTTGAAACCTATTAATTACTCTTTTCAATTTAATTAATAATGCTCCTTGTACTGTAAATGTGGAGTACAGTTTCTAAACATGCCTTTTGTTCTAAGACCCATGTACTTAGAATGTCAAAAAAAACCGGCACGACGACGTGCCATTGAATTGTGATAGGTTCAGAGACTAACATGTGACGTATTAGTCTCTTGATCAACAACAAACATTAAAATTAAACGTCGCTTACGAGTCGCGTTTTTTGGGACATTCTAAGGGGATTAGCCAGGTTGTAAAATAGGCATACGTGCACATTCGTATAAATGTCTAATGTCTAGAAAGAATTAATATTTTCAGATCTTCCAGCTAAATCTAAAAGATGGCTCAATAATAAGTGAATGGCACGAGTCTGCCAGTCCAGTGTTAAGCCTGGCAACACTGCCGAACGATATGTTTGCTGTCGGCCGTCAAGATGGCACGTGTACTGTGTTATCATTACAAGAAGCGCATTCAAGCATTCGAGTTCAGTTGACAGGCCCAGACTGCGATGGAATCAGAGATATAGCTTTTAATGGAAAATGGCTCTTGACAGCATGTAGAGACTCTGTTATCAGGAAGTATGACTACAATCAAATCAATGTTCACTATAAGTGACATTTGCACATGCATTGTAAATGTTAAGACCATTATAATTAGTGTTGCTAGGTCCGATTTGTCTTAAATGGGGACAGAAGGTAAAACAAATTGCGATTTGGGTTTGTAGATCCGGACACTAGTTTGGGCGTATTGTCGCATTCAAAATAGTCATGCGACTTGCACTTTATTCTTATAATAATGGTTTGTGATAATTTATTGATTTATTGGGACATTTAGTGTCCGGATCAGGTGCAAATCGGGACTCGTTCTCGAAATTATGAAAATCGGGATATCTCGCGCAAATTGGGACACCTGGTAATTCTAATTATAAGGTTCCCTAAGTAGTTTTAATTTCGTCTTAGATTTTTCCTTATATATATGCACATAACAATAGGAAACATTATTAAAAATATAGAAGATATGTCTATTAATTTAAATTGTAAATAAATTATATCTCAAAGTATTTTTTTGCACATAGATATCTGTTTGCTATACATCAATATTCTCAATTGAATTTTATATAGACCTTATTACGTGCATATTACGTATGATATTTGTAAATGTGTAATTCTGCTGAATGCATTTAATACATTTAAAATATGAAATAGTCATTTTGTACGGAGTTTAAAATGATTCTTTAGTGATAGTATCTACTTAATTCTTATTTAACCGTAATAAGCAGGATATCAAAGTTTTATGCGTTTATGCAAATTGCGCACTAATGTGTCTGTATGTGTATATGTTATCTTTCGATATGAAGTAAGAGTAATGAAAAAAACTCAGAAATCCAATAAAAGTAAAAACAAAAACGGTGTCATCATTTAACAAATAATTATCCTCTAAAACAATAAAAAGAACTTATAACAATATGTATTTAGGTCCTCTGTTCAAGGAACAATAGTTAATATAAAGAAAAAAAACTAATATCGGATTAGCAGGAGGTACTATGGGCTAGATACCAACAAAATTCAGTCTACAACTTCTGACCGATACAGAGGACTATAGCCATGTACCGTTAAAACAAGCTCCCGCAACTCCCAAGACTCCACAATACCGCATTCTCGTCCTCGCCGTCGAGCACCTCACTGCGTTCTCCGTCCCCCCAAACCTTCTAATTATCGTGCCGGCCCGCGTGCCAAGTAGTACGCTCATCCCATAATCGCTGATATCTCCATCCTCTGTCAGTGGCCGTCCTGAGCCGAGGTTCGTCACTCGTTAGTGGCTTGCCATCAGCATGGTCACATAATTACCAAGCGTTGCAAGCGCCTAAAGCGCTCATCCTAAAGTCCGGTGTATTTGTATTTTGTATAAGCCGACCCTTGTTAGGCTAACAAACGTGTCTGATGAGAAAAAAGGTCAATTGTCGCTTGGAAGGTGTAAACGCATTTGAAGCTCTTTATATTCATTGTCTATGTTAACTCAAAGACTCGGCATGTTTCACTGATTAATATTTTTAAACTATAATAAAAACTACAACACTATAAATAAAAGGTAAAGTCCATATGAGCCATAGATATCCGTAGTATTTTAGTTATCTTAGAGCAGTGTATTAAACTTAACTTTCATAGGTAATATAAGTTATATTATACCTCTAATTTAGCACTAAAAGTATTTCCTGTATGTGCTGCAATGTGGACTTGGCGGTGATTTCTTTGGGCTTCTGCCTAAACAGGGACTAGGATACCGTTTCGGACTCGCAATCTGAATTATAGTAATTAGCATTATTAATATCAAAGATGCGCTTCTACCATAAAAAGATGATATAAGGTAGTTGGGGTAGGCAAAGTTGTTTGAGCTCAGTGTATTTCAACGCCCTTATGATCTGCAAGTTTTTAGGTCCCACTCCACATTGGTCTTCGACGAGATAGTGGTAACCATTTAAAGTATTCCCTGGTGTTAATCCGCGCGAATTGCCCGCGTGCTATTCATGCTGATAATTATTGATTGATAGCTTATCTCTATCACTTGTGGGAAAAAGATGATGAATGAGCTACTTAGTCGATATAGAGTGTTTGTTTTTCTATAATATTTTGTTGAGCACTTAAAAATAAACGATTGATGTTATAAGGACATTACTACATTTGTACTATAACTAAACATTTGCGATGGGTTACTTACCTCGGATGGCTTTACACAAATATAAATAGTTTGATTGAGCCTATGTTGAGTGCGGCGATGTAACTTTGCCCATGTACACACATTTTTATCCAAGTTTCTTTGAAATTTAATCCAGCGTTTAAAATCACATCGAGTTACTCGTCTAGAGAGAGCTGAAATCCAGTAAAATGTTTTTTGTACAGTTTGGTAGAGAGCCTAGCAAAAACCTTGCATCAGGCCGACTGTAAGAGCCACGACTTCCCAGTAGTGTTTGATATAAAAAGCACTGTGTGGAACTGAATTACGACCATTGAAAGTTCTGATAATGCCCATTCCTCAATATTTAATTAAATAAATAACAATTGGCTTGGCAATTTACCTTGGCTTTGATGCAAATTTATAAAATTTCTTGACATGCATTTCAGCCAATCATTCCAGATTTCAAATCTGCCGAATTCGCGGTCTAAGTCTTTACACCATTTTCGGATTTCGTATTGATTCATGCCGAACGTTACTGTGAAATGCGAGTTTGAAGATTATTTATCATCTTCGTATTAAAGTACCTTCTGTAAGTACAAGGTAACTGTCCGATGATTAATCAAAAACCACAGGAGCCCTAAATAGAAAACTATGGCAAAGAATAATATATTATTATTATTCAAAGTAGTTTACTAACGATCTTCGTGTACATCGGCACGCTTATGCTTTAGCCAATTTGGTGCTGTTGCTTCATTTACTTCTGCAAAGCGTAAACAATTTATCGAATTAACACAAAATTAACATCATTTTCTATCCTATAAAATTATACTTCTTTCTTTAGTTTCATTACATTAGCTAATGCAATGAGAATTAAAGAACAGAGAGAAATACCAAAATACTTTGTATATAGTCACTAAGCATAGAAAACAAATTTGTTTTTTAGTATATTTAGATACATGTTTTACAGTAGAAGCTCAGTAGTTAGTACTTACTATAGTCTCGCTTGTGTTGCTTTCCTTGATTTCTAGAGGTTTCCTTGTTGCTTTTAGCCCGCTCAATGTGGCTATCTTCATGCGGTTGCTGTTTATAGGCAGGTTTATTTAGTTTATTTTGAGCTATATTTTTATTCCGATCCAATCTATTTGTTTTATTTGAATCTTTTTTATCATTTTTACTAACTTCGTTATTATAAGCACTATATTTGTAAAGATGTTTTTTATTGTCTACTTTTGGAAGTTCCTTGGGTCTCTCAATTTTTCCGGTAGTTTTAGGCGGGGAAGCCTTTTTGGTACCAGCTAACTTTTTAGAATCGCGGGAAAAACTACTTTTTTGTAGTCCTTCTGTAGTTTTTTCTTTCGATTCATGTTTTCTTTTCTTTTTTGTAATTTTATCGTCAGTTTCTTTATTTTCGTACGTTTGATTTAATCCATTTGTTTTAAGCGATTCTATTGTATTCCTAATTTTCTGATCAACTTTTTCTTTGTAATTTTTTGGTACGTCATCCGATTCAGACGATATAAGAAACTTTTCTTCAGTTTCTAATATTCTACCTAGAGACGTTACTGATCGACTGATACTTTCACTAGGTCTTAATACAGGCGACGGTATGTTTTCAGGCCAAGATTCGTCTGCATCACCTAAACACATAAAACCATCTTCATGTAAATAACCTCTAATTAATAAGTACTTAATACATTAGCTATTATAGATTTATTACTTAGCAAATTTTCATTCGGCGGTGCAAAAATTATACTTGATTTTATGTTATCAGCTGAAGCTTTCCATGATACTTGTTCTTTCTCTTTATCAATATTCACATCTAACAAATGTGTGTCACTGTACGGAAAAAAAGTATATTTTAATTTTAAGATCAAATTGCTTATGGAGAAATAGCATTGTTAAATATACCTGTGAATTTCTAGTTGTCCTCTAGTTCCTAGAAAAATAAATATTATTTAGTTTCCTTAACTATTGTTTACGAAAAAATAACCTTTAACAAATGTCAGATTGCCGTTACCGAAAATAGAACTACATCGATTTATATCACGATACATTAAAGTAAATTACCCATATCTATATCTGAAAACTTTACTTTTTTGTTATTGTCCTCATCTTGTTCTTCAGAAATTATTTGAGATTTCTCACTCACATTTATATTGGCAGTGTCATCTTTATTCACCAATTGATCATTTACATTGGCTGTATCATCTTTATTCTCCAATTGTTCATTTAGATAGGTTATGTCATCTTTATTTTCGGATTGTTCATTTAGGTTGGCTGTTTTGTCTTTATTCTCCAATTGTTTATTTAGATAGGCTGTGTCATCTTTATTCTCCAATTCTTCATTTAGATTAACTGTGTCAGCTTTATTCTCCAATTGTTCTTCAATATTCGCTTCTGGTATATCAATATAAATGTCATCTAGCATAATGTTTTTACTGGGTGTATCATTTATAGTATCGTTTACATCTTCGGGAATTGGCAATGAGCTTTCATTTTCTGTTTGCAACACTAAGCTATTTAAAAATTGATCTGTGTCAGTATCGGGTAGCCTGATCTGTGAAGAACCATCCTCAGTCAAAATGTTCTCTTCCTTTAAGTTATCTTTGTATTCGTCATTCATGTTTAGAATAATATCATGAATTTCGTTTCTAAAGAAATTTGAAATTGATATTATATCTTCATTTTGAAGTATTTCATTATAGTCTGTTGGTTTTTGATTCTGGGTTTCCATTACATCATAATCTTCACCCACTGTCTGAAACTCCTCTAAACCATGTGTTTTTCCGAAAAGAGATTTCAGATGCAGCCTTTTCCTCATATTCTTCGGTAAGTGAACTTTGTTTCGATTCTTCAACGCTTAACACGGAATGTAATGAATCTGGGACACAAATTTCCTGATAACAAAAATTTGATTAGTCAAAAACTCTAAAACCCTTAATATTTCTAGTTTTGCTCTCTCCTTCACTCGTGTAGAAGTCTTTTCCGTTACATTTTTTATACCCAGTATTAATAGATTAAGGCGATACCTCAAGGTCCATTTTCATACATTTTGTTTCGGCTTTAATCTGGGTAACTAAACAAGTATTGGCAAGTAAAGAATTTAAATTCACGTCTAGTTAGTGATTAGTTCTCGCAGTTGAAAGAAAAACGTAAAAATAATTAATAATCATGGATATTTCGGCCTTTAAAATTTAATATGACGAAATTTTAAAGGCAGAAATATGGACCTTGAGGTATCGCCTTAAGAGAAGTAAGATTTTTCAACACAGTATGCTTACCAATGCATTCTCAACTAAGTCATCTATAAGGTCCAAAATTGGTCCTATTTCTTCTTCTAAATCTAAAAAAAATCAAAATGTATTAAAACGTTTTCAAAATAACGTAATAATAGATAAACTGTAAAGTACTAGGTACATTACATACTATTTTGATATTTATTAGATGTCTCACTTTTTAAAATAAAAACACAAAGGACCATTTTTATTGAAAAATCAACAATATTTTATGGTTTGGTGGGCAAAGCTAATTTACATAGGTAAGTAATTCATTTATATTCAGTGCAACCATAGTGCAATATTATCATTACCAGCTAATTCATCCTCTTGAAGCTTGTAAGTAGTTTCTTCAAGGATCAGTTCCATCCATACACTTACCTTAAATAATTAATGAAACATATATTTACTAACGATATCTTATACATTCGTTATTTGGCTATACTTAATTAAAATATTACCAACTTTTGCAGCCGTTTCGTAAAGAATTTTTTGATTCACAGTCTTATTCATGCTTATTTTTTTTCGTAGCAAATACCATATTTCATCTGAAACTATTTTCGAGATCCTTTCCAAACTGAAAAAGATTCTGTATTCATGTCGACCATACCTCCAAACTTTATAATTACATACGTAGTAAAAGTAAAATTTGACTTACCGAGGAGTCAAGCTTATAGCCATAGGTTTATTTAGGTACAGAGCTATTTTATGACCAAATATGGCGCACAAGGTTTTGGTTTCCGCTTGGAAATAATTCGAGATACATTCAAAATTTTTCGTTTTTACACATCCTGCATTTTATAATTAGAATTCATTTAATTTAACGCTTATTATATTTACCTCATATTATTTGACGTATTGTTTTATTTTACCTTTTTGGTGGAGGTCTGTGTGTCCGTGTCTTGAAACAATATATTGCATCAGATATTTCAACAATTGGTCTCTGATCCAAAACATGTTGTTTTAATCTTTCCACCTATATTTGAAAATATTAACTTTACATAATATTTTGTAAATAAAATAATCAAATCATTTTGTAACATCTGTAATAAATGTGGAGATAGCATAACCAGGACTTTTCCTTTATTCTGTACCTATTATTTTTCTATACTTAGAAATATAATAATAATAATATTATAATAAGGGCTTAGAATCATAAAAAATTAAAAAGTCAGTTAAGCTATTTGCTCGTAACGGTTTTCGAAGCCATTATACTTTTTAAATCTGTTAACTAGTACCAACTACTTTCTGATATGGGATCATAATAACTGATACAATTTTTATTGATTGCTGAAACAGAAATCCATAATCAATCTATATCATTGTCTAGTTTTAACATTGTTAATTAAGTATATTACGTAACGGTAGACGTAGGTAAACGAATTCTTTGCGATCGAACTAATCGATAATTTTATATTTTGCTTGTCTAATGATACGGTTACCGGAAGAAAGAATTCTAACCATAAAATCAGGCAATATATAATATTTGTTTCTCCATGTGTCTAGGCATTGTCTTTTTGATGGTACAGCTAATTCAGCTATTCTAAGTGGACAACGACGAGGTTTCCTTTTCTTTCGTGCTCTTTTTGGTTGACAAAAAGGTTTTCTTTTCTGATTGTAAGTTGTTAAGCGTGATCTTAATAAAATATTAGACTGTGGAGAATGAATATTCCTTTTTTGTCTTCCTGTAATATTTGATCTGAAGAGTAAAAAAAAATAGGAATGATGAATTTGTGGTAGGTATATTTTAAATTCAATTTTATTAAAATAGATATTTAAATCATGTGATCTTAAAAATAATTAAGGACTTTGTTACAATTGTTAACTGTGTTCTATATTGCCTTCCTACTAACCGTAATTGCTTTTAATTTGAGGCCAAGCAACTTGGCAATGTTATATACTCGACATACATTATGAAATTAAGGTTAATGTAAAGTTGGTACCTGCGTCCGACAATCTCGGGGTGTTTTTATGTAATCAATGTTAATAACATCGCTTTGATTTTGAGACATATATCTTGGTTTCTCATTTCTAAGTTTCCTGCCTTGTAACACAGCCTTACCCAAGGTGCTACTTGACCATAAACTCGAAAAGTCGCTTTGCTTGCTAGGGGATAATGTTAGATCCACGTCCGACCCTTCTGCTGCGTCTATATTGTTGAAAATAAGACTGTTCTATGAAATGGGTAGGATGACAAGTATACATATTTGTTAATATAACCAATAGGTATAAAGTTTTATTAATTTATCACAGTTTTGTTAAGCCCTTTTTGCAGATTAATTTTAATCTAATAAAATAGTAGGAACCTGTGAATATAAACTGGTATCTACAATTCTGCAAAAATTACCGATATCAAGTGCATGAACCTTACAAACAATGCGAAGGACGAATTTTCCAGGGTCAGGGCCAAGGGTGTATCGCGTGACCATGACCTTGCCGTAAGTATGTACGTAGGAACATGACGAAGAACATTATATGATAATACATGCAAGACATGTCCCAATCGTACCTTCGTATTAGGTAACAGTTTTCGTTGCGTAAATGGTGATTGGTGAGTATAACCAAAGAGTATCGTACCCAAGGTCTTAAGCCTTAGGGATTCTGTTCCCCTTTGACATTCTAGACACGTAATGCAATTATTCGTAAAACGTAAACATTCATGTTTTTATTTTATTTCGTAACTATTGGGAAATATGGAAAACTAATAGCCAAATATAACATATCATGTTTTATGTGTTATTCCAATTCTCGTATCCAAACTAGTCTTATTATTTTTGACACAACATTATACTTTTAACACTTATTGGCAACATTATAGGTGTAACGGCATATTTGAATTTTGTGTTAAGTAAATAAAATGCTTTCGTCGGAGGCGCAGTTATCGGTGCAACTGCCATGCTGAGCTTTCGGACTTGATTATTACCTAAGTGATATTAGATTTATCTACTCAACATCAGTCCGAAGTCAGGAAAGTGTGTCTCATGTGGCGATATTTGTTGGCTCTCTTTTAACATCATGGGGTGCTGAATATACATGGGGAAAACAGCCTACCACTTCGGGAAATAAAGAAAGTAGGTAAGCTTACATCATCAACGATGTAAGTAGTCTAACCTAGTCCTGAAATGGAATGCCTATAATACCAACGACTAAACGACTAAATGAATACTATTAACCCAGATACCCACTAGTCTTTCCGTGAGTAGGTGTTAATCTGATATAAGTACATATTATTTTTATAATCTATTTAAGTAAGTATTTGTTGTGGAATTGAGTTAGGTAAGTAGGTGTAGTTATTATTTGTGTCTAACCTGCAATACGGAGCTTACAATCTCTGTAGCTACGTTAAAAGTAAAATAGGGAAACTTTATTATTTAGGTACATCCTATGAACCTATTCTTTTAGATTTTAACATACCTGTTTTTCACTTAGAGGAATGTATATTAAGGTAGGTATTATTTAATTAACTTTTTTCCTTACCCGTAACACCAGAAGCAGAATACATTCTTAAATGTTAAATATATAAACCTGTAGTCACGGAAATTTTGTTACAGAACTACATAATGCTGCACCAAAAATATATAAAATAAATTGGTTTTACATTTAAATATCACGACGGCCACGAAAATGTTGCTAAGTAGGTATAGTAGATATTACATATAGGCACATTATATGTTGAGATAATGTTAGGTAAAACTGACAACATTTTCGTAGTTTGCAACTTTCTCGGAAAGTAGTCACTGAATACTCAATAGGTAGGTAAAGGAATATGGATGTTTATTACAATTAAACGCATTTGCTACATCTGCATAGGCTAGGAGAATTTCCATTAGATTCAGCAAACCGATAGTTTTTATCCTGATATATTACTCAGGCTTACTTATTACTCAGGAGAGTATTACTTAAGTCCCAATAAAGTATGTTCCTTTTTTATTACTATAGAAAGACGAGACGAGCATGCCGCTGGGCTAATGGTAAACCATACGACATGCAAACAGTACCAACACCATACAGAACTTTAAATACTGCGTGGTATGCTATTTCGCTCGTCACTCTGAGACGAAGATGTTAAATCTCATAATGCTTAATTATTCAAAACGGAACACAACAGTGCATGCATACTGCTGCTTGGTGGCAGAAATAGACGTTGCGGTGGTACCTACACAGCCCTTCGCATACGAGAAAGCTACCACCAGTGTACTACTGTACTTACGGGTGGTAAGTCTCTAATAGTTATTAGGTGACTGTTGTCTTCCGGTTACATGGATATTGTAGCCATTAGAGTTTAGACAAACTTTGAAAAAACTTAGGAAGGTGATAAGCATTGAACGCAGTAATACCACGCTGTGGTAGCGTACGTAATTCAAACTTGGGGTCGTGATTGTTATTGTTGAGCCGACCGTGATACTTATGTAGGTACTACCGGGCGATGGCGAGCGCGTTGCCCGTCTTGACATTCATTTGTATATTTTTTCAAATCATAACATATTATATCCACTTATCTGTACGAGATGTGGATAGATATGCTTAGGATAAAATATAAAGTAAGAACTATAAACCGATAAAGTTTGTTTATTTATAAGTAGGTAGGTATCTACCAGTGTACCTACTACCTCTCAGAACCTACCTACATTATATTTTATGCTCGCAGTTTCCGCCCGCGTAGATACCTATGTGTCCGTTTCCGTAATGAGAAGAATCAAATTCCCTATAGATGGGTTTTAGCGGCTTGGCTATGTATAATATACTTAATCATGTGTTACTCTCTCAACTAATTCAAATAAAACGAAAGGAGTTGTGTTGGGTTTTTGCCACATTCTAAAAATCTAAGCACACTCTGAGAAGCACACAGATGCTATTATGGATTTTTATAAAATTTGTTTCACCGGAAATCGGATAAGGTAAGATACCATGGAGTCAGAATCATAAACATAATATTTTTATATATCGTCGGTGATACTGCAATACCGCGTAAGCCACAGGTGCTAATAGCGCGTAACTGATGGGTGACAAATTTTACAGGAGAGCGAAAAAACTGAATATATATTTATCGTTATTACATCTTCGGCTGATTGAACTAGAAACTAATTGTAAATTGATGTACTTTAGCTATCAATATGATCCATTAGTAAGAAAACCTCATAGACGATTAATAAATTCACTTTCGCGGTATTGAATCATCGTAAATGAATTGTTGTTGAGCATTTTCACTATTTACGCTTATTTGTAAGAGGGATAAAATAAAAGATTGGGTATTCAAAAATATTATTTTTATGCGTCTTTGAACACGATATCAGTCTCATATATTTCAAAATAAGTAAAAATATTATTAACTTTAGATGTAAGCAGTTTTAAACTGCCTACAATAACTATAGAAACATCAAAAACATAAAATAAACATTTAGAAACAAAAAGTGTACCTACTAAATAAGTAACTTAATAAGTAGATACATAGAAGACAACAAAAACATAATTTTAACAAAGTTTAGAAAAATATAAGTTCTACATACTACGTAGTAGTAGTAAGTAATGAGATCTTACATTTGGAAATACTCTTATTTAAAAAACATCTAACGAAGTTTTGGTACTAATTAAGTAGAAACTTAAACTAATGAGATCTTAAATCTTGATATAGGAACTTATTTTTTTTAGAGGGTAAATCATCGTAAAATTGATAGCAATCACGAGGAATAACAGTCTTTAATTGTTGCAAATGCTCATATTTACTTTCCAGGATAGGCAATCTAGACTCATAAAGCCTTGGTACGTTGCTTATCAATGTAGAAATATTCTTTGGTCTTCGAGGTAGTGGAGTAAATTCACTTTCGAAGTGCTTTTTAAACTCGATAGTCCCATTAGGATTATATTTCAAAACTCGCAAGTCCACAACACAATCATCGCCAGAAACACGCCCAGGGCGTATAGAGTCGTAAACTTGGTACTCTTTAACACTGTAGTCTTTGAAGAAGGTATGATCGGGTTGTTCGACTTTGTAAGGAAAAGGATTCTTTCGAGCAACTTTGGTAATAGTTGCATATTGCGATGGCAGGAAAATCTCGACATTTTTGAGTTTTCTCTCAATAAGTGAATGCACCGAATCCACCTCCATTTGCGTGTGGCCCTTCTCCAGATACTTCTGTGTAATGGTAACTTTCTTATCCATCGCTAATCTCAGGAGAGCGTTAGAAACAATACTGTTCCTATTCTGCGCAGTACAACCATCCGTCCATATAATTACATCCTTAAGATTATCTTGTAACAATTTCGTTATATAATCTACAAAGAACGACGCATATGTGGTAGCTTTCAGATCACAGGCGGTCTCGTCGAACCAATAACAGGTAACATCGTTAGTACCAATGTTAAAACTGTGAAATTATGCACTGCCAATTTGGTTTTAAAATATAGCGCACTAGCCGACAAAGTAGGACATAATTTCACGGCTTGCAAATCTGCAGTAATAGTATGAGCAATCCCTTGTTTTGCAATTTCTTTATCTTTAGTCTTTTCAGCTCGAGCTAAATTTTTCAATTCGACGTGACGCTGATAATCTTCTTCGGAAACATTACCCACTGCATACGAACTACAATAATCACAGGCATCTTTTTTTGGCTGAAAAAGAGCTATATTTTCCTCACTTAATATGTCAAAAGAGTTTTCTCGGCTACTGGCTTGGCTTCTGACGACGAATATTCGTACTTGTACAATTGTGCTTTCGATTGTATTATCGGTTCTACATACTGTTTCGTGGTTGATTGGCGACAATAATGTGAGGGTAATTTGGGTAATAAAGATAAATAGCATTTGACAGAATCTCGTTTAGAATTATGCGAAATCGGGCCGGGTTCGAATTAACCGAATTCACAAGGGTCTTATCACCAAGCCAGTAGCGAACAGTCCACTCTTTTATGCCTAAGGTCGCCAGAAATGTCTTTAAACAAACTCTTTCCTTTTTGCCATCTATTTGTAAATAATATAATTTAGTATCTGATCGTCTAGAATTGCCTTCAATAGTCTTCCTTTTAACGTGTTCCGTGTCAATCATTGATCTTACATACATTTTTTTCTCAAACCATGTCATGCTCCAAAAACGATTGAAAACGTCCTTTCTAATGTCTTCAGATAGGTTTGGGCAAAAAATTTTGCTGCGAATACAAAATGCTGACATACACTTAGGGCCCATAGATCTTTCAGGTTTCGGCTCTTTCTGATGGTACTTATTACCTACTTTCTTAAATCCAAGATAAGCTTTTCCTAACATTCTATCCTTCTTGTTTAGTTGTCTTTTCCAGGTTTCAGAGTCAGCTTTACGTTTTCTTTTCCTTGAGTCTCTTCCAGCTTCTGGTTCCAAATTTCTTTCTGGAAACCATTCAGGATCATTAGATTCCATAGGTTCTATGTTAGTAATATCAGATAACGGCACGTAGTCTGGATCGGTGGTGGAGTCATCGGGAGAAAAATGTACGATGGTTTCTTGAGCAACAGGCGGGACATCAGTGGACGAAGTGCTAGGATTTTCAAGGTGAATTTGTATAACTGTTTCTTCTGCAACATTCGGGATAATATTGGATGAAGAACTGGGATCGTAATGAGTAAAATCTGTAGCCACTTCTTCAGTGAATATTGGCACAAAAGTAGATGAAGTACTAGTATAGTCTGGAGGTAAAACAACAAATGTTTGTTCTGTATGTGCATCTGGAATGGCAGTGAATGAAGCCTGACTGGGAGATATGGGAAAACATGTTGTTAACGTATCGCAATTAGCTATATCCTCATCAACATCTGTTAAGTTTTTGGGTAACTCATGAATTTTTTGAGGTATATTATGATAGGTATATATGGTTGGATTTTGAGAACGATTTTTGTCTAAAACACTCTGCCTTTTACGAAGAAGTTCTTGCCGTCGTTTTTGGAGATCCCTCAATGTTGTGACCTTCATACCATCATCATTTATCTCTTCCATAATATTTTTTTTACCTAAACAGAAGAAAAATGAGTTACAATGAGAGTGTTAAATCCGCGTAAGTAGGCAAATCATTATGCAAAGAGAATGTTAAAATACCGCGTTACTACCATTACAAAAATATTAACATTTTTAATATTCAATAAGATAAGTTTTAAATCAACTAATGCTTTCAAATTGTACCTAAGGTATTAAAAAATCAAAGTTTAACATTTACTTACCGTTGGATCCCAAAATATCAATGAAAATCACTTATATTACGGAGGCACAAACAACGACCACACGCTTCAAGTAATGCTGTGTAGATACGCGGTATTGAGGATAAAATCGTCAGTCCACAACTCACGCGGTTTCGACAAGTGTAGTTTGAAGCGATTTGATTGGTTATAGCGCTCGCGTTGTTACACGTGACGATGCCAATCGCTGTCTAGAATTCATAGGCGCGAAATTTCAATTTTGATTTTTTCGTACTTCCGCGGTATTTGCAATTGTTACTTACGCGGTATTGCAGTATCACCGACGATATATTATAAAAAATAAAATTAGGTAAAGACAATTAGTGTTGCCAATTCGAATTGAAAAAAACAATTTACGTTTTTTTATTGAGGAATCTAAGGCAACGCGGAATAAACACGACTGCGATTAGTATAGATTAGTAACTGACTTATTATTTTCAAATTTCTTTTATTAAAAGCTTATATTATACAAAATATGACACAAAAAAATAACAATATCCACTCAAACAATTTTAGGATACTACTGAATTCCGATGAATTAACTACGCGCACATTGTATTACATTACATTATTATATTCATCATTAGAGCGACAAGAATTGCTTAAACATTTTATTAAAAAAAATCACTGGTTTTAGATAGTTATCACAGTGTTAATTTTTAATATTATAATCTAAGAAAATAAACTTATTTAACCACAAATAAACTGTCATAGTTACCTACGCATAATGTTATATTTACGATCTTTCATGTACTCGATCGTATGATATTTGATCGAACCATTTTTAATAAAATTGGGTTTTCACGATATTATCTTTTTTACTGCTGCAATGCCGAATGATGAACGGCGAACCGTACCGCGCATAATCAATAATATAGGTAAAAAGCGCACTTTTTATAATGCGAAATGATTTTTAATTATTTTAGGGATTTTTAGTGTTATGTTGGTGCATTTAGATATTTATTACTATCCACCCTGATATCCATAGACAGGACCAAGTAATTGACATTTACATTGTTGACATTTGACGTACACGGTCGTACCGAGGTAGACGTGTTTGTGTTCCTACAAAATTTCGTAGTGCAATAATAAAGAAGAAATATATGTCGTTGAATTAAAATCATTGGATGGTGTAATGTAAACTTAGGTTACCATTTAAAGATACTGTAACATTATTGTAAAGTATATTCGTGTACATCGTCTGAACATATAAAATTCCACTGCGTATTTTTATTTCAAACAAAGGATCAAAACAAAACAAAAAATGTGGTCTCATTTAGAACGTGGAAGTTCGCCAGTTGATTGGTGTGAATCGAACTATTCTATTTCACCTATGATAGCGGAGTTTGTTAATACAGTAAGTTTAATTTTAAAATACTGTTCTTTTTATGTGAATCATCTTTGGTAGTCGCTCTTTTTATATATACTATACATCTCTAATATATTCGCCTGTCAGTCTAGATAACATTTACATAACTCGAGATTGCATATCCAAGGATATTTTACAGGCTCTTACATTTCATATAAATTAAATTAAAGCAAGTAATACTATAGTACTTACAAAATAGAACTACACAAAAAGCCTTCCCTCGTAGTAAGAAGTAAGAATTACTTGTTTATAAATATTATCAATAATACTTTAAATAATAAAAGCCTGCAATATGACACTATATCCAGTAGTATGTTCCTGTACTTTGGACATGAAATAGGTTCTCTGTAGGAAGAAATAATGTGTAAGTTAAATATGCCTCTATTTTTTTCTAGGTGAGCAACATTTTATTTTTCTTATTTCCGCCAGTATTAATTCATCTCTTTCAAGAGTATTCAAGATTTTTCAATCCAGGAATAAATGTATTGTGGGTGCTGTTGATGATAGTTGGGCTGAGCTCAGCATATTTTCATGCCACATTGAGCTTAGTTGGTAAGGTTGTTTCTAGGATTTAATTAACTAAGCTTAAAATAAATTAATATTCTTCAAATTTTATAACATGGTACTATTCTATACTAATATTCAAATCTGAATAGTTTGTTTGAATATGCTAATGACAGAAAATACTTAAATGCTTTTAATTTTTTTTAATAGCAATTTAGTATTTTCTATTAGTGAATAGGAAGCTATTACTCCTGACTCCCACCTTACTCCTTTTTATCACAACGAAATATAAAGTGGGACCTTTATCCTGGTATACTAGCATAAGCTAGTTTTTATATTAAAAAACCATAATAGAAAATTAACAGACCAAATATAATTAAGACATTAGGTATTTGGTTAATATTAGGTCTAAATTTTCATAATATAAATGGTGAAATACTTATTTCTTATTGCAGGTCAGCTTCTGGATGAACTGGCAATACTTTGGGTGTTTATGGCTGCTTTTGCTATGTTTTTTCCAAAAAGATATTTTCCAAAATTTTTGGGAGGAAATAGGTAAGTCAGTAAATTGTGTTTTCTTTTTTAAATTTATTAGGCTATGGATTTCTCTTGTGAAAGTTCCAAATAAATTAGTATGTAATATTTTTGCAATGTATGTGAAACCCAGGGTAGGTAATTATTACATTGTTATATAACATATTTTGCAATTTCTTTCTTTTCTCTGGCACATTTGAATTAATATTTATTTATGCAACAACATTAACTAGTGTTTGTCTGGTTGTCGAAATTATTATATTTGTTACACACATTATACATAAATTTTATTCACTGTACTATTTCTCTATATGAACTTTAGTTATGCCAAATCTCACACTACTCTGTGTAATATGTATGTGTGTGCAGTGTGCTTAAAAAGGGGTACAATGTTTCCTCTTGACATATAAATAATAATAAACATGATTACCTCTTTTTAGTTTGACCTCAAACTTTAACTATGAACAAGACTATGATGTGTAAGGCTTTTTGTTATTGAAATGAATTTTAATGCGTAATATACTATTATATAAATATTAGCTTTATGCACCCCTTTTCTATATAAACTTTAACAGTGCCAAATTTCATGTTCCTACATCCGCATAGTAGTAAGTAGTACAAAGTTTTTGCTTTATTCATTAATATCTAATATATTATTTGTCATAAATATAAATCATTAATTATGTTTTCTTTAATGTACTACCTACTTCATAGTTACATTAGTTAGTTTGCAGGAAAAGCAAACAATACAATTATAATGAAGCCTTTAATTCAACCTTGAAGTTCATACCTATAATTGGGTTAATTCATTCGCAGAATAAAATTAACTCAACTCAGTCATGCTATGGTAGTTAACATGTGAGAATGTTGATTTGTTAATCATTTAGTTTTCAGTTTATTGCTTCAAATAAGTATCTTTTTTCATCACATAATGATGCATACATAATTAAATAAGTACGATGTTATCCACTGGCTGTGGTCATTCAAAACTGGGTCACAATCACAATGTAATTAGTTCAGATTTGAAATTGTTAAAAATATGAACTGTTGATAATGCAATCTAATGGTATATGAGTAACTAGGACAGCTCATGTAATATATCTGACAGTGGCAACTGGATAATATACATAAGTACTTATGTATAAAAATGTTATCAAATAAAATTTTAAGCTCAGTTTTCGCTCTCTATGTGGAAGTTATGGAAAGTCTAAATTGACTAATGGGCATTGGTATAAGCGCGATCTTTTTTTATTAGCTCAGTACTAGCTTTCAAGAAAAACATTTAATCGTTCTGATCGAAAATTCTCAAATATTCAGAAAAATATTCGTGACTAGAAAATTATGAAAAATTGAGAAACATACATGGGGGTGATTCGGATACCGCAAAGTGTTCTATCTCTGGAGCTTCGCTTGACACTATTTTTTTGACACCTATACAGGGCTAGGCAAAAAGTAGTTGCGTCGCTGCCTACATTATGATTTAAAGTATAAATAACCATTTTCTCGTGGTATTTTTTCGTTCTACGATCTTACCCCGTATCCGATCTTAGCCGAATGTACTTCACTCACTTATGTAGGCACTTCTGGTTAGTTTAATCTACATGGTTCAAAGACAGTTCAAAATTGATCATAGATTCATTCCACCAGGTCGTTCCTTGTATCGTTACAAATGCATCTTCGTTTTTAGCTATTACAGTAACTCCATTAATACGACGTATAAGTATGACGTCACTCGAGACAGAATGCTAACACTGACTGATGCTATTTTGAGAACAAAAACGTATTACTAAGTGCTCATTAGCCAGCGAAATTGCATCAAAACACGAGCTGAAATAATCCTTCGCGCTCGTTTGTAATTGTAATATATTGTTTATAACTTTGACATGTCCCTCTGGTATTAATACTTACAAAATACAACTCCATAAATATTCCGTGCTAACCTATGCCGAATACGTCCCAGCTTATTTAAAAAAACATAGCGTAGACCCTGTGCCTTCAGTATCAGGGACGGTTCCGCCCAGCTATATACTTACTAGATCAGTGCAAGATACTCTGGGACCGAAACTCCCGCATACGTCGAAGAAGGCCACCGCTGGTTTTGGTTGGTATACCGGTATAGGGCTTATAAAATTATAGGGGTAGGAACTCGGTCCAATGCTCGCTCGGATGATGCTAGGTATACTCCCGGGTGTCGACATTGAGCCCTAAGACTTGTGAAACCAACATAACCGTTCAATCAACCTCCAAGTGGTAGTAGCGATGACGCGTTTTCTCCCCGCGAAAAAAAGATGCCTATACTATGCGCTACATAAATAGATAATTTCTTAGGTATTATGAATTTCATCTAACTTTGATGGAGTTTCACGTTGTGGATTTTAGAATGTTTTAATTTAACTTTAGACTGGAAGACTGGGATAGTCATCAGGCTCTAAAGAAAATTTTTAAATAGCTTATAAATAATAGATATATTAGATTAGGCGTAGGGGCGTGACGACCCCCACCGCCCACTAGTGGTGCTCACTACCACTAGTGCAAGTAGTCCACCGACTAATGGCGGTAAAACCATTCCAACACGGCGGAAGGAAGTGACAAGACACAAGACGGGCAGCAGCGTCTTGTGATGAGACTTCCGCCACTGCGATCACCAACCCGCCTGCCAAGCGTGGCGATTACGGCAAAACCCCTATGGTAAGGCCACATAAAACCGGCCCCTAGTCCCCGGCGGCCCCGCTATTCCTGGCTACGGTAGCGGTCATGGTAACGGCGGGGCAAGGGGTGCTAAGAATCCCCGGCAGAGACCAGGCTACCACAACCGACGAAAACTGGCCCTGGCAACATATAACACGCGCACACTGCGGACCGACGAGAAGTTAGTCGAACTGGAGGAAGAAGTGAGCAGGTTACGGTGGGATGTTATAGGATTATCTGAAGTCCGAAGGCAGGGGAGGACTCGATAATCCTCAAGTCAGGTAACCTGTTCTATTTCCGGGAGGGCGACCAGCAGTCCCAAGGTGGTGTCGGGTTTATCATCCACAAGTCCCTCGTAAACAACGTCGTGAAGATCGAGAGTGTGTCGGCAAGGGTGGCGTACCTGATACTCAGAATCACCAAACGGTATTCGCTGAAGGTTATTCAGGTCTACGCCCCGACCTCGGCACACTCCGATGATGAGGTGGAGGCTATGTACGAGGATATATCTCGGGCTATACATAGCTCCCAGACCTACTTCACCGTTGTTATGGGGACTTCAACGCGAAACTGGGCACACGTAGCGGCAACGAGCTGAAAATGGGGAAATTTGGGTATGGGCATCGGAACGCGCGGGGTCAGCTGCTGGCCGACTACATGGAGAGGGAGGGACTCTTTATGATGAACTCCTTCTTCAAAAGCGTAGTCAGCGCAAGTGGACCTGGCTGAGTCCCAAGGGTGCTACCAGAAATGAGATTGACTTCATCATGTCGACCAAACGGCGTATATTCAATGATGTCTCTGTGATCAATGCGGTGAAAACCGGGAGTGATCACCGAATGGTAAGAGGCACATTGAATCTTAACGTATCGCTTGAGAGGTCTCGACTGATGAAGTCCATGCTCCGACCAGCATCTGCCCATATCAAAACCCCGAGAGCTTTCAGCTCGAACTCCGGAACCGCTTCGAGTGCTTAGGTGAGTGCGTAGATGTGGATGAGTATAGCAACAGGCTCGTGAAAACTGTCCAGACGACTGGGTCTAAGTTCTTTAAGACCCAGCGTCCAAAAAGAACTCAAAAGATCTCAGATCCCACCCTACAGCTCATGGTAGAAAGACGCAAGATGGTCTTGCAGTCTTCTGGTGACGTGACAGTCTGCCGGAGGCTCAATCGACAGATCTGTAAGTCCCTGAAACGTGATATACGCCAATTCAACACTAAATGTGTTGAAGAGGCTATTGAGCGGAACAGGGGCTCTAAGGTGTTCGCCAGGGATCTGTCCATTGGGCAAAGCCTGCTGACCAAACTGAAGACCGAGGACGGCAGGATTATATCTTCCCGACCGGAGCTCATGGGTGAGGTAGAGAAGTTCTACGGACAGTTATACACGTCAACACGACGACCTGTTTGCAGTGCGGCCACAGATCCAAGAGCCCCACTAATCCGACACTATACCGAAGACATCCCGGACATCGACCTGTGCGAGATTAGTATGGCTCTCGGGCAGCTGAAAACAACAAGGCTCCGGGTGATGACGGAATAACAGCAGAGCTTCTAAAAGCGGGCGGACAGCCAATATTAGAGGCTCTCCAAAACTATTCAATTCCGTCATTCACGAGGGTACCACGCCCCAGGCATGGCACAGGAGCGTGGTGGTGTCTTCTTTAAAAAGGGCGATAAAACCCTTTTAAAGAATTACAGACCCATCTCGCTCCTGAGTCACGTCTACAAGCTGTTCTCGAGAGTCATCACGAATCGTCTTGCTAACAGTCTCGATGACTTCCAGCCTCACGAACAAGCCGGATTCCGAAAAGGCTATAGTACCATAGACCATATACACACGCTGCGGCAGGTTATACAGAAGTCCGAGGAGTATAACCGGCCCCTCTGTCTAGCGTTTGTGGACTATGAGAAAGCCTTCGATTCGATCGAGACCTGGGCAGTGCTTCAGTCTCTCCAGAGGTGCCAAATTGACTATCGGTATATTGAAGTGTTGAAGTGCCTATACGAAAACGCCACCATGTCAGTCCGCCTCCAGGATCAGTACTCGAAACCTATCCAGCTACAGCGTGGCGTGAGACAGGGAGATATAATATCTCCGAAACTGTTCACCGCTGCACTGGAAGACGTCTTCAAGCTTCTGGACTGGAGAGGACTCGGCATCAACATCAACGGCGAGTATTTGACTCACCTTCGATTTGCCGACGATATCGTAGTCATGGCTGAGACCCTAGAAGACCTTAGCGCAATGCTCGATGACCTCAATAGCGTTTCCCAACAAGTGGGTCTCAGAATGAACATGGATAAGACAAAAGTCATGTCTAACCACCATGTCAGACCCACCCCTGTCAAGATAGGAGACGCTACACTTGAAGTTGTCGACGAGTACGTCTACCTGGGACAAACAGTCCAATTAGGTAGGTCCAACTTCGAGAAAGAGGTCACTCGTCGAATCCAACTCGGCTGGGCAGCGTTCGGGAGGCTCCGACACATCTTCTCGTCCCGAATACCGCAGTGTCTCAAGACGAAAGTCTTTGACCAGTGTGTGTTGCCAGTGATGACATATGGAAGTGAGACGTGGTCGCTCACTATGGGCCTTGTCAGAAGGTTGAAAGTCACTCAGAGGGCAATGGAGAGGGCTATGCTCGGAGTTTCCTTGCGGGATCGAATCACAAACGAGGTGATCCGCAGGAAAACCAAAGTAACCGAAATAGCCCTTAGAGTTGCGAAACTCAAGTGGCAGTGGGCAGGGCACATAGCTCGTAGAACTGATGGCCGTTGGGGCAGAAAAGTTCTGGAGTGGCGACCACGAACCGGGAGACGCAGCGTAGGCAGGCCCCCACGAGATGGACCGACGATCTGGTCAGGGTCGCCGGAGTCCGATGGATGAGGGCGGCCCAGAACCGGTCCCTGTGGCGCTCAATGGGGGAGGCCTATGTCCAGCAGTGGACGACTCAAGGGCTGAAATGATGAATAGATATTGTATCTAGTGTAATTACAGCTGCCATGAGATTGTACTTATATCATCCGTTATAGACTACGTAAAGTAACCTCTAAGGTGCAATGCCCTCTAGGATGTAAAAAAATAGAATAAACAAAAAAAGCATTGAGTAATTGTGTTCGCTTCACAAAGCCCGTTAGTAAGTGATAAAATGCGCACAATAAATGTTGACGTATTGGTAGATAACAAACTACGCTTTTAAAACAGTGCTGTAAAATGGACTGTATCCAAACCGTGTTTGGATTAAGCAAGCTATAAATTTCCAATTAGAGAATCTCGTATGCTATCTTGGATTGTTATGCCAATATAAAACATTGTTATGCCAATATAAAATCTTGTTATGCGAAATATGTAATATAGTGGAGTTCGGTAGGTACATTTTCTCGAATTGAGAATCTCTATTATCATCTTTTTAAACATTTTTTTAAAAAACAAGGAGGTTTTCAATTCGAATTGTATTTTTTTTGTAATGTTTGTTATGTCAGAATTCGGTCATTTATTAACCGATTTGGAAAAACCTTTTTTTATTTGAAAGTATATATTTCCAGATTGGTCGCACAGAGATATTTAAAAAAAAACTCTAGTTTCGTTTAGTACCGAAATAAATGGAATAATTATGTCTTCTAAGTAATCGAAATAGCGATTTTTGCTTACCTGCCACTTTTTCAGTTGTGTTTTTGCATTAGGTTTGGTTGGATCTACTTCTTACATAAATATTACATCCAAAGCATTATAACTATTCCCTCTTTCAGAGGTAGGCAGAGGTGTAATACCCAAGCGCAATAGTCGTACCATATGCGCATTACGCCATTAAGACAGACTATTTCTTACTCACACAAAAAAATTAAAAATAAAAACTTTTTTACAAAAATTAATCGTATTTTTATCGTCTCTCTGTTAGCGTCCAGTTGTCCAAACTCAGTTCCGGCAGAAATAGGTAGTAGTTTAGGAGTTTGAATGCCGTGTGGTGCGTCTTCCAAATATTTCCAGATTCTATTTATAATACTACTATACTTTTATTTATCTATCGTATTAGGATCAGCGTTTTGGCACTTACTAATTTATGTACTAATAATCCTAAGCAATCCAATTGTAGATAGTAGAATAATATTCGAATAAATAATATAAGAATTTAAAAACTTAAGGACAACTGTTCAGTGAAACTTGATGGTAAAACTTATACCTAAGTATTTTAATTGGTGTTAACTGATTAGACTTAACATTAGAATGAAGATGCGTTGTGTTGTAATCTGTTATCACACTTGTTGTTTTTTTAATATAGAGCAAACACTTTGAGTGGGACGTTCGGTTATAATGTGATCTTTATGTTTTAATCTGCAATGACGTCAAAACCTTGAATCTGAGATCAAAGGTTACGGGTTTAATATATACAAAGTAGGCACACATTTCAATGCATCTGAGTTTTTGATTACACGAGATTGAAATATGTTCCGCCGACAGCAAACGCTATTGCAAGAGAACACAGTGCACACTATTATTGATTGTCATTCCTCAGAATCGAATTCTGGTACCTATGGTTCACAGTAAGTAATATTACGTGACCACCACCACCAAGTTAATTCCCTATGCATATCTACGTAATGTTTTTTTGACAGCCCCATCGTAAATTGTTACAATGTAAACATGTAATATAATTAAATATCATTGTCTTAATTTAGATATGTATTTATTAATAAATAAGTCGACTCACTGCTGAACAACTGTTAGAAAATAAAAATATTCTAGCGATCTCATATTCTACGTAATGTCATTATCCGAATTTTGCCCATGATGTATCTTGTCCTTTTAATACCTACTATGTTAATAAGGTTATCAAAGTTTTTCCGTTTACCGTTTTCAACTTAATTATAAATTTTAATGTTGTTTTATCGCTTAACCTTCATTTTTATGGTTATTAAAAACTTTAACGATACAAAACGAAAATTATTCATAAGGTGGATTTTGCTACTTGTTTGATAATTCTCTTAAGGGGAATATTAGTAACATAACGTTATTGGCCTTAAGATAAGTGTATCAGATTGTGTCACTCTAGTATTAAGGGCTGTGGATTTTTTTAAATAAATATGTTACACTACGTGTTATTCAGCGACTCATCCCGTCGTCGTTTTTTCATGATTTTGTATTTACCTATTTATTTGTATTTTTGGAAATGAAAATGTCGGGGCTTTTCTGAAGAAGAACGTTTATTGCCAAGAACATTGAAGTATTTCATAGGCGGAGCCTGCACGACTACGGCCATCTCCGATATTTCATGTCACACACACTCGGTTGACAGTATTTCTCTATCTTAAAATTAATCGATGAATTGATAACCTTCTATACTCTGACCAGAAAAATAATAAACCTTGATCTGTTATGCGTAATTAATAAACTTAACTACTGATTCAGTATTAAGTACATAGCGAATATTTTCATATGTCCCTATTTGACACGTCTTGTAGTCAAAATAATATAATTGTTTACTTATTAAGTATTGTTCTTTATTCAATCTTTATCTGTTGTATTACGTACGTTCTACAAATCATCATTACAGCTGCCTTTATACCCATAATAAAAAAGAACTTATACGTTGTTACTAGATTATTTCTTTACTATTGTAATGTGTGTTCATTTGTATAATACCTATGCTTATAACTCAAATACACACGCACACATGTGTAAGTATGCATAACCGTACCTAACAGCTGTTTTCAATTAACTATTCTAATCTCAATCTTTAATCCGTTTCCGAAAATGAACCAATCAATATACCTAAGTAATTTTGAAGTATGTCAAATGAACTTTGTTCTGATTGGTCCATTTTGGAGATAGATTGAAAAAAGCGATTGGGATCATTTTTTGAAAATGGCGGTAAGTGAGTCCAACCTTGTTCAATGTAGGTTTCGTTCAAGGTTTAGATAATAGGAAAAATAACTATGTGTTATTTTTAGTGTGCAAACTTTTATCATACGCCATTCACGTGAGTTTTGCGGATTTATCGAAGTCACGTAATTTTTCAATCGCCCCGCTTGGAAATTTAAAACCTTGTATATCACGATTCCTAGGTACACTACCATTAACGTACGAAATTATATTACATGTCCAGGTCGGTCACAAAAACATGCAGATAATTTATTGTGACTAGAGGACCAGAGAGAATGGAGTGGAAGGGTTCATTGGGGGTCATGCCTTGTCCTCTCGGGGCTGGCAAAGACTACTTATTTTCAAATGATTTAAATATTTTATATATCAGCAAGTACAACGGATAACATGCGTTGTATTAGTATATGCTAAATTATTATAATTATTTTAATATGACGAATCCTTTGGATCAGCGGTGGGCAACTTATTGGCTCGCAAAGACCTATGCAAAATGAATACTTATCGATTTGAAGTCTAACCTGCTTAGATTTCGACTATATTAACACCTGATTTGAAAGCTGAATTCGCCCTTCCCGGAGGATACAGCCTCAGGCAAATCGAGTTAAAAATCATAGAAAGTGTTTCTCGACCTTTTATCTACGACTGTTCAATAGGTATTATAGTGAGATAAGTAATTCTGTTTTTTTTTTCAGGAGGTTGTTAGCATTGTACAGCAGTATTCTTTCAGTAATATCTACCGCCTTCTTGGTGATGCATCCGGCTGCCAATGCCTTCGCCCTTATGACATTGGCTTTTCCCGCGCTTGGATTGATGTACAAGGAGTTGAATAAGTAGGTATAATTTTATATGATGACTCACCAACACAAAAGGAACATGTGAATAAATTAAATAAATCCGACAGGTTTCATACACTTTATTACCGGTTTAAAGGTAGTTTCTTCCCTTGACCTTTACATGGCTGGTCAACTTGGGACCCTCTTAAAATAAGCTTTAACACCGCTAGTGACTAATTTCTGGTCATTTTATATTGTTGATAGTTACAAAAATTCTGAACTGAACTAACCTCATGTTTAGTATTTTTAATTGTTTAATAATAAATTATAGTAGACGGCACGGCGTGTCGGGCACTGTTGAAAATCAAGTAAACTATTACACATGTATCAAATTTGCGTATGACTCACAACTCACCAATTATAACAATTATCAAAATTATTTATTTAATTATTTCATATTATAATTTTGCATGATGAAATTGCATGGATTCCCAGTATATTTTATATTAGGTATTTATATTTTTCAGAGTGAAATGTGCTCGAGTGTATCGGCTTGGATTACGCTGCGTTGCGATCTCCTTGCTGGCGATCTTCTCTTGGATCATGGACCGCATGTTCTGTGACGCGTGGCTCTCCATCGACTTCCCGTACATGCACGGAGTCTGGCACGTCCTTATCTTCATCGCAAGCTACACAGCTCTGGTACTTTTCGCATACTTCAACGTATCAGAGGAGAGACCGGAACAAAAGCCGCAACTAAAGTACTGGCCACGAAACGACTTCGAATTGGGCGTACCTTACATCACGATAAAACATCCTTGTCGACGGGATACAAACATGGCAATTTAGACTCAATGTGCGCTAGCATTGATGCGGTATTTGAAAGGCTGATTGATTTAACTTTGACCAATATTGTTTCATGACAAATCTTATCAAATATTTTGTCAGAAACGTAAAAATATGCGTTTTATTATGTCGTGTTGGTCATAGTTATAAAAGAAAATACAAAAAGACCTTAGTAAGACTAAGTTAAATGAATTGTGTAAGTCAGTGATATATATATACTTAACTATTATTTGGTGTTTGTATAAATTATTATTTAGAGGTAACTAATCTGTGATGTCACATGTAAATTGTGTACTTTTTATGACTGTAGTCGGTATATTGGATATTATATACTAATATATTAGAAATGTAGCGCTCAGATATTTATATATTATGTGGATATTATTTTATTTGATGTTTTCTATAAAAAATTGTAAGTTGCTGAACGGAATCAATTTATTGAATCTCTTAGGCAGCCTTATAGTTCAAATTTATTTTGCGATTATTATTATTTAAATATCAGCGAATATAATACGTTCAATATTCTGTAAAAAAAAATTATAGTTAAGTTAGAAATATGTTTTATCATACTTCAGTTTTATTTATATCGCTATGATCAGTACAACCTGGAGTAAGATGCAATATTCACTTATTATAAGAAATCGGCTTGTAAAGCAACTGCTTAGTTTTGTGATATTTTTATACTAAATGAATTTATACTTATTTAATCTAATTTAGATTCATCTTCCTTTCTACAAAGCATTGACCATTTAATATTGTCTGTGGAAGATAATAGTTCAACAAAGATTAGTAATTATAAATTGATGTGATGTGCTACCCATGAAATAAAATTTTCATTTTCAATTAAAGGATACAATTAACATAGCCAGTACAAAATATGTAGATCTTTTTATTACAAAATGATCTTGATATTAAAATATGTGTGAATTAGATACTACTTATAGTAAGTTGAAAGTATTAAATAAATATTTTGGAATGTGTAATAATTTCATTGAATTAAATCCCCAATAATATTCTATTGTAATCAAAAATCATATAATGTTTTGTAAGTAAACATTTTACTTACGTAAATAATAAATATAATACTCTAGTACTAAATATTTTTATATAAATCCACAATCCACATAAAATATATTTCGCCTTTTTAAATTTAAGAAAAAAATTAAAAATTTCTTGCTCGCAAAATTTTATTTATTCTAGAATATTACTTTTATATTCATGCATATATATTATGTGGAGAAATAAGACAAGATATTAAACTGAATATACTTTATTAAACTTTATAGGGCCTCCCCAATAAACACTGTATACAGTACCTATTCAGTATTTAGTCTCTTAAGAATGTTTTTCTTAAGTAACAAAATAGTGGTTAGGTAACATCATTACAATGTTAATTGTTATCAAGGTGAATTGAGAAGATAGATAGTACACAATCATGTAAATACACTTATAAAATAGATGCTACTATGGAATGCCTTTTCTTAAATTTACATAAAGCACATATAGAAAAATAGTTATAAAAATTACATTGGCAATAATGGCAATATAAAGGCGTCTAGGGGCGATGATCAACATAAGTTTGATAAAATTTTAACAGTTAATTTAGTTATAATCGCACAAGTAGCACTTCTTTGATTAATGCCAACTGGATTAATTAGTAAGCTATTCCGCCAATATCACTTTGGTGGAAGCAGATAGTACCGAAGATTGTCTGTTTATCGGTAAAACATAACGATCGTTATCTTTTGTCAAAACCACCGCCCTTATAAATCGTCATAATTTTGTTAAATATCAGTCAGAGTCGGACGAAACGTCATGATGGTTGGGGTTGGGATGCAGGCTTGAGGAGTTGTATTTCTTGCGCGGGAAGGTCGTACCGCCGCGGTACACCACGTGGTTCTTTTCAGTCTCCAAAATCTTAACTTCGTGCAGTAACTGGGGCTTCTCCATCACTTTCTGGAGCTGATCCCATATGAATATAGCTAAGTTTTCAGTTGTGCTTACCTGTAATACCGAAAACACTTGTGATATAGACAGAAAATAATTTTGATGTTTAAAGTTTCACCATTATGGTTGTATTTAAATATTACACAACATTATGATCAAATTTAAATTAATTATCTCTCTAATTATTTTTTGTCTAGTATTCAATTGTTTTTATTACTTATCAACAATGTTACACAATATTTGTCAATTCTATTAAAAGTTAATTAGACTACACTTTATCTCATATTTTTTATATAATTGTACTTAACCTACTTTTAATTGGTATGATAAACGAAATCTTACCACAGCTTTGAAGTAAGGTACATCCTGGTCTAAGTTCTTGTGGTCCAATGGATCCATGATGGCCATTTGCATATACTGTTTGAGATCATGGACATTCATTACCATGCCTGTTTGAGGGTCGACAGGGCCCTTCACAGTTACCAGTACTGTAAAAAATATTTTTATATAAATTCTACAATAAATTTCAAAATAACATTATAAAAAACTTTTATCTATATACATAATAGAAAATAAAATTTGTTAGCCTTGCATTCTTAAACTATGTTGCATATTTTACAATGATACATAAATTGTGACAATATGAAGTTATTGATAAGATCATTAACTATAATGCAGGTACCACTTCACTTAACCACCATTTTATTTTGAACCAATAGGAAATTTCAGAATGATTTAGTGGAAACATGTTCTTGGTAAGATTTATATCAACATGTGTTTTTGCCTTTTCAGCATTCTTTAGTTTGACAGGTTATTGTTTCACTCAGTTCATGAACCTGCTATTTGTCTATCTTACACTAAGGTTTAAAATAAAGTTATGTTTAATAAAAATATCTAGAATATTCCATACATTACCAACAGCCCTAGTTAGTAGGGTTTTCATATTCAAAAGTGCATAAGGGTAATGTTTGTCACATAACAGCATTGTGTAAGCACTGATGTGTTACACTTTAAAGGGCATTAGATATTCCTACATCTGGCTATCATAAAACATATAAGTAATTATTCTTTATTCCATTTCTTACCAACATAGTTGTGACCATGACCATTTGGGTTGTTACATTTTCCATAAAGCTTCTTATTCTCTTCATCATTCAGGAATGGGCTGAAATATCAATTCATACATCAGTGACAATAATTATCTTGTGCACTCCTAATGCATAAAATGTGTTTTTTTTTAGGGATAAGTAGTTCATCATAATTTAAAATAATCAAATTAAAGTGTAATTTTTCAGCCAATGCAAGTTTATAATTGTACAATATAATTGATATGTTATAATTAATTACTATAAAATAATATGTTGCATGACAAATTTAAAAGCACCAGCCTCTTGTTACAGTTCATATATATGTTAATTGCTGGATCAACAAATTATAATCATCCAATACATTTTCACAAATACATAGTAATTATAAATTATATCTTAACCACATTGCTTTGTAAATAACTAATTTATTTCCATACTCAGTAGTGCATATAAATGTTATTATAACTATTGTTATCTAAATAATTAAATATATTTTTTTATTATAATGTAATTTAATTAACACTTTCTCAAATTTTAATGAACTTTTACGATGTGAAAAGTTATATTATATACCCATTGTTAAAATATACAGATATGATAACCTTAAGTATCGGGGGCATCGCGCCGGGTCCAATGTTTCGGGATAAGTAAAAAAAAAATATTTTTCACTATTGTAATAAAATTCTCAACTTACCTGTGAAGTCTGTGACAAGAACTGAAAGTTTCACGCCGGGTAATCGACACAATTGGTAAAGAAGACATAATTGTATTTACTTTAGCTTCCCTGGAGAATGTTCGTGGTAGAAAGATTCCAGATCGTGATTCGAGAAAGTGAATGGATTAGCCGAAGGTGGAACGTTTTCAAGAGCTGTATATATGGTAGTATTACGATTATTCCATAACTGAGATTCTATTACATATTTGTACCAAGTTTATTATACGATAACACGACTTATATCGACAAATAACGTTTCGCATTTATAAAAAATCGGTCTTCCACTATTGGTAACAAATATGACAATGACAGATTTTATTGACATTAGACATATTTTGACATTACCTATATATTTTGACGTTAGTCGTTACCTACAAAAGATAAATGTAAAGCCCACCATTCACGCACAGATTCGTGCGGCAGATTGGTTTGCGATCCACTGTAAATTAACGTAGTGGCTAAAATTCTCTTTAACTGTAAAACTATTGATTTTATATGTATTAAAAAAAATATATCATAAGCGCGATAATTGAAATCTAGTTTATTGGTCTCTGATTGAAATAGCGATTGGTGACAAAGGTTTTATCAAATACTAGCTTTTGCCCGCGGCTCCGCCCGCGTTATAAAGTTTTCAGGCTAAAGTTTTCCGTTATAAAAGTAATAGTTTTCCGGGAGCCTATGTTCTTCCCAGGGTCTCAAACTGTCTCCATACCAAATTTCAACTTAATACGTTGGGTAGTTTTTGTGTTTAACACGTTCAGGCAGACAGATGCAGCGGGGGACTTTGTTTTATAATATTTTTTTTTAGAACTTTTTAAGAGGAACAATCCCGTCATACATCGTTGTTGCATAACTTTAACCATTTACTCAGCGCACGCAACGGAAGCTCTCAAAACTAATAATTTTTCCTCGTTTTTGCAACATGTTTCATTACTGCTCCGCTCCTATTGGTCATAGCGTGATGATATATAGCCTATAGCACTCCACGAACAAAGGGCTATCCAATGCAAAAAGATTTTTTCAGTTTGGACCAGTAGTTCCTGAGATTAACGCGTTCAAACAAACAAACAAACAAACAAACTCCAGCTTTATATAATAGTATAGATTATGGGCTTGTCTGTATGCTAGGATGTTTGGTATCTATTAATGAAGAATTTGCTGAATGAATTTCGATTAAATTAAGCACACAGGTAGATGTAAATCTTAAAATTAACATAGGCAATTTTTCATCTCAATAAGTTATTAACATAATTATTACAAGAAGCTTTTGCCCGCGGCTCCGCCCGCGTTATAAAGTTTTTCGGGCTAAAGTTTTCCGTTATAAAAGTCACGCTATATATTTTCCCGGGAGCCTATGTTCTTCCCAGGGTCTCAAACTGTCTCCATACCAAATTTTATCCGAATACGTTGGATAGTTTTTGAGTTTAACACGTTCGGGCAGACCGATGCAGCGGGGGACTTTGTTTTATGATATATTTTTGTAGAACTTTTTAAGAGGAACAATCCCGTCATACATTATTGTTGCATAACTTTAACCGTTTACGCAGCGCACGCAACAGAAGCTCTCAAAACTAATAAATTGTCCCCGTTTTTGCATCATGTTTCATTACTGCTCCGCTCCTATTGGTCATAGCGTGACGATATATAACCTATAGCACTCCAGGAACAAAGGGCTATCCAACACAAAAATATTTTTTCAGTTCGAACCGGTAGTTCCTGAGATTAGCGATTACTGCTCCGCTCCTATTGGGCATAGCGTGATGATATATATAGCCTATAGCATTCCAGGAACAGAGGGCTATCCAACACAAAAAGAATTATTCAGTTCAAACTCCTAGTTTCTGAGATTAGCCATTACTGCTCTGCTCCTATTGGGTATAGCGTGATGATATATAGCCTATAGTACTCCACGAACAAAGGGCTATCCAACGCAAAAAGAATTTTTCAGTTCGGACCGATAGTTCCTGAGATTAGGCATTACTGCTCCGCTCCTATTGGGTATAGCGTGATGATATATAGCCTATAGCACTCCACGAACATAGGGCTATCCAACGCAAAAAGAATTTTTCAGTTTGGACGAGTAGTTCCTGAGATTAGCGCGTTCAAACAAACAAACAAACAAACTCTTCAGCTTTATATAATAGTATAGATTATCAATATGAAACATAAACCATGTTTTAGGTTTTTTCATTTGTAAAATATTATCAGCCCAGCCCTAGATTCTGAAATTTTCTCTTTTCCCCAATACAATTTAGCATGGAATTCATTGTACGAAATCAGAAGTGTGTAAATATATTTGGATATTAGTTCGAAATGAACGCAGAAAATACTGCGCAGATTTATAGTGATATCACTGATAGACGGTAATGAAAGGAACAATTATGGGCAACTTTATTTACCTTATAGAGTTTAGTGGTGGGTGATTATGAATGTTATCATTCGCTTTACGTCGGAATCGATTAAAATGTACCTTCTTATTTTAACATGATATTTTTAATATTAATATATTAGATCACATGTTTACTAGTTTGATAGCTGTTGATTGAAGTGAACACTATTAGTACAGAAAAGGTACCTGGTAATATACAATGTAATAATAATTTGACGCTATCATCTATACTATTATATAAAGCTGAAGAGTTTGTTTGTTTGTTTGTTTGTTTGTTTGAACGCGCTAATCTCAGGAACTACCGGTCCAAACTGAAAAATTCTTTTTGCGTTGGATAGCCCTATGTTCGAGGAGTGCTATAGGCTATATATCATCACGCTATACCCAATAGGAGCGGAGCAGTAATGTCTAATCTTAGGAACTACCGGTCCAAACTGAAAAATTCTTTTTGCGTTGGATAGCCTTTTGTTCGTGGAGTGCTATAGGCTATATATCATCACGCTATACCCAATAGGAGCAGAGCAGTAATGGCTAATCTCAGGAACTACCGGTTCGAACTAAAAAAATCATTTTGTATTGGATAGCCCTTTGTTCGTGAAGTGCTATAGGCTATATATCATCACGCTATGACCAATAGGAGCAGAGCAGTAATGGCTAATCTCAGAAACTAGGAGTTTGAACTGAATAATTATTTTTGTGTTAGATAGCCCTTTGTTCCTGGAATGCTATAGGCTATATATATCATCACGCTATGCCCAATAGTAGCGGAGCAGTAATCGTTAATCTCAGGAACTACCGGTTCGAACTGAAAAAATATTTTTGTGTTGGATAGCCCTTTGTTCCTGGAGTGCTATAGGTTATATATCGTCACGCTGTGACCAATAGGAGCGGAGCAGTAATGAAACATGATGCAAAAACGGGGACAATTTATTAGTTTCGAGAGCTTCTGTTGCGTACGCTGCGTAAACGGTTAAAGTTATGCAACAATAATGTATGACGGGATTGTTCCTCTTAAAAAGTTCTACAAAAATATATCATAAAACAAAAGTCCCCCGCTGCATCGGTCTGCCCGAACGTGTTAAACTCAAAAACTATCCAACGTATTCGGATAAAATTTGGTATGGAGACGGTTTGAGACCCTGGGAAGAACATAGGCTCCCGGGAAAATATATAGCGTGACTTTTATAACGGAAAACTTTAGCCCGAAAAACTTTATAACGCGGGCGGAGCCGCGGGCAAAAGCTATACATTATAAAATCATGACTGGATTAGGTTTGTCTACATTTGAAGGTATTTCCATAGTTAGATTCCCTGTGATTTAGAAGGTACGTACTGTATAGTGCATCTGAGTAGAAAGCTATTACCTACCACTATTCACTTTAGTAGTTAATGTATTTATTCGAGACATAGATAGATAATCGTTTGAGTTTATTCGTTTTACAGCACTAGACAACCTAAATCATAAATGTTGGACTTTGTATTTTGTAACCTCTGTCATCTGTGTTTTTAGGAAAAGTTTTTACTATTAATCTAATATAAATTAAAGATATTACCTATATAATGTTTGCTCCAAGTAGTAGGCATTTGTTCTTGTCTGCGCAGGTTTGTAAATTGTTTTTATTAAGTCTGTACGGTTAACATTATTTCGTTAACATTTTCGATAAAATTCTTACCTAGGATGTAGTCTTATCAGATTTGTGTATCTCACTTTAATTTTCACAGTAATCACATTAGGTATATCTTTTTTGTTCATACACTTTTTGATTTAATAAACAAGAAAAAAATCATAATAGTGGAAACTTTTTTTTTTACTTAAAGCCATGAAGTGAGTATACAACTTGCTGTGTGCAAGTTATTTCAAGTGTTTGTTCGAAATGTACTTGTTTTAGTTGCGACGACTGCAAAGCACTTTGGTCATAGCAGAACACAATAATGAGGCATTATCACCAGCCACACAGAATGCGTTAAGTGCTGCCAAGAAAATCGGTGGCGATATTTCTGTTCTTGTAGCTGGTACCAAATGTGGCCCGGTAAGTAAGGTTAAATAAAGGTTACTTATAGCATCAAACGTACATAACAACTTGAATAAATTCATCAACATTGGTTTGACTTTCTTAAACCCATATTTCGACCCTAAATGTGCAATATTTTGTAGTGATTTTAGTATTATTTAATGTTTAATAAATATGTAACATAGTAAGCATTGTCACATAGTTCAGATAATGCAACAAATCTCTTAGAAAAATTAAAATTGTAAATTTTTTATATGACGTCAATAAATAAATCATTATTTCAGGCTGCAGACAAATTGTCCAAAGCTGGCGGTATTTCCAAGGTTCTTGTTGCTGAAAGTGATGCTTTCAAGGGTTTCCCAGCAGAAAGCCTCACACCTTTAATCTTAGCAACTCAAAAACAATTCAATATTACGCATATCTTAGCGCCAGCCACTGCTTTTGGCAAGGCATTACTGCCAAGAGTTGCTGCAAAGTTGGATGTATCTCCCATCACCGATATTATAGGTGTTAAAGATGCTAACACATTTGTTAGGACAATTTATGCAGGTTGGTATTTTGTATTTAAACTAATGATTTAGTAAAAATTCTATCTATTTGTTGCTTTACAATTTGGTTAAACATTTTTTTTTACATGATATATCTATTTCACTTGCAATTATACCCAGAATTATAGCAGACTATATCCATATGGATATAGTCTGCTATACATACTATACTATATCCTTTGTTACAAAATATGCAAAAGTGTCTAATATCCATAATAATTGTCTGTTAACTTCTAAACACATAATCCCTTATTGGATTGTTTATCTATCAATAATTTACAATGTTATATAACAAAGATTTTATAATTTTATTATTCAAAATTATTTCAAAATAATGTTACCAGTTAATGTCTACTAAACATAAATTCCTACATTATAACATATATATTCGGTAAGAAATACTATAATTGCTTGTATATAAATTACAAACACTTAAAAAAATAACATTAATATGTTTTTTTCTATTCCATCAGGTAATGCGGTGCTAACACTCGAAGCTAAGGATGCAATCAAGGTCATCACAGTAAGGAGTACCGCATTCCCTGCTGACCCTCTTGAGGGCGGGTCTGCAGGTGTCGACAAAGCTCCGGAAGGCAATTACAAGAGTGACCTTGTCGAGTTTGTGTCCCAGGAAATCACAAAGTCTGACAGGCCTGAACTTACCAGCGCTAAGAACATTGTATCTGGAGGTATGTGAGCTATTGTTTTATGTTTTAGGAGTTTATGTTTTAGAACAAACTAAATATCGACAGCAAAACAACACTAGGATCTTATGACAACTTTGATTAATTTAGTTTCTTCCATTTATCATCATTCTATGTATCAAATATCTACCACATAATTTAATAAAATTAATAAAAAGTATCTACCTGTAGGTAGATACTTTTTATAATATATGGTATAAGGTAAAGCTATACTATGAAACTGAAAATTTCTGTAATATTTTTCCAGAGATTATGAATCAACTACAGTAAATACTAATAAACGGAATAAATTTTTTAGCATAAAAATAACATTAGTGTATATTGCAAAGGTCGCGGGTTGAAGTCCGGCGACAACTTCAAGCTTCTCTACGATCTTGCCGACAAGCTGAACGCGGCGGTGGGAGCGTCTCGTGCTGCGGTGGACGCCGGCTTCGTGCCCAACGATCTGCAGATCGGACAGACCGGCAAGATCGTCGCGCCTGTGAGTATAGACAGACTTTACAAAAACCCCTGAGATCCATCTTAATAGTTATAGTTGTAGTTGTGTAGTATGTAGTTGCTGTTTTGGATCAGCGGGGTCTCCTAAGGGGTCAAAATAATGCAATTAAAGAATATTTTAATGTAACTAGTTGTAGTAAACACACTAAAACTATAGTAGAGAAAGTAAGGATGTAAAGAATTTTAGTATACATTCGTAATGTAATATATATCCACCCAGTAAAATTATATTTTTTTTTTTTTATTTCAGAATTTTATTTCATATCTAAATGTTGATTGCCATTGCTAAGACAGTTTTTCTTAACTTAGTTGTACTAATTGCAGTTGCATTTACACTCATGCTAATTTATAGTCAGGATAAATCAGGCTAAAATAATAGATTATAGTAAATATAAATAATGAATCTCCATATCCATTCAATTATATTAATGATGGTAATTAATTTTATTTATGTGTATGAAGGACCTATACATCGCTGTGGGAATCAGCGGCGCCATCCAACATCTGGCGGGAATGAAGGACTCCAAGACTATTGTCGCTATCAACAAGGATCCTGAGGCGCCCATCTTCCAGGTAGATAGAATCATACCTATTAAAAAAACAATAAATTCAAATACGCGTTAATGTCAATATGGAGTAATACTTTTTATTATTCCAGAACATTTTTTGTTAATGCATATTTGAACTAAATTTTTCCGAGAAATAGAAGTTATTAGTTATTTAATTACTGTTTTTAACTGTTTAACCTTCACCAATTTCCTTACATGTCAGTGGTAATATTAATGTTATACTATGGCGTTTCACACTATTTTCATTAAGTTATTTCTAAATAAGCACGCATTATTTGAAGTCAATCAAAAATATTAAATATTGATATGACTCGCAAACGTTTTTTTCGCTTTTATCAATAAGTCAAGAGGTTCAGTGTTTTATCTAATTTTATCTGAGAACGATAGTCTTGCTTCGTTGTTATGCCGCGGAGCTATTTATGACGAGATTAAATCAGTTTTACGTTAATTGATGATTGTAATGAATTATCGAGCGGATTAAATATTACGATAAAATATTATATTTTAAAATCTAAAATGACAAGGAGTTACACAATCTTATCGCAAAAATAGCTTTTGTTTTATGAAAATTTAGAAGTTAATATAGGACAAGTTATTTAGAAAAAAAAATAGATAAATAACACTTTTTTCATGTTATTTATGTTATATTATTCAGTGAAATATGACAATTAATAGCATATTTGGTTTGCTAATGGAAAGATCGATATACATTAAAATAATCTTTAAATTTTTGCATGGAAACAGTAGATATAGCTATAATTAATTTAAGATCGTTCCTTGTTTTATGTTTACATAATATGGTAATAAATTTAAATAATATTTTGTAATTTCAAACCTCCCCATTGACCTCGACGTCGTATAAGGTTCCTTATTGTTGTTGTTCCTGAAGTTACATAAGATTGAAGTTTGTGAAGTCAGTGATGGGTTACCTTATTTCATCAATGATGCAATAATTTATCTTGCGTTTGGTTACTGGAGAAATTGGAATTATATTAGGCTAACACCTATTCAGCAAAATTTATTTAGTCATAAAGACTGAATCAAAGACGTAAATGTAACTTCCGCTTTCGGAAACGTATAAATTTATCAAAAACGTTACTATGAATATATTATTGCAGTTATGTTCCATATAAGTTCACTACATGTATTTTTAATTTCAGGTATCAGACTACGGCCTGGTAGCAGATTTGTTCAAGGCGGTGCCAGAGTTAACATCAAAATTGTGAAGTTGTTTGTAGTTGTCCCGTTAGTCGCACAATTGTGAATATTTGATATTTCTTTACTGTATACCTATTTACCGAGATTTATAAAAATATATTATACACCATGTGCTTATTGGGTAATTTGTAAGAAATAAAGTTTGTTAAAATATTTATTTGTAGTTTTTATTTCTAACGATTCTTCGATTTGGAATCATAATAATATATATACTAATATCAGCGCTGTATTATATACTGTCCCACTGCTGGGCATGCTGCTCTAGTACTGAGGAATTAGGCCTTAGTCTACCATGATGGCCTAGTGCGAATTGGTAGTCTTCACATAATCCCAAATTCTTCCAGAGAATTTCTTAGGTGTGCAGGTTTCCTCACGATGTTCTTCTGCAGTTTTGGAAATAGGCTAGAAAATTTATAGAGTAAGATTCCAAAAATTATATACGGTGTGATATAGATGAAACTAATTTCTGGCAACCAACGAATATCAAGTTTGTTCCTTTCCTCGAGATTTCAATAATTTAGTTTTTACAAAATGAATGTATTAAAATTTATTCACGCAGCTGTAAATGATCATTTTACATACAATTCGCTTAGCGAAAATTACTGTTATTTACGTAAACAAAGTCGCTTTATGATTAGGTGCGTTTGCGACCGAATATTTATTGTTCGGTCAAATTACAATTAGTTTCATCTTTGATAATAGATTCGTGTTACCTATATTATATGCATTCATGGAAAAAAACGTATAGTAGAGGACGTCTGCATAATTCTGGCGATAGTCAAAAACAAAAACATCTCGCTTATACTGAGAACACTACCATGAATTGTACGTTACCAGAAAGCATCAGAAATAATGTTTAATGTACCAAAATTTATGTTTTAAAATAAAAGAAATAAGAATAGTAAAAATAATAATTTTATTAAAATAAGTACTGCCTAAATCTTTATTTCAGTAATTATAATAATATTATTTAACAACTAGTTGCGCTACTTGCCGCTAGATGTCATTTATTACGTGGTCGGAGGATGTTTTTTAAATTACTTTGCCGTTTAGATTAATTTCTCAAACATTGACAACTTATATAAAATAATTATTAATATTTAAGTATCTTTTGAAATCAATTAATTAACATTCAATATCGTACAGTATTTATTCATTAAACGAATAGTAACTCATTACAAAACAATAAGTTTTCATGCGTACGTAAATAGTAAACCAACAAGCGGTAAGTGCGCAGTCAATCATGCCGCTAATAACAGTGGTAGAGGGAGATTCGTCGAGTTTTCTCGTTATCATATTTGGCGAGAGGAGATGCCTGACGAGGCGGGGACACAGAGGCCCCGCCTCGTCACCACGCCCGCTCGCTCGTCGCGGCGCGATATCGAACGCGCGACCTTCGCAGGATGCCGTGGATCTAGTTATGAACTGTATTATGTTCTTCTGAGTTGCAACTATTTTCTGGAAATATTTTTTTTTTGGAAAATTTATATTTCGTTTTTTAAAAGATTTGAAATAAAATGGCGCTTTAATTAAGTAACAAAAGAAAAGATTATTAATTAGGTACAAAGTTTGTCTATTGATAAGCAATTCATTTTGATTCGTTATGTTATTATAATTCTCCAACATTATGGTGAGCTTGTACTTGAAGGTCAATTTAAAATAGACCTTGATAATCTATCGATTAACAGTTACCTACCTCCGCATTTATAGTAAATTGGATACAACTATCGACAACGACAAACTTATCGTATATGTCATGATTTTCTATTAGGTTGAATAATATTATGATTGATGCACACCTTTGATCTTAGACTAAACTTTGAGTAATGAAAGTATTGGCACGATCTAGTGCGGACGGCTACAGCCGACAGCCGATAGAGGGATAATATCAGACCGGCTTTATTACATGTTATTTTTATTTTACGAGTTAATAAAGTCATTTTATAAAATAGAAAATTTAATACACAATTTTTCGTTATAAAAAGTATGTAAATTCGGAACTTGTATATCTTTTGCGACTTTTTGTATAAACCTATTGAGCGCCTTATCCGTCAGTCTCTAACAAAGTTTACATATCTATTTACATAAGTATGTCATATAAAATTACCAAAATTGAAAATATAAGATAAGCGAAACCCTTGATGGCCCACCCAATTTAAAATCTTCATAAAATCGTTTCGTGAATAAATAAGAACAAAAATCTAGATTTACCAATAACAATGACAAATGTGCTGTCGCTCTTGAATTCTGTCCTTTATACTATTAAGTTATTTAACATTTGTTATCGTGTTATATTTGCCTCGTCTTTAAAAGGTTGAGAAGAAATTAATATCGTCTTAAAAAGATAATTAAGGAAGATGATATTTAATGCTAACTATTTTATGAAACTAGAGTTTTTTTTACCACATAAGTGTAAGTATCTACCTATCCTAAACTTCCTCGTTACGCGGTATTATGTTCAAGATGTTTCCCGGCTATTAGAAGCACTTAATCACTAGATGACAATAAAATGTTGATTTGAGATCAGAAAAAAATTTTACACTTCTTGAAAATCAGCGCCGCAGTATTAGTCAGGCTGGTACTGCAGCAAGGAGCTGAATGATGGCTCCTATTGTTGGCACAATGGGTATAATTGTGTTATATTTCATTACATATTTTGTTTTTCCCTTCTTTATTTTACATGTTATACTGATATATTGTCCCAATAATAAAATCTTTCTTTCTTTCTTTTTCTTT
Organism: Manduca sexta; assembly: GCF_014839805.1. Classification (NCBI taxonomy): domain Eukaryota; kingdom Metazoa; phylum Arthropoda; class Insecta; order Lepidoptera; family Sphingidae; genus Manduca; species Manduca sexta. The sequence continues at coordinate 12,446,003 of NC_051139.1, forward strand.
CATATAATCACAACGTTCAAGTTCCTATTTATTATCATATGTATTCTTTTTTGTGTTAGATAGAAAACCGCCCCAAGTACTTACCCATACTACGTTGTCACTTTGGCCAATATCACCCTGGGATGCTGGCTTCTCGCTTGATTTTTAACTATGAAAAAATGTACCTACGTACAGATATAAGACAAGTGGAATCATACACGATAGGTTAATCGAATTAAATATTGGTATCAATTTGTTATTAACTCCATTCCATATTTAATTGTTCAAATCAATTTTCAAGCGACATAGTGTATGTAAATTGTTAAACAGAGCAGGTGATGTCTATTATGAACCATTTTTATGAAATTTCACAAGTCATGAGACGTTAAGTTTTAAAATGTGATGAATAGCTTCCCTTAAACTCCGAGCTTTAGAGGGGCATGTTAAAATAATCGGTCGAATCAAGATCCGTGACGGCGGCCGGGGTGCGCACACATTTTTTGTTATTTATGTATGGTGGGGCTGTTTTGATATAATTAATATAGAGAAATGGTTAAATTGAGTGCCGTTTACCCTCAGGCCACCCTCCTGCTCATAGGCGCGAACACCTTTTAGGAATACCAATGAAAAATTGCCTTCGATACATCCGATTAAAATATTAATGTCGGTCTTAGAGAATTAGGAGGGTAGTTTTTAAAAATACCGTGGAAGAATCAGTAGATGACAAAAAATACATAGCTACGTTTGAAAATTATATATAAAGATATACGGGAAGACAATATTTTATACCGTTTTTAAGTGCATTGCGCGGACGGAGGAGTGTGATATTTGGTATAAATAAAATTCACATTGAGAAGGATTAAATAGAAAAATACCATTTACATGTAACATGTGTTACAACTATATAAGATTCGATGATCGAATTTCGACCAACTGGATGACGACTGCTACAATAGCAATTTAAATCATTACGTTTTCAATTTCTGATTTTTTTTGTAAACATTTCATGATATTGTTATTTATAATTTAAATAATTTATAATATTCTTACATAAATGCAGTTATTGAACAATTTGTTTATTTAAGGAATTTCTTGAAATCATTAGTGGTGGCCCATGTTCAGCAGTGGACATTTTGCGGCTGATGATGATGAATGAATTTCCAAATGTTATTCGAGTATCTAAAGTATCTACCAGCTAACAATTATCTAGGTACCTAAAACTAAATTTATCAAATCAATAAACAAAATTTCATTACACATTTGCTTTTATATTAATAATTTCTTCGTGAGTCGAAAAATACATAAAACATATAAGTTACCATAACTATAACGTAAAAGAAAGCAGCATTCAATACGTACACGAAGATATCCGTGGATGTATGCATATTAATAAATCAACGCTTCACTCAGTATTAGCGTGCAACATTGTCACCGAGCTAGCACAATCGGCTATCATTGCGGAGTGGACAGGAATAGCCTGGGGAACGATTTGTGTTCGAACTAACAGCCGCTCTTGTTAAATTGTGCATTATGTCGACGATGAGATCTCACTGAAAGTAGTGGCTTATATAGTGGTATAGTATATAGCGGATGTTCCAAAAATAATATTTTAATAATATAATGGAGACAATAAAATTATGATAGCTCTACGAAACCTATGACTCTATTACAGAGATTTAAACGATCTATAATAAGTGTCGTTTAGACTTTTCACGAACGCTGATTTAATCACATTTATTTTTCGTTGAAATTGTGGAATCATTACATTTTGAAAGCTTCAATGAATATACTTTAATGCATAAGAATTAAGAGTGCTAGGCGAAGTAATATATTTGAAATTATTGACTAAATTTACAACTTAACAATTATATTACTTAAGCATTAAAAACGAATAATTATTTTATTGCCACGTTACCGTTTGCAAAACTAACTAATGTTATAAATATTTATTTTACGAGTCGTAAAAAGTATCGGCCCGTAGAATATTCTAGAAGCGTAACAAGAGTGAACGCTGTTCGGCGATCGAGTGTCACACAATGGACACTTGCGGCGTCGACACCTATAACAAATATTAGATAATATCTCCAGTTGAACTAAATTTTTTTCCTTATATAAGACAGTTTGACTTTGTAAAAGAAGGTATGGATTTGAGTGTAGCTTCTATTACTTACATTAATATATTTTATTTACATGGGGATCTAATTTTCGTTTTCAATGTCGTGTTGAAGTTATGTTACACTTACATAATGCATTAAGCGCATTGGTCTAGTACCTAATATAGTAGGCCGTAGTACAAATAAAATTAGGACAAGACATCTGTGCCAGGTCTCTTTATATTTCTTGGCTAGAGAAGTGTTGTTATTAATCAATTCAGTTACCCCGTAACATTAACTGGAAGAATAATTATATTCTAAAATTCATTGCCAGGTTATAAAGTAAAGTATCGTGTGTTTAAAAACAATTTAAAAATCAAATTATGGTTTGGTTGTGTGTTTCGTTTCGTGTGCTGTATGGCGACTCATTCCTTATCAATATGTGGAATATAGGTACATAAGTTTCATAAAAGTTTAAATACTTACTGTTTCAAGTTCTATAATAGCATAAAAATAATTTCTTTATTAGATATTTCATCACATTTAATAAAAAAGAGAGCAACATTTTTTATTAACGTGAGTTAGTTCCTATTTTATAGTTACGGCTTGGTGTGGAAACAGAATAAAGGTAGAAAGCTAAAATAATATTTTATTTCCCTAGAAGCATTATTTTTTGCTTAATTTCTCAACAGGCATTCACGTCGGCAATCGCTTCTATAATTTAGAAATATTAAAGCCACAATTTTTTTTATTGATATTTTAAAGATAACGGAATATTGTCGGGACATAATATTTTCGGAATGAACGAAACACGACCACGTTCCGGTCATCGACGGAACAATATAAATAAATAAATGGCATATTTTCTCAGAATCGGAGACGTTTACATTTTCATGGTAGACTGGCAGCTGTGTATTTTTTTTGTTGTTATTTCGACAAATGAAACTTTCACAAAAATCACGGACCGATTCCGCCATTTGGAATTGTTGAGATTCTACCGTTACACGAGGTTAGGCGGTAGGCGATGGAAATCGGTTCTCACGGACACGCGCGGTGCCGTCCACGGAGCGGTCGCTATGATATAAAAACCGAACATCCAGCACGGTAGCGACGCGTATTATTAATCAGCTGCGACCGCCGGTGATAATGTACCTACTCACTATGGACGGTCTCGCACACAAATGCTATTGTGACGTTAACGATTCCTCGATAAGATTGATGAATGAAGTAACGCGGAAGGTGACGATTAAGTTCGGGCAATACCCTAGGCACTTTTGAGTAGGCTCTATTTTTACATATTATATTATTTTGATTTACTTCAAACACAAACTTATTGCCTTACCATTATATGACTGGCTGTGTCTTTTGGTGAACATCCTAAGTAGTCGCCGACTAGGTTAGTCGCTATCATTACTTGTTAAAACAAATGTCCATTCATAAAATTTTATAAAATCTTAAATCATCTGAAATAAGACCGTATTTCGCGAATAATTTATTGTCATATTAAATTAACATAATATACATAATTGGCTGAGTATTTATTCCGACGGAGGTTGTGAGCGAGTGTACGGTGCAGGGCGGCGCACCGCACGCTGCCCGGCGCACTGTCCGTGCGTGACGGATCCACTCAGTGTCGAATTCACGGCAAGTCAAATGTTTAATTTGCTCTATAAATCACGCTATTAAAAACATTTCAAGGGTGTCATCGCGGCACCGATCTCATTGGAAACGTGACCGGCCGCGAGCTGTGTGGTCGCCGCGCCGTCGACTCAACGTCCCTCCACTCGGCCCTTTCAACAGCTCAACGGTAGCTCCTGTTGGTATTTGCCCGGTTTCTTATTGGTATACTCATTGTGAGCGGAATAATATACCGCTGTAGAACAAATTCGCCTTTGTTAAAGGAAATTGAATTACTGTTTGTGTTGTGGGAAATGGGCTAGGAAATACTTGTCGGGACTGTTTTTGTACAGTTGAGCTGTGTGGTATAAAAATGGAGATGTTTTGGTAATTAGTAAAAGATTTAAGTTTTATACATTTTAGATAACTATCGAACCTAATGCGAATTTTGGACATGAGGCTTTAAAAATTGATTACTATTAACAGTTACTAAAATGTATAAGTAAATATATTTAGTGAATATGTAGTATATGGTAAATTATAAAAATATATGGGACCTTTGATGATATCGTTTACACCAACATGCCATTATACATATCTAGATTATAGGGTAACTTCACGTTAAACTTAGTACTGAGTTACGAACACAACTCCGAAGCCTATTTAATACCCAACAATAACTCGCACAAACAAATTCTTCAAAATGGCGACATCAATAACACAAGGAACTAGATAATTGCATCTAAAATATAGGCTTGCGTGACTTAACGAAAATGAAGGAAGCTTAAATTAAATTAGATTAAATTGATTTATTGGTTGTGGAGCGTGAGGCTCGTCCTCCGAGACCTCGGTCGGTCGGTGGCCGGTCGAAGTCGGTTCGTTCCGCGGTCGTACTTCGCCACTGCCTTAATTAATGCCATTCGATTCGGAAACTAACCGGAAAAATTACCTATCGTAGCGGGAACACCGGCGAGTTGAAATGTTAGAAATAGATTGAAGTACATCTCATGCGCAAGTGTCGGTTATTTCGGGCAATATTTTGGTGGTTGTTATCTTAGAGTCAAGGACGAATGTTTTCCATAACTATTTAGAATTTTCAAACATGTGTTGATTTCATTATATTATACAATACATTATAATTAATTTAAAGGTTTGTGGACAATGTAATTGAAGGGATTACAAATGTTTACATAAAGTAATATTAACTCGTTCGTTTAAAATGAAATCGTTTTATTAAAAAAACCTTGATTTGATTATATCATTAAAGAGATAATACGCAGATCATAATGAAAAATAATTCACAAGCTTTATCATTGGCTGTGAAGCTCGTAAATTATGAAAGTGGGGAATTTGAAGGCTTTTGTTAAAAAAATGTAATTAACTATTGTTCGACGTAACGCCTGTCTACATGGAAATAATTAAAGATGTGTTTCTACCTTTTAATAATTAACTAATTGTATAAGTTGTTCCTCTGTATCTAACAACTGCATTGTGACGTAACGTGCATTAAATAAGGAAATCGTTTCAATAGAAAAAAGGGACCTATTTGTATACTTCTAACTTTAATTAATCTCGGAATAGTAATTAAGTTAAAGTTAGAGCCGACGCGAAACCGATAAACACAAGATAATAAGGAACAATAAACAATAAACGCGCTAGTCCGTTCAGCTCAATTAGTTTGGCACGCTTTACTGACTGTCGAGTGGTGGCTTAGCTCGTTACATACAACTTAATTTTTGCCACAAAGTATACAATGGCAGTTTTTATCACACCTAACAGAATAAAACGAAAAAATCTCGATCAATCCGGCAGTGTTTCGTCGGAGGGCATTATAAAATTCAAAGTTATAAGCGTAAAAACGTTTACATGGAAGTGTAGCGACGTATAAAAGCGATTTGTACGCGATAATACCGATACATAAAACATTTCATTATAGGCAGCGAGACCGCCATTATTCAAAGATATTTATTCATGTCGAATGATTGCCTTTCTTTTGTGCATCGACAATGGCGTCTCCGGTCCGTATTCCATTTGCGCGGCATCGTTCTTGTTCATTCGTTCATTGTGCACGCGAGCGTTTTGTTTCGCCGTGAACGGCGGCTTTTCACGCGCGCCGACGAGCCCGCCGCCGCTTCACCGCCGCTCACGTATTCTATTCGAAAATTAAATGGAGCTAAGATTGATGAGTTTAGACACGACCTGTGACACGCACTACCGAATGTATCGTATTCGTATGCGTACTACGGACTATGGGCCGCCATGGGCCGATAGGCGGACGCGGACGTTTGTTTGGAATGCTCTTTGTTTCACCCTTTATAATAAACGGTAATTATTGGTAGCGAACGTGAGTGTGGCATGTTTATGTAGGTCGGTATCGTTACGTTTTTGTTTAATGTTTGGGTTCGCTCGGGCGGCTAATAAGATATTTTATAGGCGAGTATATCGCGTCTGTAGAGTAGCCGTATTAAAATGACGTTAATTTATTTTTGGCTTTGGCCGCCTTTGGAACATTAATCACCGAGATTGGGTGTACTGTGAGCGCTGAATGATGCATGTGTTAAATAAACGAATCATAACACTTTTTAATTTAGACCCTTATTGTTGATTTGGGAACTTAGGGCTTTTGTTATGTTCTGAAACGGCATGAACGTAATAATAAATTAATGTGTCTGGTACTTTATTTGCTAATTATGTTTAAAAAACAAACGTGTAGATAATTAATCTTGATCAATTTTGGTTAAGTTAAATCATGTTATATAATTTCTTTAACAAATTGGTTGAAATATATCAATAATGATTAAAGATTACGAAATCAGTATAAAGCCTATTATACTTTGCGTAGGTTGTTGGCGTATACTACCGTGCAAAGACTATGTAGTCAAAGAGAAGACTATGTATTGTATATAGTAGTCAAAGTTCAACAACTTCAAAATTGAATGTACTTATACAGAAATATTTTAAGACACCGCAATAATTGAAAAATAAAGTACTTGCAACCGTACTCGAGGGTCATTACTAGTTAATTTGGTTGTTTGGGCACCTCGGTCGGGCGCGGTTCGCGTGGCCCTATAATTTTACTACCGCCAAGAGCTGAGCTTCACGGAAACGCTGCCCGTTCTCTATTTGAACCACTTATATGTATTGAAAATATTTGTAAAACAATTGCTGTACGTTCCAAGGTTCTTAAACTCATATCTAGTCACCAATGATGGACTCAGAATACCTATACATAATACAATAATTCGATATGAATAAAGTAAGAAAATGTAAGTGAGTATTTAAAAAAAAATTAAGAGTTCCAATATGTACAGATTTCCCAGCTAATTCTTTATTTAAATTTCAAATTGGAAAGTTTTAAATCATAGTATGACATTTCGTATCCTTTTTTTAAATGTTGGTATCGTCTATTTTATAGATACTGTGTATAAAACTTGTGCAAATGTAATCATAGTTTTACTCCCACCTAGTTAAGAGTTAATAAGTATAGATCATATATTAAGCCAAATGAGCGTATCCAAGCGTTGCAGTAAACTAAATTAAATAACCAATTACATCCAGACTAGCTGAAATTAATTGCCCGAATCATAGCATAATTGTATTTATGTACTCAGTATTATTACAAAAATAAATGTTTATGTTTAGAAGAGGCCACAATTACGAGCATAGAGGGTAGAGCATGTTCCGAACCGCACCGATTTTTATCTCAAGCGGTGAGCCGACGTTTCCATCCGCGTAATTACAGAGTTTAGTCCATAGAGTGAATTATTAGACGCGGCACGGTGTAATCAACACAATAATTGTTATTCAGTGGGCCAGTGTTTGGTGAGCGTTTTTGTGGCATCGGCCCCCGTGCCACGGTCTACAAATTGAATTTAGTACAATCGCCGTGTAAGTTCCCGGTTGCCACTTTGTTAGTTGCGTTTTTGTGTAATGCCATTTTGATGTGTGAATCATGTTTTTTAAGACTGTTTGGTTTGTAGCACTGATATTTTAATGGCATTATCATGTGTTGCTTTTAGAGGGGTTTTTGTTATTAATAAAATATTGTTACAACCTTTTTTATTTCTTAATGCAATGTTTATTCGAATAGTCATTAATGATAGATACATTATTAAAGAACATTGTTATAGCATGAGAATAAAGAAGATATAATAAATAATGCCTACTGATCGATAATTTGTCGGCTGTGAAACGCGAGACCAAGTTTTCAATTCTCTCATTATAGGCAAAATCTTGTGTGAGCTGTTGACCATGTATCGGGTCTGTTGCAGTGTTGATGCTGTTCTGTTGTTCAGGATACCGATGATACAAAATAATCGCTTTTTACTATATGTTACTGTAGTTTTGATATTTATTAAAACCAGATCAAATTTTCAAAACGATTTCGGTATAAATCGAAAGCGATAAAAATATATATCTGTTTATATTCTTTGCCAACTACTTCTATTCTTCATCAAATAGTTTTCCAAATCAAAGCAAAGCTTTTCGAAACAAAACAAGGGAAGCGCACGGCAATTTATTTTCCTAGGGCGGCGCCCGCCCTCGCAAATTCATTACCACTACAACCTGGCGCTTCCGTTTCCGTTGCTTTCATTAAAAACCATTATATTATTGCGATTATATTGGTACTTTCCGTAACATTGCTGTTTTTATTAGAAAGCTTAGCAAAGAACACTCACATTGCAAGCAGTGGATTATCAATGACTGTGTGATACGGTCCAGTACAGGTGTTTTAGTTGCATGAGCGTGATTGCATCGGCTTGACGTGACTTCGTTTGTACAGGTCATGCTTTAACTAAAACTAACACACTGCTATTTCCCACTTGTCCGTTTAAGTAACGTTCTACCTACACGTATATTTTTTACAAGAATACTTTTAGTAAGTAATAAAAATAATCTATATGTGTATATGCTATACACGTATGCATACAAGTATAGCATAGGTATGTAAGACTTTCACAAAGAGCTACCCCAATTAAGGTCGTTGGTCTATTGCTGAAAGACGTGATATTTAATACATATCAATGTCTGACATATCGGCTGCGATGCTATTATTAGAACTAGTAATTTATACATCAGCGAGAGCGGAGGGCTCTCACAAAGGTCGCCGTGAATTATGCACGTGTCTGCGTCACTGAGGACAGCAGGTGGAGACTCGCACGACACGCTCGCCCACGCCCAGGACACAGTCAATGGACGTAGAGTAACATAACGTTATGTTATTAAGTCGCAAAATCGCGTACTTTCCTGACTGATTAGGTATTCGAATTACTTTAAAACATAATGTTTTTTTGTTTACGCGAATGTTAGACATTAAACTTTAATGCTTAATATTTTATAAACAAAAGACAATATTCTATTAATGTCTATTCTAAGATTAAGTTACATCATCCTAAACGTGTTCGAAAAAAATAAGAAAAAGCTTGCTAAACGGGGATAAAAGGATTATATTTTAGAATTTTAATGTTTTCCTCGAATATTTAGTAATTGAATGTAGCTATATTTGGAAAAATGACATAAAAAGAAAAAACTGCAATGATATTCAATAGACGGAAATAGTTTTTATGTTGTCACGGCTTCCAATGTTTTTCTTTTCGTCGCGAAAGAACTTTTAGGTTTTGTGTAAAAACGTGAAACTGAATCAGTTAACAGTTAACCTGTTCAAAGTATAAACCGTGCAAAGCTACGTTGCTGCTATTATTAAACTATGTTGGCAAATTTTACCGATTTAGACATCATTGTGATCCATTTATTTTTGTTGGTTCCTCGAAGGTGTGCATTTTGGTTTTGCTATCGACACGCAACGTAATAAAATAAAAATATTAAGAGTATCTAAAAGGAAAATCGTAGATTTTGGTTATAAATTGAATACAACCAGTCACGTATTTCGAATGCGCAACGATCTCCATTTGAAGACCACCGTAAACTGATTTCTACTGGTTACACGACGTGGGTGGTCTAGATGAATGATGTGAAAGAAATATCAATATTATGTATTGGTATAATAGCCGTATACATGATATATTTTTGGTAATCGTGTATAATGTACGCTGATTAAAAACACAAGGGCACACACCTCTTTTCTAAAATTATGTGTGTATTCTTTGTGAATTATCGCTTGCTTGAAGGGTTAAAAAAATAACGTGAGGATACCTACATACCTGAGAAGTTCTCTATGGGAATTTTGAGGGTTTGTGAAGTTAATCAATTCGCCCTAGGCCAGCGTGGTGGACTAAGGCCTAATCCTTCTCAGTAGTAAAGGAGACCAGTGCACAGCAGTGGGACAGTATACAGGGCTGATATTATTATATTACAATGGTTAAGCTACTGTTGTACATGTACTATGACGTATCAGTCATAAGTTCTGATATGTAATTCAATAACAATAATCGCATTCTCTTTAACGCGGAGTCTCGCTCGTTCTGCTATCAACACCGCAAGCAGTTCTGTATGCCATTTAAAATACAACTTTTGCTAGTCAACTTTAAGTCTAAGTCCGTTTACAGGAACATACGTGTACAAGATTACAAGTAGATTTCTGTGTAACATTGGCTATATTGGGCTTTTATATAGCGCCTGGTACTTGTATGGTGTACTTTTAGTACTGCCCGTTTGTGTTTTAGATTTTATATCTAGACAAACCTTATAAAATAATGGTTATATAATATTTAATCAATGTTGCTGTGCTCATAACAAATATTAGAAATTACCGTTAAAGATTTTTCCATTGACGTTAGCATTTTCAACATTGATTCAGAGTAAATGGGACTTATTGTGAGACGCTCTCGTGTTGGTTTATCTCATAATTAATATTTGTCTCCATAGACGTGTATCTGAACCTACATGCTTAAGAATTTTAAGATTATTTATGCTAACTTTGCGATCACACGATTCCATCGACTATATTTTTTACAAATACGATGCGGCCGCGATTGGAGTCTACTTCGTCCGAATGGTAATTTTATTCGCTCGTTACAACACATACACGACAGGATATGAAGTAATTCTATTTTTTTATTATACACGTCTAAGATTTGCTTACAAAATGATTTGTATTGGCCTTCAAGACTCCACATCATACAGTTTTTAATTAAAATTAACAATCTAAACGGCAGAAGCAGCAGCATAAAATTGGAAATTTAATTAATTTCAAACATAAAACCAGAAACACGTTCCAACTTAAAATTAGCCACGTATGTATACTTTGATGGAAATTTGATTTATATGAATGTTTCATATTCTACAATTGAAGATATCATTGCCTGCGGAGGTGTTAACGCACTTATCTCTCGCCTTAATAGGAGGCTTAATGAATTTTGATTAAAATAATATATGCAAACGTATTTTTGGGCATGATATCGTATTTGGTCGGTTACGTTAAGTTACAATCCCGCGACCTGCAGATAACAACCAATTAAACTCTCATGAATATACGAACGGCATTTCGTGTGAAGTTTTCTTTTCTTTTCCCCAATCATTTAATGGTTATGGGGCTATTTGTTCACCGCTGTCCGGTGATGTATAACGTTTGTTAATTAGGTTATCTGTGTGTCGGCATCGGCAAAGGGCACTGAAACGGCTCGTTGATATTAAAACGCTTGTAACTTTTGTGATAAATCACCCCGTGGCGGAATCGCGAGGGCGCGCGAATGTTCGGGCGCCGACAAAAAATATGCAAGTAACGACGAACGCACCCTGAGAGCTTTTTTGAGTCGCTCGGACGGTGTTAGAATTAATTATTTTGCGGCGGTACTATAATAGCGAAACCCTGTCGGATTTGCATCTGAGTGTTTCAAAGTTTTTGTGAAGGTGTTGTCTGCTAAATGAGAATGTACAAGTGAGCGGTGAGAATTGATTTTACACAGAGTAAAATGTTTATATATTTGATATTTCTTTTGTTTGTTTCTTTTGACGATGCAGCTAACATCTATAGTTTGTCTACCTTATATTTGTTTCATAATGTTTAAAGTTATATTATTTATATGGCAAAAATATTAATACAGAATATGCCAAAACAATAATAATATTTATATTATTGTTATATGTAATATTGTGTTTGACCCGTTACGATTATTTTAGATTAAAATGTCGCCCATTCTTCTAAAGTAAACTACCTTCCATAGGATATTATACTTGAAATGTCATCTTTGATCTAGTAAGCTACGGTAAGCCACGTCTCGTAGCGTTTTATAATAACGTAGAGCTACGACACTCGCGTAGCACGTCTGTCGTCTAGCATTCTACACATAAAAATAAAGGCGCTTCATAAAATAAATATTTCTGTAGTATTCTCCATGTATTTTGTACATATTTCACCGTAAAATTTGTTTTGATTGTTTGTTACAAAATATGCAATGTTATAATATTTCAGATTTAACCGAAAAACAAAATTGTGATTGCTATTAAGGTGGACCCGTACACTGCCTTGCTTCACCCAGCATTTTCATAATCAAAAATGTTATTAATCATGACATTCTCTCATCACGTCGCGCCCTGGCAACCAGGTATTGTATCATAACCAGTTCTTCGACCCCTTATAATATACTCTGAAAGAAAATAATTAGGCCACAAATTTAATTAATAATACAATATTCATAACGGTTGAAAAGACGAACACTTAATGAGCGTATGAGAGCTCGTCGAAAGCAGAACGTCCATTTATGATTACTGCCGGGTCTGTAATAAACCATCGACAAGCCGCCTTTATCGACTGCCTCCTCGATAACCATCCGTGACGAATTCGCACCACTCGGACGCATCAAGCGTACCCTCACAACTCTTTGTTCTTCGGCAACATTATACCTAATGACTGAAACGTTAGAGTTTAAAACATCTTGACATGTGAGTTGGTGGTTACGATAATTTCAATGTTAATACGTTATTCCATGTCGATACAATTCCCAATTATAATATGCTTGTAGTTTATCAGTTCATTTCGGTTTTTGTACCTTAAAATTTGGCTAAAATCGAAATTTGTAAGTAAAATTTTTAATTTATTACAGTGTGTGTTACACAGCGTATTAATTACAGAATTTGCAGATAAGTTTTCCTTTTCTGTAAAAAGGTTTTACATTAGCGTTGTTTTTTATTTTTGATTGCATTAATTTTGTGAATGTTTGTATTAATCATATTTTCAAAAATCATTATTGTAATATTTTTTCATCAAAAGTAAAACGGACGTATTTTATAAAGATTGATGGAAGAGTCTATATTACCAATGGATATTATGTTCAAGAAGAGGTATTTCGTAAATTTTTAGTTTATGTTATGAACATTTTGTAATATTGAACGCAACAACTTTAAATTTATTTTTTGGTTATGAAATTTACGTTTATTTTCATTTGACAACAGAAGTACCTAATTCGTAACAATGTTTTTTAGCATCATACTCAAAATAATTGAATATTTTGTACAATATTGAAATTTTTGCGTCCGTATTTATAAGTATTTCGAATCGAAAATGGCTGCAGTAACGGTGCGAGGTCTTTTTGCAACTAGACAACATAGTGGTCAGTAAAATATAATTTTACTATATAGTCCAGTATTTTTTATTTTTCTTTATTGCTGTTATGACGAGACGAGCTTGCCGTTCGCCTGATGGTAAGCGATACGACCGCCCATAAATAGTAAAAACACCATCCAACACCTTAAATTACAAAGTATTGATTGGTATTTCACTGCATTCGCCATCTTATTAGAGTGACATATGAGAGATCTACCAACAGTAGATAGTCAAGTATATATAGTATTGTAAGAAAAATATGTTTACATTTTGATAGTTACATTAGCTAGCATTTTTAGATATTAGTTTAAAGGATATTTGAAACCATTGAAGTGACTTGGCATTATGCGATAATATTTAGTACCTCAGCTGCGCCGCTGCGAACACTAGAGTATTTAATAATTCATAGCTCTAGGTGGTTATTCGTTACGAACAGGTGTAGTGCTTACCATCAGACGGGCAATATGTGAACCAGGACATTTCATCGTCAATAAAACAGTTGTCTGTTTTGATATTGATGGAAAATACATTTGGATAAGGTAAAAAGTAGTGTCAGATTTATATGTTTTATGAGTGTAGGCCACTTTATTTCCACCGCTCCATGTAGGTAGGCTTATGTATGTATATAGGTTTTTAAAATACTGAATAATTTTTCATTTGTTTGTGTTATGGATGGCACTAAAGTTAAATAAACGAATGATTAATTAATTCGAGTGAGCGTCCTGTGAAATCCGCCGCCCCTAAGAGGCTGCTGTCCATGGGCCGCGGCCTATGCTGCCTATTTACAAATCCAGGACTGCTAAAAAGTGTTTAACAACAAAATCACTCATTTTGGTTAGAACGGGCAAAGTGTTAATTACCGCGTACATAATCTAACGATGACAATTTATTTTGGGTCATCTTTTCGCTTATGTGACAATCCATATCATGTGTGTTGATTCTTATGGGTCTAGCTCGGATGTCATATAAGAGCCGACCTTCTAATATTATACGTGTGAAGTTTTGGGAAGTTGTCTGAATGTTTGGATGTTAGTAATAAACACAAATCACTTAATATATTTATTACTCAAGTAGACTAAGGGCTCCTTCCTATCTTTTGAATAAATGCTACTTAATACATAAATGTATACCTAAGCGGACCAAATACAAAAGTCACACCGTAATTAATGCTCCCAAACAAATTGTTATAAACGAGTCCTGTCTACATTAAGTAATTGTCGTGAAACTTGGGTAACAAGCCTTAAGTCTAGGATATAGATAATATAGTTACTTTTCATCACGGAGAAGGGAAAAGTGGAAGATTTATTCTGGATAAAGCCATCCATGCGCAGGAGCCGAGAGGAAAAACTAATAGGGTCTTAATAGAATTAGAAAGTAGTTCCACGACGTCTTGAACAAACTATTTTATAATGAAATGATGTCTCCACAATATTCAATATAAAATATTTTGCAATCCGAAACGATGGTAGAATTGAATGAATGAAGGATTACAATTACTACCCAGCGCTCAGTAGCAATCGCATCTATCACACATGCTGATAAGAGATTTTGCACGGGTCTTAGATACTTGCTTTAGCAACTGTCGATTCATAGTAGCTTACTATTCCTTGGCAACAAGTTGATAGCGGCGCGGCACCAAAATTCGCAGAATTGCGGCCATTTTTAAAGTATTTTCTTTCATAAATCCAGCCGGGAGAATAGTCAGCGCGCTATAAATAAATATTGTCGAACTTTGTCATGTCAAATACATTGTAAACGTTTAATTGTATAAACGACGTTTACCGTTGAATGAGTTTTTGTAAAGGTTCTTTAACCTTTTATTTTTTCCGCAAACCGAGATTTGATAAACGGTATCGGGGTGAAAAAACTTATAAGAGATACTTCGTGATCGATGCGCCTTTTAACGTTTTTGCTTTTAAAAAGTCAATACTGTTTGGGTAATTGGAAAATGCTGCGCGGAATGCGGTCTTCGTGGAGAGGTCACTTGTTGAACCAGAAACATTTTAGAAATTGATTTGGAGACAATATTGAAAAACATTATCGCGTAAGAGGTGAACAGATGCCAGTTTTTAAATTTTATGTAATATTTTGTATCGTTTTTCTTGTTTAGGTAACTATTACTCTTACGAAATTTAAAAAAAATAGAATAGATTATGAAAAATAAGTAGAATTTTTGTTAGGAGTTACGTTAAGATTTCCGTGATGTTTTATTCCCTTGGTTTTATATTATTCGGGCTAAAGTGTAATTCTCATATCTGCATCTTCATAGTCTATCAATGGATGAAAATTAATAAACTTAATATACTCATGCTAGTATTTATAAGTCAGCTTTTTTATATGGGAATAAATTCGATAATCTTTTTTCCGCTCCTTGATTCCTTTTTACGGTATATAAAAATCTGTGGCATACATGTTGTCTCACATACAGAAATCATTATATTAAATTTAAAAAAATGCTTCAAATCACAAAATTCCTTCACGCACTGATTAATTACATTTTTGTCCCAAATAAACAGGAAAATAACAGGAATATTGTTAAATAACATCAATTGATTTAGTTAATAGAAAGTTGTCGGACTAGTAGGCCTTTCATTTCCTTATGCGGGAAATTAAGTGTATATATAGTTCTCGGATTGATTAGAGAATTCAATTAAACGGTCGTAAATTATTAATATCACTACATTTTATAGGATTTTTGTAGCATTAATATGAATGGCGAGATCGTGTGGTAACAGACCTAGTTTAAAAATCTAATATCAGCATACGATTTAATCGGCACTTACCTTGCTTTCAGTTTGAATGTTATCAGGCATCTAGGTTATGCTAAGACGAGAAAAAAATGAGACACCGTAGTCGACTTCATGATAAAACCGATGCGCTTAAGAGCGATATTAGTGGCGGGAATTGAACACCCTACATTGTATTTGATATACTGAGACAATATGGATTGTTTATAAATTACAAAAAAAAATCAGTAGATAAAAATATTAAATAGCCAAAATTTTTTGATATTATTACTCACTCAACAAGTTTTATATTTGTAAATATTTGGAGATTCCTTACTGAGAGCAGCGATAGACTAAGAGTTAAACATACACTTTTTAAATGATGCGAAATTGTGTTTTACTATGGCCTGATTTATAATCTGAAATTGCCTCATTTGGCGTAAGTAAATCTTCTTCTTTTAACAACTTTCGACTAAACAACAATGTACTTAGTTATCAAACCTATTGTTATTGTATTGTTAGTGTTCTAAATATTGTAAGTTGTTAGTGTTCTAAATATTCTAAGTATTGTAAGTGTTCTAAATGCCGAGCAAACCTTTGTTTTGGATGCAAAACCTGAAACTATTGCATTGGGTTTTAAATCGAATATCCTAAAAATATTGTATATATCGAGATCCTATATTATGTTATTATATTAGCATAATATGACCGAGGAGTTACAACTTATTTCTTAGCAGTAATTTATTTTAATCAATTTGATATCTCACTTCATATATGATGTGCCTTATAAAAACTAGTTATTATCTATAGTTTATGTATTATATGTATTTGTTCTGAATTAAAAAAAATATGGTATAGGTAGCAATTAGTTAGGATAGACAAGAAGCTAGTTGATTATACATATTATTTAATGTTAAAGATACACATCTTTAATTTTTGTAAAAATTGAGAAATGATTTGCATAATATGAGTAGATGTATTACTATTAAATAATTGTCCCATCTTTGTTCATTAGATTTTTCACGCATACACACACGCCTTTAATCCCCAAAGGGGTGAGCAGGGGCGCAACTGGTGTATGATGTGATTAAGGGCAAGTCTATCGTCATATCAGGCACAAATTCAAGACTACGCGCTGATAAGTACTGAGTAGAAAAATCCAATATCATTTTGTCCGACCTGGCGATTGAACTCGAGACCTCAGCACTGCAATCGTACCGTAATACATCAACGCCAGGAAAGCAACCACGTGATTAGATTTTTCGTTTTGAATCATTTTTCCCATGGGTAATATTTTTATATGACTTAATACGATTGTTTCTTTCTATTTTTTATGGGAAGTTTTATTCTTTTTTTACTATGTATTAGTTTCCATAAAAGAAATATTTTAATTAAAAGACTATGTATATTAGATATCGCCTACATAACGCACGTCCAAACGCGTTTCATCTCGCCGAACAGATTATAATGGTGATTTTAATAATTCCCATCCATTGTCGAGCCGGTGTATAATTCAAATCTCTTTTTCTGTATCATCGTAATTTACATACGCTAAATAAAAAGCGGTGTCATCACAAAAGATATTTGGAGGCAATATAAACATAATATCAATTTAAATTCCTTGTTAGTGGAGCGAAAGCCGACATCATACCTGAAAGTGCGGGTGTGTGATTGGTCGGCGAGCGCGCCAATAGACGGCGCGAGCTCTCTCCGCGCGGCTCTACATCCTGCCGCGCGGGTCGGCGGCGGGCCGCGGCGCGCCGGGCGGGCGGGCCGAGCGGCCGCCGCGCTCGCCGCGCCTCAGTTCCTTTCCACACCTCGCCTCGAAGTGACGTGATCGCACACGCGTGTATTTTGATTTTTGATTACATTTTACTTGTTCCCCTTTGGGAAAGTAACGATGCCGCGACCTTCGCGCGACTCTTATGGCGACCAAAAACCACCATATTCGTACATATCCCTGACGGCGATGGCTATTTGGAGCTCGCCGGAGCGCATGTTGCCGCTGTCGGAGATCTACCGGTTCATCACGGACAGGTTTCCGTACTACCGGCGCAACACGCAGCGTTGGCAGAACTCGCTGCGGCACAACCTCTCTTTCAACGATTGCTTCGTGAAGGTGCCGCGCCGCCCCGACCGGCCCGGTAAAGGCGCCTACTGGACGTTGCATCCGCAGGCTTTCGACATGTTCGAAAATGGCTCCTTGTTGCGCCGACGGAAACGTTTCAAGCTGCAGAAAGGAGAGAAGGACAACTTGAATGCAGAATTAGCAGCGTTGGCCAGCTTTAACAGAGCATTTTTAGCACGACAAGCCAGCGCACCGGTTCCGCCGCCAGCGATGCCTACTGCCAGTTTGTATACACCGCCACTATGTCCACAATTGAGCCCTGAACCTGCTGAGCTGCCAGAAGTAGCAACAGTGACGATACTGCAACGTGAGAGACCCCGAAGAGCGTTCACAATCGATGCGTTGCTGGAGCCGGACTCGCCGCGGCTATCCCCGTCGCCGCCGCAGCCGGTGTTGGGTATGCCGGCGCTGCCGCGGCTGGAGTTGTCGATGCCGCCGCCGTACGTACTGGCGGCACAAAGGTACCACGCCGAGCTGCTGCAAGCTGCCGCGCACGCGCTGCGTCCTTGCTACCTGCCGCCGCCGCCGCTGCCTGTCGCGTGACATCAGCAAGCTCTAGCGAGCTGCTCTCACATTATGTGCAATGTTAGATTGTAAGTACTCAACTAATTACATGTGTTAGTAAAGTGATAAACATTTCTGATCGGACAAAGTGTACCGAACAATATCTTGACGATTAAGGTACAGTTCCCGTGATGATTCGTACAAACGAACTTACAGTTAGTAACACAGAATGTCTCGCATAGGGTAGACGATATAGTTTTGTCCCGCATTTAATACGTTTGTTTTGTACATGTTAATTTGTGTAGCGACACCGAGGCCTAAATGGCCGGCGTGCCGTTCGACATTCCGTTAATGATTCACTTCTTTCGTGGAAGCGTCATTATGATTTTTGGTGATCTCACTTTATAGGTTTTTTGTACATATGCATTAAATTAGTTAATATATTTAATTAGATTCTAAAATATGTTAAACATTAGAAAATATACGTAGTTTCGCTCTGTGTATACAACGAAAAATCTATTATCTAAGTACGTAATTTGTATAGGAAAATTACTAAAAAGTGATGGTATTTACGTGTGAGAAACAGTACTGTTCCTTCTGTTTCTTAAGGAGGAATCCAGTAGGGAATCTGGACTCTGTTGATTATGTTCTATGTTTGTAAATATATTTTCTCTAAACAATATTTGGAATGTTAGAAAAGCTCTTGTTGTCTAATGTTTATTGTGGACTGTTATTTATTTTCAAGTTGATGAAGTATTCACTTTCATGTTCATTTTTGTACTTATGTCTTTGTAAATGTTGTTATGACTTTTGAGTAGGAAAATTAAATGGTATCGAACTAAACATAATAGTTTTATTCGAAAAATTACCCTCTTTGAAATTAAATTTAATGGTACTTAATATAATAAAAATAATTATTATTATACGGGTCTCTCTATCTATTATACACCACAACGTATTCTCTATAGGTTGGAAAAGTATACATATATACATCTATGAAAGTATAAATGAATGGCGATATTGGACAGTGCACAAGTTTCAGTAAACAAAATAAGAACAGCATATTTCCTAAAAATAATACAAAATATTTATATACACATATGAAAGAAAAACAAACGTGAATGGCAACTTTAGGAAATTGCACAGCACAAGTCTCAAACCATAAATTGATAAAATTGGACAAAAAGGATACATTACAGTAAGCGTAAATGAAGCGAGGCGTTACAAATACAAAGTAACTTAATAGCCATTTAAATATTATGGTTAATGCTTTACGATATTGTCGTGGTTTGTTTTCAAAAGCAAGTTTCGGTTTATATGTCTTTATTTATCATAATTGTTATACTTATGTCTACGGTTTCATCTTTATAAAGGGTTTTTAATTATTTAAATTAGAGACGAGATGGTAAGACGTTCTCTTGATTAATATTTGGGAATTAAAGTACTTAACATTGTGTAGCCGTGCACTGGGCTCGTTGTCCTGAGATATTCGAGATATTTTTTTTATTATTTTGTAGGTTAGTGCTGTACTATTAATTTTGATATATAAAATTTCCTTGCACCTTTTTGAAATACATGTCCAACTATTGGACAAAAGCCTTGCCATTATTATTAAATGGAGTTGGACTATCCTCCACAACGCCAGTACAATGCGTTGGTCATCCACTAGATTCATAGTAAAATTAATTTTAATTGTAATTATAGCTCAAAAATAGTACTCCAGGTTTGTTAACAAAAATTAAGTTGCCACTTTACTTTCCAATTTATTTTGAAGTTAGAAATTTAAAACTGTAATTAAGACAACTTAATCACAAGCCACATAGATTAAAATTAATTGATATTATTATTACATTATAAATATATTTATTGTTAGAATAATATATTTTGTATACATACTAACTAAATTAAATTAAGAACTTCCTTTTTTTAGATAAAAATGTTAGACTTTGAAGATCATATTCTTATTTCTTCATACTTTACATACTCAAAACATTGTACATATTTCTACTTGAAGGCAACTGAGTCAAGCCAAAGTTAACCCTCCAGTACTTGAGATCCCCTATACGATTCTCGTTGAATCGTCGTGGGGGGCGGATTGATGGGACGAAAAGGCCACGACGGTAAGTGGTAAAAAATAGTGTTAGAGGTGGTCTGTTTCACGGTGTAACGCGGCGCGTCGGGAGCGTTTGTGCACTAATAACTCGTGATATTGCCTGCTTCCTTGCTGACTCACCGGGCCCCTTGTTATACTGTGACATTGCAAGGGTTAAGTATTTTTGTCTTTTTTAAAAGCTTTGGGGTTTTATTTTGACCGTGAAATGGGAGGAATTTTGGAAGTAATGTGTGATGACTGTGGCTTTGTTATGAAGGAATTGGGATTTACTTAAATTAATTAAACAAATACAATATGCTGTTACTATCTCATATTAATATTACATATATATATACATTCACTTTGTAAAGACAATATTAACAATACTCTGAGACTTTTATTCTGAGTGATGATACAACATTACAAACACTTTCACGCTAAATAACCTAGTATGGATTTTAAGTGCCATAATTTTGTAACTAAAAAGTAAAACACGAGTACTTAAAATTGTATTTATGAAGATGTACGGCGTGACCTTATTGTTCTTATGACTTACACAACAATGTTTGCCGTTAAATTATCTATTTGCACAACTTGTTAAGTTGTCAATGTGAACATATTCTTTTTTAAATTTAACTAAAAATTATAAGGAAACTATACATTTTTCGAAAGAATAATAAAGGTTGTATTCCACTTTATAGAAGTTCTAAGATGGAAACCAATTTTATGCGCAACTTTATCAATGGAAAAAAGGTAATGTTAAGGAGAGCATCATATTATGCTAGAGTTAACAACTATATGTATTCTATATGTATTTTGCTGTGTACTAAACACCCTGATCCAAATACATGCTGTGGTTAACACGCGCTTTGCTAACACGCTTGTCTTCTGATCGATATCTTATACCACAAATAATACAGAAAAACATTGCTACCTAACATGGCATAATTCAATTTCTAATCGACTTATAAATCCAACTACGTCAACTCCCCTGGAATCCTTGTCAAAGATATATCCTCATATTATATTAGAATGCATTGATCAAAGATACAAAGCAATACTTTATGTGGGTATATCGCATTGAATGGACACAAAAAACTTTAAGAATAAATTGAACACGTATTCTATCAGTATAACCGATGACAAATGTATAATTAAAATATGATAGAGATAAAGCGTTTCATACGCAAACATATTTAAGTATTATAATTGGCATTAAGAATTATTATGAATTGCAAATTGTGCAATGCCAGATGAAGTCGAGCTATTATTGTACAATATGTGCATGTATTCTACGGTTTTTAAAATTAGGTACCTCTAGTGCTTCTTTAAGTGGTGAGCTGTTCATATTAGGATGTAGAACGACGTGTAGTTGCACCACTGGAGTCTGTAGTATAAAGTCTAATATGATGTCAAAACTTCTACCTCATTATTATGGTATTAATATCACACTTTAACGAGATCACGATTTGATGTATCCATAATGTTACCTTCTATGCTACTGAGGTACTAACGAGGGACCATCTATTTCACTATATGGGTTTTTCCAGGCCTTAAATTCAATAACAAATATATATGTATATAAAAATTAATAGGTGTATGATCCCTTTGAACTCCAAAACGGTAAGAGATATTAATGAGAGTTTTAGGTAATGTTCAAATTAGCCAAACGGGCGATCCCGTGAAGTTTCTTAGCGATGAAACCATTAGAAGTCATCCAGCTATAGATATTTCAGGGCTAGCGTTACTTAACATGGAAATATTTAATATTAGATATAGAATCTCAAACTATTTCATAAAAAATAAATAAGTTTTAATTGAAGTTGGTCCGTAATTTTAGAAATCTAATAAATTATACGGTTAAACTAAATTAACAATGCGAATAAACAAGTAAGAAGTTAATTTGACCAGTTTTGCCATTTTTTTGTGGTAATGATTAGGTTTGAGTATTAAGAAAGTTGTAATTGGCCTCGAAATGTTTAAAATAAAAAATATCTTTAGTCCTTGGCTTTTAAAGTCAATTTGATTGCTAATTTTAAAACACTGCATTGTATGTTTTTGTGTCTACTAATAGAAGTTTGTTAAAAATAGAAATCTAACGTAAGATACGTATAATCGAATAGAAAAGTCAAAGCCAAACTTTTTGTAGGTTTAAAACAAATAAACTACATTTTTTTTGAACCAGAAAAAAGTTTTTTTTTAATTTTATTTAATTGTGCCAATGAATGAATCGAACCGATATTAGTAACTTCTAAAGTAATATAAGTAAAATCTTAATCTTGTATCCTGGAACATAAACAAGTCTAGGTAGTGACGGGATTAGATATTTTGTGTGTGTGTGTGTGTCGCCTGATGGTAAGGTTACGACCGCCCGTTATTTTGCATAGTTTATTTATACTTTTAAATATATATAAATAAATAGTTTCACATATACTTCAACAGCCGGTAATGCTATAAATTATCGTCAAATTTAAAAGTACTCATAAGAAGCAACAAAATTGACAACGTTGACTATAGGTATAATACTTAATATGAGTTACACATTGTATTTAATATTAATAAATAATAATTGTTACCCAGTACATGTATCACTACCAGCGCAAAATAATTTATAATATTCACAAGATCTGGTTACAAATCAAATATTTGTGTTGGTTTTACTTATTCAGATTTATTTTTTCAATGCATCACCGTTTTAAAATTCGGCGTATGATTTATAGTGTATATTAATAATTATTTCAAGTTTCTACGCAAATATATTCTGACAGCTACATTATATTACACTAAATATTAATTATAGTGTGGTACGTTGACTTTGAAAATATTGTAGCTTTGTTAAACCGGATATTGTGAATAAAATATGTTCAATAAAATATAAGTGACACCACGCGTTTGTTAAAATAAAACTCAATTATTTTATTAAACACATAAAAGTCCAATCGTATAATC
Source organism: Manduca sexta (assembly GCF_014839805.1). NCBI lineage: Eukaryota > Metazoa > Arthropoda > Insecta > Lepidoptera > Sphingidae > Manduca > Manduca sexta. The sequence goes on from NC_051139.1 coordinate 12,469,593, forward strand.
TATGTCATGAGTGAAATTGAATTATACTATTTATCTATACGTAAATGTAGTAAAAGGTTAAGCAGGCAACAGGTTTGCTGTTCTTTTAATAGCTTAGCGAAGCTATCACTATTTTATGGATTCACAGGTTATGTTAAAATATTAAAAATAACTGGTGTTTTTTTTTTCTATTGAATAGTGCTTATGCCAAAACTACAAGAAGTCGCGTTGGCATGATGGCAGAGTTCTTGATGGGGCAATTATAACAAAACTATGTTCAAAATCGATTTCTTTAGTTGAAAGTGGGCAAGCATAAATCAAACACATCCAAGTTGTTAGCTTAAGTCAGTTTTCCGCGAGACGGTTGTAGCATCCAGGATGAATTGACCCATTGGTGGCGTAAATGCAAGTTCAATCTTTATGTGAATATTTGTAGTCATTGTTATTACGTACGCATGGTAGAGTGATTTCAAAGTATAATCAGCAACGAAAGTAGTTAAACAAATTCAAAATTTCAAATCGCCTTTCAACTTTCATCTCCATATCAACAATCGTTTTTCTTCAAGAAAAATATATATTACGATTGAATTGATTGTGTGAGAAGCGTTTCGAAGTGTTAAAATTCTTCAGCTACTTTTGTAGCTCACTGTACCTGGTGGTTAGTATTAAGTACAATGCAGTCCAAATATAGTGTCGCTCTAATATCGCTCTACATAAGTTGTTACATCGGACTTTCCTCGACGGATGCTTGAATTATGCTTACTTCATTTATTGAAGGTACACCTACACAAAGTAAATTGTGTATATTTTTTTATTATATCAAGAGGTTTGTGTTCTTTATGGAACCTGAAAAATACTAGTCATTATATTTTTTATGTTTACGCAAATGCAAGACATTGAAATTTAATTACGCATTTTATTGCGATTTTTGGTTTAATTTATACTTATTAAAAAAAATATTTAACCTATAAATGTATTAACTTTTATGATGGATATTACAATATTATTTTTACTATTGTCATTTATAATTATTCGTTAACATCAAACTTCTAACATATTTAGCGTAAAAATATGTCTTACATACTAAAATCATAGATAGAAGGAAATAAGTAATTTCTTTTTTTCAGCCAATATTTCAGTTTAAAAGAAAGAGCGAAGTAAATAAAACCGTTACCCATTACTTATTTATGTTCGCAAACATTGTTTGCACATTTAATTTAAACTTGATCTTTGTTGCCGGATGATAAAACAAATAAATTAAAAGTGGCAAATAAAAATGATTTAACCTTTAATTATTGCTATAGCACACAATAAATATTTGTAAAGGCAGGTGTGTGATGACTATTACACGGACCTCAAATAATATAATAATCGCTCTCTCTTAGCACTTCTGTTGGTGTTTTTGCAGCGCACCTTTGCACGAAAAGAATAAGCCTATAATTTCAAAATTAATATCTAACACATTGTGCCTATCCGTTCGTCCCTCGATTTGCCGTTTTTATGGTCTTTCCGACACCGTAACTGCTAATTATTTCTATCGCCTCAGGCTGGCCGAAATATATTTTAGACTTAACCGATTTTCAGCCTTTGTGTTAACTCAATAAAGTGGGGTTTTATTTGAGAAGGGTTTCAACAAATCTGAATTTAATATCGTTTTGGCAGTTTAATCGCCCTATAGGTTCGTCGAAGTAATCTTTCGGGGACATATGTCGAATTACGGTTTTATGTTTTCAGATGTATGTAGGGTATTTTAATGAATATTAAATGATACCAGATTTTGTAAATTATGTGTACGTTTGTAATGAATTACTGATTTTGTTTAATGTTCAGTTCAGGTATATTTATTAGGAAGAATATCTGATATCTCAATTGCTGTTTTGCCGAAAAAATAACTCATTATGGCTGTCGCAGGTACCATGTTAGTATAATAGTTCCTAAAATATTATACGAAGCCGGCGCCATTTATTTAAAAAATCGGATTTAAAAAGGTCATTATTTCCCATGGGAGCAAATTAAAGGGATTAAAAGTAGCCTACGTGTTAATCCAGGACATGGCCTACCTACATTTTATTCAAAAGGTTCAGTTGTTTCTGCCTTTACTTCTAACAATGATTTTTAACACTTTCGCAGTTATAATATAAGTAGGAAATAGGATAAACAGAAATAAAAAAAATTAATTTATTTATACATTTTTACTATTGTAACATTTTAACTTATTTTTAATAAATTAAAATTTTATTCAAGTTTGTTCGTTATTTTTATTGAGTGAAATATTTATAGTTTGAAACTTGAAGTTATTTTTTTTCTCTTTGCAGCTACATTATGATTTTTCCCGTTTTATTCTCGATCTTAAAGGTATATTAGTGTAACAATGTTTAATTTTTTTTAACTTAGGGTCCAGACTTGTTGATAGCATTTTTACTTACTATAAAATCCGCAAAGACTTAAAGCATAGTCTAACGTAGCACTCATGCCACTCTATTACATAATACAGAGCCCTTTTAAAAACACTGAGTATTCATTCCTCCGCATACATTACCGAAAGCTAATTAATACACACGAAATCAATTGACCGATAAGGGAACAATGTCGCTGCGATCAAACGTCGCTAACCATTGTCGGAGCGGTCTGTCTGGTGAATGAGTCGAGGCGTCCCGCAGAGCTGTTCCGGTGATTGTATCTCGGACCCCGCCCCTTCCAGGGCTATACTTGATTTATATTGTAAACTTGCCTAATTAGATGCACGTCATTTGAGTTAGATTTAGGTTCTGGGTTGCATTTTTAAGATAGGGTGAGTACGCTAGCTTATATGAGACCTGACTTGGCTGGCCATATAGGAATGGTATACCTCTGTCTACCCTTTAAGGGGAAATGCGTGATTTTATTTCAAGATGATTAAAGTGCATTGGTGGTAAACAGTATAGTTTAATAAACAGTGGAAAGTGAGAATAGTTTTCCTTAAGGGCACTATATTTATATTGTTTTAGCTTTTGATTGGTAGTACTCTGTTTAAGACCAATTTTAGGTATCAAAGTATGTGTCTAGGAAACTTCTTCTCTTAGTCTTATAGTTTGACAAGGAAAAGCAGTTTGAGCTGAAATAGAAATCACAAAAATATAGTTAGCTAAAATGGTTGTGATAAGGAAAAATTAGGATGGGAAATAGATTTTTTTAGAGCTTATGTCGGATTTATGACAAATGCAGGTTAAGATAGGGTGGTTATAAAATAATAAAAAAAAATATTTTCAATATTATAGGTACATTTAAAATCAATGTTATATTAAAGTGTTAAGATGTTAAGAAAATATATTTGAGAAAGTTTTTCAGTTGTAAATTCAAGCCTCAAAAAAAGTTATTGTTAATTGTTTTTAATTATATTTAATTGAATTGAATATTGTGTGTCGATATTTTCTTTAGTCGATACTATCAAATATTATAAATTTACCTCTATTATATTTAATTGTGGCGCTAAAATAACATATAATTTAGCTGTTCTATTTGCGAGGGATTGTTTTTATGTAACTTAAATATAGAGCTATAAAAACTAAAGATATAAAAAGCGCACACCAATGATTACATATTTGATCACTTTACTAATCAGGTTTCTGAAATAGCTTTAAAATATGTTACGTTTATTTTTCCTGTGATGGAGTTATTTTTAATAGATTCGTGATCAGCTTTACTAATATACTATATGTGAAGGTCTGTAAGATGTTTAGATATTTGGACGTTTAACAGAAGTAACATAGAATATGCATGGATTTGGATATTTTTTTAATAGATTGACCAAATCCTTAACATTTATTGGTTATTTTTGATTCCACATAAAGGTGTAGTTGAACTCTTATCTTAGGCAAATATACTCACAAATAATTTAGATTCTAGAAATGTAACATTTAGAAAAGAATTAGCAAGAAATAAAGGTAAAATTATAAAGGAAGCGATCAGAAGAAATTAATTAACAAACCCTTTAAATAGCTGTCGTTGAATAATAATTAAAAATGATACGTCTAATTTGGTTTCCCTTACAATGACTTAAGCAACTTCCTTTAGCAATCGTCAAATAATTGAAGGTCTTTTCCACCATAAATACCTCTCTTTGTACCGTGTTATGGTTTGTAAGTGGTATTCAATTGAGAGTGATTAAGTTAATTAAATTAGTAGCAAATGTGTTGACCTTATATGACGACGTATATATAAGTTCAATTTCTGAATATTTTAAATTAAACTAGTGCATTAGTAGTAGAGACGCCTATGTCCAGCAAAATAAACTTAAAATAATGTATAATAGTAAAATGTAGGTAGATATTATAACTTTTAATTTCGGATGACTAACACTGCAGTCTGCCCTGTGGTCACGTAGGCTGCAAAGTCTTCGAAACGTCGGGAGAAAATTATAATATAAACTATATAATCCGCAAAAGAGCGTAATTTAATGTCTAACATTCGCGTAAAAATAAGAAATCGCTTTAAGGTATTCAATTTGTTCAGCTACTTATATGGTTGTCTGTATATATAAAATTATAAAAATTGCTGAATCAGCAAAGATGATTGATATAAATTTGTGAAAATAGTAGATGTGTAAAAGTAGTTCATAAAGTTAAAAAGTATCCTGTTTACTTCTAGCCCTATTACAATAGTATAGTCTTTAGAACGGATTTAAAACACTAACACCAATTGTTTGCTAATACTCTTGCAAATCCACTATCCTCACATATCATTACTGTTTATCTTTCTCAACATAACAACGTGTTATGTTAAACTTTGTGCCGCGGGAACACAGTAGGATTTCGTTTGTCGGAATGACGGTAGTTGTGTGGTACACTGCTGGTGTTGTCATTAGGTCACGTCTCACAGGGTGGATGGCCCGCCTGACGGTGTGAAATGAGTGGCCGCCGACGCTTTGAACTCGCCGCCGGGTACCGTTCTGTACCACGGAGTTTTTGTACCATGCGTTTAGGATGCGACCTCTTTTTTGTCCGATGTTTGTAATGCCGAGTGTGTGGGACTCGACACGTAGGTAACTATTGTTAATTCATTCCTGTTTGTTATTACATTCCCGATGTTACAAACCATTATGATGCGTTGTTTAGTTATCATTGTTCAGACAATCCGTTTTGTAATTTTGTTAGATGTTATCGTTTACGTCGGATTGTTTTGTAAATAATTAAATACATTAAGAGGAACGTAATTGGTGATTAATACAACATGAGCGAGTTATCTCAATTAACAAAGTCAGTGACCGTATAAATTATTTTCAATTTGCAATGATCACAATTAGTGGAACTATGTAAATGTTGCTAAATTTGTTTGTCATTTATTTGACCTAGAGTAATGCTTTATCTATTTTTTATGTTATTTTGGTGAATAATTAAATAAATAAATAAAATGCTTTATTCATCACGTAGGCGAACATAGTTGCACTTATGATAAGTCAAGGTACATGAGAATATTTAATTATTACTTAATTAAATTAGCTTATATAAACGAAGGCAATTTATATTGAAAATAAAATAAATGAAAAATATACTTATTGAAACAAAGAAGCCAGCTCGAGCTGGCAGGGAAGATGAAATAAAATGATGTATATATGTATGTATAATTATAGTATTATATGGTATTTTCCCTTATACATATTTAAATAGCTTTAAAACACTTTTATTATCAAGAAAATCATTTAGGCTCCCCATAGGCGCTGTCGACTTATTCCCGAGACACATTGATTGTGTACTGTTTCGGCAACATGTTGACAGTTGACATTTGCGCAACGCGTTAGTAACTTATCAAAAAAAAAATGTTTTATTAGAGAAGGGAAATTTACTATGGGGGATACTTATTCCTTATCATTAGTTATCACCTGGTTCGTCTCATTTATTACAGTTTATGTAGATTTTGTAAAATGCCGCTACGTTTATTGGAATATAGTGTTTAAAGACAATATGCGGCTTTTATGATTCAATTATTGCCTCTCAGTTTGCAAGAACTAATAAATTGTATGGATTTGCGAATGAGTTAACCCGTCTCCATAATAGTTAGCGGAAATTACAGCATTTACCTAAAATTATCAAAGGAATGGATTGAACAGATCATAGTGGCTTAAATTGTATGATATCTGGATTGAATATTGGTGTGGAGTACCTACTACATATTACACATATTAGTAGAAACATAGTTTTTGGTGCTTACATTCCAATGTCATATTTAATGATGCAATTTGAATTTTTGTTCATGAAAAACCCTGTTGTATGTTAAATCTGTGTGCTGTACAATAATTTATACTGTAAAGTCGCCACGCTGCATTAATGTGCATTTACCACTATGGTCTCCTTAAATTAAAGCCGAAACATATTATTCAATTTACTTATTGGAGAAAATGCGTTTCACTAGAAAATTAAGCCCGCCGGTCACACCACAAGATGCTATAGTCTTACACCAAATGATGACAATTACGATCTCTCTGACCGTTGAATCAATTATTAAGGTCCAGAAACGGTTACAAAAACTGTATGCAAACTCGATCATACGTTCGTAATGACCTTAACAATCACTTAAGATGCTGAAAATTTCGCGGCGTCTTTATAGGCACCGATTTATCGCAAGGTTAACTTGATCATTTTGAATTTATAATGTTATAAATTCATACTTACGCGTGGTTGTATAGCGTTCAGTTTTTGCTGGTTTTTTGTGCCGAAATGTTTTGTTGAAATACACATTAGTTAAAGGTTTTTGCATGCTTTTGTTAATTAAGGTATGCTTAAGTGTTGGTTTTAGACCGTAGCTTAGTTATTATTTTTATAAGTAGGTAATATCAAAAAGTAGATAGTTACCACAGTATATATTATCATTTGTTCTCTACTAAAACTAAAACATATTTATTCTTATTTTAATATTGTAATTAATACCCGGATATTTTATGATATTTTTTATTTTGTAACATTTGAGTTTCATTTAGTTTTGTTATCAATACGAAGATTCTATAAAAAAAAGACTGAAGTATCTTTAAGAATGTTGTACTTTATACAGTTATAAAAAACCTGCTATATTAAGTCTATAGAATATAAACTATTAAGAGCCATATAAATTAATTACATATCTCAATTAGTCGGAAAATTTCACCGATCTTAACCTTCGAAGTCACAAAAAGTGTAAATTTACTAGTTTCGATATTTTCATTACAACTTCTATTCAACACGCAAACTCTTTCACCGCAATCCATTGAATGCACCGTTTATTTGTAATTGTTTCGTGTTAAGTTAAGCGTAATACTTCACGTAAGGAAGTAAAATATCGATATCCATTAGACAAATTGTTGGTAACAACATTTATGCTCAAACCAAACGATTTATTCAACGTTTGCACGCGAACTCAATAATTGGAAAGAAACGTTTGCATATAATTAAATTGTGATCAATTAAGTCGGACGTACTTGAGTAACTTTTCGAGTGATTAATTCAATTAAACTTTTATTGCAACTAATTAAGAGTGGGGTTGATTGGAATCATTAATCAGTCAGTGCGTGGTACGTACCAGTGATGTTACATTTTAATGGCATTAAATAAATCTAGAATTTCATGTGTATTGACAAGACTGATGTACAGTCAATGATATATTGCATCTTTAAAATTTTTGCAGAAAACATATTTTTTGTGATCAATGCGTGTGTACGAACATTATGTACATTTTATGAATTATTCAATAATTGAAAATAGAAAGTACTTATATATACTTCTGATGTAAAATATGAGATAGAGTCCGATGCAGATTATTTAAGTATAACGTGTAGGTAAGTACAATAAAGCGATTAATGGAACTTAAGGTGTGAAGAGAAATGAAACTTAGATTGAAATTATAACATTATGTGAATTTAAGAAACTTTATCTTCACCTTAGAACACAGGAATCTGTTCTGTAATGTGCATTGTGCACCCTATATCCCCAGCACTATTATAAATTATTATTATCTACAACAGTATTTTAAATGACTACTACATACTACTAATTCTAATTTGGTATACTAAATTCCGTTTGGTTTGATTATATAAAATGCTTCTGACTTTTAGACATAATTTAATGTTCTAAACTGACTGCTAACTTAACAACGTTATGTTAAGCTCCTTAAAGTTTACTTGACAAGGTAAAGTAGGTCCGTGTTGGGACGCTGTGTTTATTTACACATTTGTTGGCGCCTACTAGTTTGAAGACAAATTTGTTTTTAAGTATGTCAACAAGGGAAGCAAAAACTAAAGGACATATTAAAAAATACTTTAAAGCCATTATTGCATCTGGTGGAAACAGAAAAGTTTTTGTGATTAAAGGAGTTCTTGTTATAAATTTTTATTCGGGGAAATCTTAGTAGTTCGATATAAAATGTTATAATTTTGTGTCAACTAAATATTCTTATATGTAATGTATGTAGTATACATATGTGTGCATAGTTTTATAATTAAAACGGAGAATCTTTCAGTTTAATTGCGCATAATTTAAAATGGCAATTTCTTTTTACACTACTTTTTTATTTATTTTACTACTATGTTACGCGAAACTTCAGTAGACTTAAAGAATAAAGAACTGTGCGCAAGTCATATTATGACCTAAATAAAATTCCGCAAGGACAGAGTCGATGGCCCAGCCAGTATATAATTAGTAGGTACTTTCAAATTACAATCTCGTTAAAGTAATTCAATACTAAATAACACACGTTTATCATTTCGAATGTTTAATAGCAATAAACACTTACATTACATAATAGAATCAGTAAACATTTCCATTGAATTTAATTTAAAATTATTTATCTTTTTATGCTACAATATTCTATTATCAATACAAATATTATTAAACTCGACAAAAGAATGAATGTAATTGAATTACTCGCAAAAAAGACGCAAACATTCGTACCAGCTTCTTTGTCGCGCACTGGAACTGATTTCGCATCATTACAAACAACACAAGATTGATTCGCGAACAATGCCCCTGTCAATTTCAAACCGAATAAAACGCAAAAGGCCTTCATTGTTGTTATAACAAAATAAAGTCGTAATGAGTAGGAGTCGTCGAGTCCGTTGGTGAATAAAATGTCACTAGATTGAATTAAAATTGCTTCAATATTGCGGCTTTAAAACGCTGACATTTGACAAGCGTTACTGACGCATGTCGCGCTGACGAGCGAGAGAGCCCGCCCGCCCGTCGCCACTTGCCGCGTCTCGCCGCACGGTGCTGTCGCGAAGGGCGACGGTGGACGCGCGGAGACGTCCTCAAATGATACCCTGCCATGACGCCGATGGATATGTGTATAGTGTACGCCAAAAGCAAACGCAAATTGCATCGCGGCATTTTTCATAATATATTATGGAGTTTTGTACGTTGTATAAAATTGGTATATTTAAGTGTTCGAATTGTTTTACAGGACTAATAATTTTAATTAGGTACTATACCAACATTTTTAATGAGTATATTAAGAAAAACACGGCTTAGCGAGAATTTGCTACGACATTCGCCTCCATAAATTTGTTTGCAAATATTGGGTTATGGCTTTTAAACTAAGCCGTTATCCTTTAATTTTTTTTGATGCTTGATGTCAGTACACCTTTGGAACGTAGGGACTTGAAATGTTTCAATGCTTAGATACAAAAACATTTTTTAAAGTGATAAATTATCCAATTTAATTGACGTAAAAAGTGACAGCAGATAATATAGTTTAGTTTAGTGATAATATAGTTTATTAATTGCAAAAAGACTCGGATAAGTTCAGAATTAGGTAATCGTATAAAACAAGCAAATAATAACGACTATGATCTGAAGAAATTTAAGTATTTAAACATTACCAATCAATGAAAGTTAGTGGCTTTTAACGACAGGATACCGCGCAAACTATCTCTGAGAAATGAAATTGCCGAAGCCGAAGCGAGAGTCCCTGTACAATGGCATAAACATATCCGATAGGCGGTTTAAAACTGTTTAAGCAATTTTCGTGTCAAACTGGGACAAGGCACATCATATTTCCACGTGTTATAAGGTTGTCGGTGTCTGTAAAAACGCGGGATATGGAGAAACGTGTGTTGTTAGCGGCGAGACTTTTGTCTTGTTTGTTATTAACAACAATGAGCCGGTGCGCACGGGTACGGACCACAGTAAGTTTTTTCATAGATATTTCATATGTTTTATTATTATTATGTCTTAAGAAATATTTCAGTATATGCTTAAATGATGCTATTTGTAAGTTATACGTTTGAATGATTTGGAGTTGATTGCAGAGGATGTTTCTTTAAATTATCTATTTAATTATTATTAAAGTCATAAAAATATCGGATCTATACTGGCAAAAGTAACATGAATTTTATTTTTATAAGTCTTATGGTGGTATTGGTGTGTTAATGTTTTTTTAAGAAGTGCATTTTATTTGGTACCGATTTGTATTTTATGTAGTATTTCCAATAATTATTCCCACCGATTAAGTTCACGAGGTTCAGAAATGGAATTGTTTCTTTTGACAGCAGGATCCTTTTTTTTGTTGAGACCCTAAACATTTTTAAAATACGTAATAGTTTAATGTTTTCAGAAAAAAATATATATTAGAAACGACCTACTTCGAATTTTGCTACAGGTTTTAAAAACATGATAGCGGAAACCTACACTTTCTTCTCGCTGTACCTGTTTACGGCTCGGCTGGACCGTGTTGCGGGAGTGATTAGCCGCGCGCAGGCCTGTAATCACGGCCGTGCTGCCCGTGCGTCTGCGCCGACGCATCCCAGCCTCCCCCCGCGAGCGCCCCGCACACCCGCACACCCCCGCCACCACGCTCCGGGGCGAATATCTCCGGTGCAAACAAAAAACAACAACACAACCTTCGCTTCGGTGCGTACACTGTTAACGACCCGACCTGTTTTCGATGCTGTGTGGGAAGTTTTAGCGAATTTGAATTTCGATTGCCCGACCGGGTCCAATGGTCCATCCATCACGAGAATTGATGGATTCGGGGCCAAAAAGACGCGATAAACTTTGCCGAGATGAAAGCGGTCCATTCCGTGAGCAATATTAGTAAGCGAGGCTATTATGTTCGCGGTGTGCCTATTGTCTTATAAGTACGTATATTGACGTCATTTGCACCACGTACATCAACGTCGTACTTTATTAGTTTGATGTTTATTAATTATTCGTCAAGTGACCTATCAGCAGATTAATAGAATTATCCAATGTATTTCATAAATTACGTACAACCAATTGTTTCTGTTTAAGTATTATTACACATGTTTATATGATAAATACCTACTGCGACATTTTGTTAAGGATGGATATTTTCTATTTCTAGTTTGCAAATTGGAATCGTTTTTTTTTCTTACACAGTAATTCCATAAAATTGTACACTTTAACCCTATAAGGTATAGAAAAGATCTCTCAAAATGCAGTGAAATGTTTTTTTTGTTCATTAAAACAATAGCGGTTGGGTGGTGCCTGCATGTCTGCCTTGATTCGTTCGTACGCCGAGGTGTCTACGAATCCTTCGCGATAACAGCTCGTAAAATATCCGAACTGCATTCCGGCACGTATTTGTTAATGTTGTTTTTAATTCGGTTGAACACACCTGGGAAATTATTTTCTCGAGTTGAATTAAGAAAATGAAGGTAAGTAACAATTACCTAAACATGCGTTGATCTGCAAATTTGATAAATGATTAAGATGGTGTCGAGTTTTGTGTAAATTATTTCTTAAAAATATTTTAGATTTAGATAATTAATTTGTTGATATACTGATTCAAATGCAACAAATAACATTCCATAAATAATAATTATTACGAGTACCTCAGTAATATTAATCACGCCTAGATCGCTCCGTGCTTTCCGATAGGCATTTAATACTTTATTGCAAGGCGTAGTCACTATATATCATAGCTGTTGATACACAACATTAAAATGTTGACATTTTCCGGTTAATGTTGAAATGACAACTAACTGTATAATCTTCGACATAAATCATTTGCATGCCTATTTACTATTCATTGATATCTGAGAGGTCTTCGTTATGTTAATGTGTTGCTAAATTAAAGGCATTCAGAATATCCGGCTAATTCAATTAACCACATGATGTTGCGTATTTGATTATATAAAGAGGTTTCGTAAGATCGCGTTTAGTAATGGATGGGCAGCTAATACTGCTAATAATCTGACGGGTGTTAAGTTTACTTTATGTGTGTACTCACCGTTTTTCAGTTGTTATTGTTGTATTTATTTTGCCCCGACAGCGGTGCGGCGGTTTACGATCTGACATCTGCCACATTTCACGCTTACCTTTCCGATTTTCCATCGGCTCGTTCTTAACTTGCTATAAAAGTTTATGTTTTCGGAAAGAGCGTTCGTCGCAGTCTGTCTATATTCTTGCATTGGTCATGCCGTTAGCGAACCTTCACGACAGCATCGGCAGGCCATCGAGTGCAAAGGAATTTGGTGTCTACCACCTTTCAAATTAGAATCATTATAGTGTGTGCGTGGAAGATTGGTGACGCGCTCGCAGGTGGTTCAGACGAGCGACATTCAGTGCCACGCATACACTTACACTTGTTATTATGCGTTGAACAATTCTTTAGACTTGGTTATTAAAATATTTGTTGTTCGGATGTTATTTATTTGTATATGTTGAATGCTTTGTGGCGTGCCGACAGACGCGGTGATGTAGGTGGCTCGTCGAGGCGGCTGGCTGCCATTGTGAGCGACTGTGACCAATTCTTGTGTGAGAGCCAATAATATCGCAAATTCACTTTATTATAGTTATGAGATCAAAAGAATGAGAGCTATTTATGATAAAAATTGAATACATATATTTGCCCATTTCGTTTTCGAAATATCTGCGAACTGAAACCACAGAGTAACTATAATCAACGAAAATTTAATTTGGCGTTTGGCCGCATTGACCCTGTCTTCTTTGGCATTGAATAATCCAGGGGAGGTTCGATAGCTAATTATAAGTTTCAGAGATTGGAAGATGACAGGAGGCGTAGAGAATGAGTGTGGTAAATAATTTCGGCCAGCCAAAGTGTCTAGAATAGATAAAGTAATAAATAGTCAAAGTTAATAATATATAACAGGTTTTTAATATTTCTTATGTATAGAGCCATCAGATAGGTGAGTAATGGTAATCGCAGATGCAATAGACATGACATTATTAATATCTTCATAAACACTTGACTACGAACTAGCCAGATGCGTGAGACCAAAAAATCAATTAAAATGAGCTATTAATCGGAGCTCTAAAACATATGCATGCGGGGCAGCGGGCAGCTTCTGCGCCAAGTCCTCGCCGCATAGAACGAATCGAGTCAATTATTACTGACCCAAGCGGGAAAATTAAATTGGACCCCGACTTGATGCGCTCAAACGATGAGACTGTTAAAACATTATGAGCCATACAATTTTTATCTCCCTCTCGGATCTTTAAACAGAGAGCAGCACGGATCCCGCAGACGCTTCGGCGCAGTTGAAACGGGACGAAATTATACGTACGAGGGGTAAAGGGAGACCGCGCCCGACCGGCCGTCAGAGGTCGAATATAAATGTGGAATGTTTATGGTTCTACCGTTTTATTTTATTCTTGTGCCGGCAAAGCATTAAATATTGTTTCAATTGAAAGCGGGCAGATCAGACGCTAACGCCTAATGAAGAATAGATTTATAAAAACCCGACGTTTGATTGAGTTCGATTCGCAATCTCAGCGCTGATGCATCCAACAGATATCTATGTGTCGGCGTGCGGCGCGGGCGCAGCGGCCGGGAAACTACTTGTGTTACGATCGCGATAACGATCGACGGCTCACATCCATTTAGGCAAATAGAATGATTCCCAATATGATTATTATTTTTGTGGAGCAGACAGTCGGGCAGCGGGGCGGCATGATGGCAGGCCGCGGCAAGCGGACATAGGAGCGCGCGCACGCGCACCGAGCCTTTGTCAGCTAAGCTTTCTTTTCGTGCTTTTGGCATAGCGGTGCGGGCATTGTGTTGCGATTAGTCGCGGCGCCGCGGTCGGTCGCGTTTGTGCCGCGCAGTGTTGTGACATCAGCACAGTGCATCACAAGCGCCGACACAGACGCCGTCTGTTTGCATTGTACTACGTGCCGTGACATATCGTTTGTCGGCGGCGTGGTGTGGCGGAGAGTGACCGCGCCCGCCGACGATGCCTCGCCATCACTTACCATGTTTTATGATGCTGAGCTTTGTTGTCATTGAATAAGTAATATGTAAAGGAGGGTCGCGTTAACAATTACTCAAGACCTAGGCATACCTATCGCCATTGTTCTCGCGTTTTATGCAAGCATGTAAAGATATTACACACATAAAGTGCACGTGATGGTGGAACGGGCGTTTTATATTTTGTATGAATTATTCCTCCTTAACGGAGATCAGCCAGGTACGCAGCAGGGATTATAGTGCAAAAGTGTGTGCGCTATACACAGGTGTACTCTTTGTTCCTTTACTCTCATAGTCTGGTGAGACGGCAATCCGACATGACCGGACTGAGATCAGGCGCAGGGCTGGCTTTATGTGCTTTCTGAGGCACGGGGGTATCAAACGGCCAACTTCCTGGCTTTTAGCTGCGACTGAGTAATTTTTAACATGGAAAATCCCAGTCCAATTATTTTTGGCTCATCCCGGGATTCGAACCCAGGTCCTCAGTGCGGTAGTCGTACTTGTACGGCGTAGTCATTACAACTACGCCACCGAGGCAGTTGTCGTTAGGCTTATATTTTAATGAATACGTAATCACATTATCTGAGTCTTGTCTCATTGTGGGAAAATTATTTGTATTAAAGTTAATGCGGGTGTAATTGTAAATTAATAAATTTTGCTATTTACGTTTTAATTCTGATAGAAGTTCCTTATTTATTAAAGGCCTTCTGAATTGAAAAGCATTTTGCCAAGGAGGTGTACTAATTAAGAATCGTGGAATTAAACTAGAAGAATAATTACAATTAATAACAGTTAAGTAATTGTTTTTTAATCAAAACTTCACACAGTTCGTAAACGTTAAATTATTGGAATTATGGTCGCTTATTAATTTATTGTTTGCTGATTACATTTGAAAATAACGTTAAAAGATATAACGATGTAGATAAATGAACTAAACCTTATAATTTACCTGTCTGGAAACTAGGACCGTCGCAGGTACGAACGAATTTAATAAAATAAAATACTTTATTTATCATGTAGGCGAACACAGTTGCACTTATGATACGTCAAAAAAATGTATAAAAATAATAATTATTATTTCTAAACAACAATTAAAATAGCTATGGATGTTTTAGATTAGGGATAAAATTTATAATGAAAACAAGGTACGCGCCGAAGTAACCAGCTCGGGCTGGCAGGTAGGGGGAATTAAAAGGATAACTCGTCGTGATCCTCACCGGCGAGGACATGAGCCTGACATGGGCCATATACAGGCTCATTATGCATTGGCATAATGTCAGCAGAGGTGAAAACAAGTATGTGGTTTCATTTGCTAACGTAATGTCAAAGTGACCCTGTATAACATTTCATATTTTTAGTCTTGATTAAATTGAATATTAAGTTATAAGTTTTTTTTTAATACTCTATTAGTTATGTAAATTGTTGGTGAGTGAAATATTAAATATTAAAATAGCTTATGGCTTATTTACCTTTGGTTACATAATAATCTATGATAATATAGTTATTAAAGATATACTTTTAATAGCACAGATAACACTTTAGATAACTCTAGATCTCCATTCATTTGGGTCGATTTTGGCAGAGCTTATAGGAGTGTAAGTTTATACTTTTCTAGCCTCTGGGTTAATTATGGAATAATCTCCTGCTTAAATTTGAAATATTTGAAGAACTTAAAATAAAGAAGAAAACGCAGGTTTTATTGTGAAGGTAAAACTTTTTATTCGTTTAAAAAAAACAAATATGATGTAGGAATAAGAATGACTTTTTGTATTGATTGATCTAGAACAACAATTCAAGGTATCATCCAATAAAAAAAGCGAAAGAAAGGTGAGTTCATTTGTAAAATTCAACAAGCAATATACCATCATATGAGTTAACTAATTTCGTTACGTTTTACAACATAAAAACGAATCTCAAGTGGGAGGTGTTATGGCGTCGATTTTGCTACTAAAATACCTATTAATATTCCAATAGCCATTGACAAACCACTAAAAGCCTGTAGGCGTTGTTAACGGAAGTCTATTTGGACGTTTTATGAGAGATTACTGGCTTAAAGCCGGATTACTTTTCAAAAAATCATATTCTCATAAGCACGGCTTAATTCGCGGAAACGAATAGTAATTACTATTGCCTCAAGCCTCAACAGGTTTCAAACTTAATTAGTCAATCGTAGATTAAACTTTATCGGCACCATTTGACTTTTTACTAATTAAATAAGTTTAATTAACGAAAGTTTGTGTTTTGTGGAAAGTGGTAATAGACTGTATATATTTTTAAGTCTTTGATTAATCGACAAGGTGCAAAATATCTTTCGTATGTTTGTAATTTTATTAATTTAATTACAGGATTATAGCCGATTCTCGTTATTAAAATTACTCATAGTGTGTGTTGATTCACAATAAGGTTAAAATGTCAAAATTCTACAAGCGTTTCATACTTATGATGCAGTATCCTTGTTATGATTAAGATATGAGGCTCTAATGACACTGATATATTTATTTCAGATATACTAAGGTGCCATGCTACTAAGATTGTTGAAGCCATTTTTGTTTTATAGTTGCCTAGTTTCTTTATGATTTTAGCGTCTGCGTAATAACCTGATACCATTTATCCTTAATTTGCAATAAATGCTTAAATAAATTTTGTGATTTTATTAAATATACATACAAATTGCTTTTCTTATTACTTCTGTTATTTCTTTAGTGTGATTACAACAACTAAAGCTAAAGTGGAGATTTTGTAATGGCCTAGAACAAAAATTAAGTCATTTATTGTAATTTATTGTTTATGATTAAAACATAACTATACAAAGCTAAAATAACTTGGCTATTCTAGTATTCTAATGACCTTTTATTGTACTTTATTTTCTTACATAAGGTTTAAGTAAGTATTTTTATGTGTACCTTTGTGAAACCTTGAAATAATCAATGCTGAATTATTTGTTCATTTATACCTAGGAAGGGGCATGGACAGTCTGTGTGTCACTCATATACTACACTTACTACACTACACTGACTGATAGAACAGTGGTTCTCAAACTATGCCTAACTGAGATTCAATTCTGAGTACACCTCTTGGTTATCGAAGTAATATTTGATTACATTCAAAGAGTGCTGTTTCAATGAACATTTTAGTTACTTTTATTGTCTATCAGTGGCTGTCCGGCTGTTGGCCCAGTCGATTGATGTATTGATCTATTTATTAGAACCTACCTAATATGCTGGTGGTAATATTTTTTATTTTATTTTTATTTATTTATATATACATATATTATAACACCATAACAGTTGATACTATGTGATGTTATACATATTTAATCTTAACAAGATATATTTGTTATCCACCCGGATGATACCACGGTACACAAGGTGTTAAAACCCGCCATAGTGGCACACGTGAGTACACGGAGGGGTAATCATCTCTCAGTCGACATTCTATTGGACTCCACTCTACTCATCAGGTGCAGTGAGGACACTTTGCGGTGTTCGTATAAAAAACATATAAATCCTCTCACGACTCACCAGAGTCTCGACTCACAGTTTGGGAAATGTTGTACTATTATACTACTTTATAAATCTCTTTATAGATCATGTCGGTATTACTGGAAAGCTTTAGAAAGTAGTTTCAGCAATTTGCAATAGACGGGAAGCTGTAGGATAAATGCCAAGGAGAATATGCCGCTCTGTATAAATTGTAAAGAATCGACGTTATTGACTCCGCTTTGAATTGACCTTAACTGTCAGTAGTCACCTTTAAACCCTATAAACTGAACTTTCATGAGAACGAAGACACGTGCAAAAGCTAATATATCTTACTTTGTATTGTAAGGGACTATTTATACCGTTTCTTCAATGTAAACTAACTCTGGGGCGAGTCATTATGATTAATTTCAACACAAATACACAATTTATCCATTCTAATGCCTTATATTGTGAATAGAATTGAACGAAGTTGCTAAATTAACGCAACAATTAGGGGCTTTACTAATACTTCTGTATCAATACAAAATTTAATACAATTTGTCGTTAGTGCGGCCTGGCTTGAAATGTAGATGGAAACTGAGAGAGAGTGAACTAGTCATCCCCGTTGTAACTGAAGCAGTTACCTTTTAAACAATAATGTGGAGCATAGACTCTGTTAGCTTGGTGCCTAGTACAGGCAGGTAGTAAAAAACAGTACTATGACTGTGACTCTAAGAAAATGTACTATGAATGAATTTGCTAAAACATCTATTAGTTTTGTAGGAGTATCTTGTGTTGCTCGGTAAGGAGTTGATGATGGCATCTGCGCTGATCTGATTATTAAAAGAGCATTTAGGCCTTTTTACTCACTAATAAGATAGAACTTAAGTGTAAAGTTTTTTTTATCGACGGCGTGACAAATTAACACCACTGTACCTGATGGTAAGTGAAGAGAAACCCGAAAAACTGTCGACCAACAATAGATAAACTTCCCCGGACGGTCGACACAATTTAAGTTATGACGGAAAATAAAACACACAAAAACAGTTAACGCATTTCGCTATATTCTGTTCAACTACTGACTACATTAATAATTTATTTATTATAATTCTTTACATATCGCTATATAGTCCATAGATATGTACATACACACTTTAGTCTATGCTTACACTAAATATCACAGATTAAAAATATATTTTATTAGCTGACGTTTATTCATTGAGAATCTCAGTAACAGACGCACCGTTTCCTGAAACAAAGAATTTTGATTGAATAAATACAATTATCATATAACTATAGTCGACCCATGGCCAGTAGTGGAACAATATACAATATAATATATAATATTGTGATTAAAAATACTAAATTGTTTACAGGGTTATTTTTATATCGTTATACTGAATTAAACAACATATTCGTCATTGCCTTTTCCACATAGTATTGTGCCCTAAAATCATCGATAAATAACAACATATTTTCACCTAAATCACGATTTTAGTTTTCTGATTTTTTGTAGTTTAGTGCGAATATGACATGTGAGTAGGTAAGTATATTTTTGACTGAAAGTATGGTATTGCCGCTCCGACACATGGTCTTCATGTGGTAGCCTTAACATTTAAAATTACTTTTTCTTAAGATTTATTTCTTCGAAACTTACACTTTTTAATTTACTGTGGTTAGTAGTTCATGGTAAAGTGTTGTTTTTAAGAAAACAAGTAAATTGTTTCATTTAATTACTCATTATCAAAATGACTATGTATAAAAAAAGATAACTTTATCGATGTGTTCTCATCACATGAATACAAAAGAAGGGCTTGGTCATTAGTATGGCTGGGTATAGTGGCACTAAACTTTTTTTATGTGATATATTGATAAGACAGATGTAAAAATGAAAATAGATATTGATAAGACTGATGTAAAAATGAAAATAGTTAATATAGTTCACAGTTATTAATTCGCTACATACCAGACAGAAACCGCTACATTATAATGGGCACACATTAATTAACGCAAACTTTTTGAACCCTTTCTTGTTCTGTTACTTTGATTTTGGTACTTAACTGACAAAAGAAACGGTTTTGAATAATATCAAGTTATTACAGAGACGAAATTGCGGTCTAGTACGTAATATTATGTAGGTTTATTATAATTTGCACCTGTATTTTAATAATTCCATATCTCCTGCGGTTGGGTACATTTTCGATAATTCGTGGTTTACTAAAACGCCTCTATGGGGTAGTAGTAAAACGAATTGATGGGAAAAATACAATTTGACGCAAAAAAATTGACAACGTAAGCGCGACGCTTTATAAACTACAAAAAAATATTTTTTTAATGCATATTTTTTTTATGAAAAATGAAACTAGTTTTTTCTTGTAAGCGCTTTAACTACTCAGTAAAAACAAATTATCCGCATTCAGCTAGGGAAGCGGAATTCATACGCTGGGAATGTTGAAATAGGCAATAGCTCTACACGTGTTTTAGTTGCATATTAAAGTGTCTAATGTTATTCAATAATATCGATGTGCTTTTTAGGTTGTCTTCCAATTGGATATTTTTCGGACATAAGTATTTTAAGTATTAAATCAAGGTTAAAAATTGGCAATCTATCTTGATACATCTACCAATTAAAATAGCAAAACGCTATTTAGAGTAAGTTAAATGTAGATAAATTCGATCGATTAAAAAGATCAATTATCACGGTTAAACTTTCAAACGATATGATCGTAATTGACTTTTAACTAAGCATTTTATTTTATCATTATCAATCTGATATACTTACCTATATAGCTACAAAAGTTTGAACTTACACGTTGATATTATTTAATATATAGAAAGTACTTATTAACAAGTTATTCAGTAATGTAAATCTATTTTATTCTGTTTAATAAAATATTTTAGGAAACAATTTTTTATCAGACTAATTAATTAATTAAACCGGTTCACTTTAACCAATGCTTTGGTGTTTAATTTCGTTTGTGATGTTGGTAGATGAATTAATTTAGGAAAATCGTAAAATTAATCATACAAATTAAAATTATAGCATGCATGAATTCATGTACTACACTGCTTTACACAATAAAAGAGGGTAATATTTTTCAGCTTGCTTTTTAATTACGTAAAGCGTAGACTAGAATCCTATATATTGGAATGACCATGGATTATTAACTAGGTACAAGATATATTGACTTGAAATCTGATACAATTAGTATATCGTGACTCACCTTTATGTATTTTTGTAGTGCAGTAGGAAGCGCACATGTCCCCGCCGTCATTAACGCTGCCATCACTTTATTATTCATCTAATTTAATTTATTTGCATAACATGAACTGTCTCTAGACTTTTTCTTATAACTAGAGCTACTTTGAGATCTGTCTTTATATTGACGCTAACATTACCTGTGGACAAACAAACACAATCGTTAATATTGTTGTTGAATTTGAGCATTCTGGGATTTTTTTTTGTCTTAAAATTAAACTATTTTTCGGATTTTATCGCGGTTTTTATATTGTAATTTTCTCCCGACGTTTCGAAGACTTTGCAGCCTTCGTGGTCATGGCGGGGACGGAAGTGTTGGTCATCTGCAGAGTCAAAGTTACATTATCTACCTACATTTTACAATTTTTATTTGTTGGTGGTCCGATCTACGCAGAATGAGCTCACAGTGTCTTGAAGTATTTTATTTTGTTTCTTGGTCTGTTAGCTATGCAGCAGTGACGAAAGTTCCATATAAACCGATTCATGCCCTTCTCTTTTGTAATTTATATCAAATAATTATCATTAGAATGATTTGCGAACTGCATGTATGCATATTAATATCTACATATATTCTATGTCGGATTCCCGTCCAAAAAATTATACTCTTCGCCACTGCTATACAACACCTCCTTCAGGATGCTATATATTTTAATTAAATAAGATGAAAAATGAAAAACAGTTGGAATGAAAGATAATAATGTGAACACTATAATATGCCCTTGCCTAGGCATTTTATATGACTTTCTAAAACTATATATATTATTATATATTTACACTTTCAAAGACTTTATGGATATTTTACGCATAGACATGATTTTAATACTCAGGAAATGCAGAAATTGTGTGGAAAATATACATCATATTTTTGCACCTAGGCATTTGAAGACCTTACAAAATCTGCAGAGCACAACATTCTCCGTAAATTCTGTCTGAGGAAATATTTCGCACGATCTACGGTCGTCCTTACGACAGAGCGCCGAGTGAAATCTCTGCACCGTACGTAAAGTTCAGTAAATTCATTTATTTATGATTACTGTAATATCTTATATTAAATTATTTTTTACTAATAATATAATATACTTAACTAAAAAAAACTTAACTTGTGCTTTTATGGTGTTATGGCGTAGGAGATTCCTCCTCAAACAATAGATTTCAGCTACAAATTATATTATAAGGGTCCTTTCTGTCTTGGTTACGTAATTCACGGTTGCTTTACATTTGCGCTAATCCCGATAACTGTCAAAGTATTTAAAATTCAGAGCGAATCTCACACCTTTGCCTTGTTAAAAGTATCAGAGAAATTTTATAATTAAATGAAATTTTATTTTATTTTATACAGTGCGATATCTAAAAAATTTAATCATGTTATATCATAAATATATTCAATTTTTTATTTCAACACCTATTTGTCATTTTAAACGTATCTATTGAAAGTTTTATTTCAATAAATGTTTCAAATTTTAATTTCTCTCCTGTATATTGAAATGTAATTATTTAGAAATAACTTTACATCTATATCTTATGTAGTTATATGTACAATATATTACTTAGTTTAGTTGGAATGGCTTGATTTCTAAGGACATTGATTTATACAACTTAATATGAAAATAGTAAATAGCTTATCTTAACAGTAAGCGCCGATTGTCACATATTTATTACCATCACTTCATAATGCAAAGTTCTACTTGCCGGGTACCACGATTGTATTTTTTTTATGCACTGGCTGCTATGTCGTTTAAATCACTAAGACAGTACTTTACACTTTGCATATTTTATAACAATGAAAGACTCGGCTTGGATGCCTAAAAAGGTCTTTCCGTATCGAAAGCTTACTATTTTGAGGTCCTATTTTAATGTTAATGTTGCAAAAATTAGATTTAGAAATTGTATGTTGATTAAAATTAGAAAAGACAATAATTCATGATTTATACATCTGTCGGGATTATTAGAAATTTTCAAGGAAAAATTTAGTATCATGTGATATTAAATTTAGTTTTCAAATCAAATATAACATAGAACTTGGCAATAGTGAGCCAGCGATATATAGAATATGTAAGTACTTTGGATTTTACCTAATTTCCGTTCAAAAACGGACACATATAAGGAACCTAGAAGTATTTAGTGACTGATGTATTTAATATTGCCACAAATATTCAGTGCGTTGAACATAAATAATCTTATATTCAATAGATGATTTATAATCTGTATAATACTGAGTCTCTATTTATATCTACGCTGGTTTCTGTAGCCGCGAGGTGTTGTTGGCCTACGAGAAATATTACCCCATTGTAATAACTGAAAACCGGATTATATTTCGCTTATTGTTACATGTTCATGGTGCTCAACCAGCCACAGTACTGAAGTGTAGCACAAAATATACAATGTGAAAACCTATACTCCTTAGTTACGTATAAACTTGCGTATTAATACCTGAAGACGAAACTTTGTAGCCGTTTTTGCAAAAAAATATGTAGAGGAAGGAGTATAATATGTGGTACAGTTTAAGTTTAAATAGAGAAGGAGTGCAGAAAGATAACATTTATATAATATATAATATTATTACAAATATATTTAATTCGACGGTCGATTTTCGGCTACTAGAAGACCAAGTGTATAAATAAATGTAAGTTATATAGGTATGTATGTTCCTTAGAGACTCCGGAAGGACTATAGCGATTTTAATCACATTTTTTGTAAACTTTAGATTAGCCCAGCAGTAGTAACGAAGGGTCCATATAACCGATTCATGCTGGCTTCCTTTTCGCAATTTATGTAAAATCTAATTATGAAAAGATTGATTTGCAGACGTCATTTAGGCGTATTAGTACTTATGTTGTGTCGGGATCCCATTCGTAAATCTTCACCCTTCAACGGGCAACGGCCCAGCAGGTGATCCTGTGAAGTATGGATCCACCAGAAGTCATCTAGCTATAAATAAGAAATGCTATATAAACTGGGTGGTGTTTGCGGCTTGTGTTTGTGCAAGTGCCCTCTATTTAAAAAAATACCGGTATGAATAGTAATGTGGACATTTAGAATCTAGTCTATTCTTGTGTCTTCAGCTGTTTTTTTTATTTCTAACAAACATTAAAAACGTAAGAACACTTACAGATATTCGCCTTTATAATACCAGTAAAATGTGATAATAAATGCTACCCGGGTGACGCCGGATGGGTTACTGGCCACTACTAAATTAGTATTTAAACAAGTTTAATTAATTCAAAGACTTTTTGGTTTCTTTCTTGGATGAAAAAAAAAAAACCGTATATAAGAAAAGTACATTGAAAGTACACGGAATACTTCATTCTTATTGAGATAGGTTCACATCATATTAATATTTATCTAGATAATTTGCTAGACAATAGGGTCTCTGTTATGTAAAAATAGATCCTTTAATTGATTTGGCACCAACCAACCGTGCACAAACACTATTATATTCCCGTTTAATATCTTAAATTCCTAGCATTACACTGTCTGCTTTATCAACATAGTATGAAATGAAAGACATATGAAGAATCCAAAGCCTGGATGAATATAATATATTTTTATTTCAGAAAAGTGCGAAGAATGACCTTTATGCCAGAATAGAGTATTAAAGCGGGCTGAGTTGTAAGCAGAATTTAGTACGAAAAATGGGGTAGTACCTATATTAAGAATGATTTGATATGATGTATCTTTAAACTCACGCTATTACTGAAGGTTTCGGCTGAGATGTTGGGCATTTAATGTTAATAGAGCCTATTATCCCATGAAGATCATACAGAAGATGAACCTATTATTGCTAAATGAATTTTAATAGCAAACATATTTTAACTCCTTTATCAAGAACTCACAAAAATGTAATTATTGAACTGAACACAGGTGCTGGATTTATTTAAGAATCGATAACACAAGGCTGTTTGTACAAGAAAAGAATTGCATTAAAAAAATTTTACTAGACAGATTTTTATTAATTTTGATCCGCAATTATAATAAACTTCAAGCGTATTGGGAGACACTATTTTCCTTATTATGCTGGTTGATATTATAGTGCAGATTTAGTGAAACACTAGTAAGGATTAGTTTTATATTGTACAGTTACTGAAAGGCTATTTTCCTGTTTTCAAATTTATAATCTATTACCACACAAATAACACCTAAACTAAAAACCATAAGAGTTGTTACAGCACAAATATTATACACAAAAGTTATAGTAACTTTGACTATTACAGTCAATAAACGATCCACAAAATGAACGTAATTCTGTTAAAATCTTTTCTTTGTTCCGAGTTGTTTTGTTCGGACAAAACATGCATGCAGCTGAATTAATTTCGATAGAGGTTTTATTGTGTTAAGCACAAGTTTCAAAAACTTCAAAACCGTGTTATGCAATGGGTTTAAATGATGAAAACAAATTATATAAAATTGGGTGTTGCTTGCGGTTTGTGTTTGTGCAAGTGCCCTCTAATTAAAAAAAAAACATTATTTCCCATGGGAGCAAATTACCGGTATAAATGGTAAGGTGTTCATTTAAGACCTGGTCTATTCTTGTTCCCAATTATATCCAAATCTGTTCAAATGTTGTTTTACTTCTAACAAATATTAAAAATGTAATAACACTCACAAACATTTATATACTAAACTTTACAATACCAGTAAAAAGTGAGATAGTAAGCATTATTTCGTTCCAGTGGGATGAAAAGGTGATTAAATAAAATTACGTTAAACTAAATAATATTCACTTTTCATGTTATATCAAAATCGGACAACTATCTACTATATTGTCCTTTCTAACAATGACTTCAAATTAATTGTTCGGCGACTGTAATATCAATCATTTTAATATACTTGCAAAATAATAATTATCTATTATTTCTGTATGTAAGGATTTTGCCTAATTAATGTCGTACAGAAAACTTTATTGATTAACACTATTAAAAGGTTTTTTGCCTACCGCAGACAATAAGTGACTTTTATTTTCGCCATTACAAGTAGATATGGCCCAAGCCATCTCTTTTTTTTTCTCGAATTGGACGTATTAAAAATCTCGAATACTTGCATTTCTATAAATAAAGATAACGACAGTAGAATCTTGTTACCGCACTACGAGTTTGTTTTTGCATAACAGGAGATACATAGTATTGAGGTATGCTTAATAATTATGACGTACATCGATAATGAAGGCGTAACATTATGTATTCTAGTAAGACGTTATTGAGACATTTGTTTACAAAGCAAATATCTAACTCGAATAAAACGTCAATAACGACTCGCGAGCGATGGATGTCGTTTAGCAATTAGTTGCATAATATAATTGCTATTTATATTGGTAGAAATTATGAAAACATTAATAATGTTACGGTTAAATGGAGAAAACCTTTGTTAAGACTAGTATTTCTTGTGAAATAAATGATTTACTCACAAACAGTGATCGACTTATTTGATAATATAATCACTCATTTTGCGTCTGCTCTTAACTTATTAGGGCAAGGTGTAACACATATTTTTTTTCTAAATTATCAAGATTAAATAAATAAACACTGTTGATATAATCATTGTTCAGATTTCCCCGTCCACATGAACTTATTCGAAAATAGCCACATACAGAGCCCTCCACCTCGCTTTGGTGCTTTCGTAATACTTGAACGGCCTCTAATGTAGCATGAAGGGTTTGTCAGAAATAATTTATGACTGAGATTGGAAATTTTGCATAAATGATTTTAGTACCTACTTGAGATTACTTCTATAAAGAATGCAAACACGACGTACATCTACAATGATAAAATATTTAAGAGTTTATGTATTAACGGAAACTTATTATTATAAATTATAGAGTGGAGCTCTATAATTTATAATAATAAGTTTCCGTTTTATCGTGAACGCCTTAGAATATTTTAGCAACTTTAGCAGCTATCACAGTCTGTAATTTGATATTTCTTTCAGTAACAAATATATAGTATTTGCGCGATTGCTTTATATTTAAACTCTCATAATATATGAAGTTCAGACGATTTAAATTATTTCTACATTGTTATTTTTCACGAAAGTTTATATATCACGGATCATTGATCTATTTTAAAACTGAAAAAGTTAAAAATATATTTATCATGCAATTTTACTAAGACTTAATAGGCCAGGTTATGCTGGCGGCTTTTTGTAAAAACTTTCCCGGAATCAAATGTAGCTGATAGTTAAGTAAATGCCACGTATATAACATCTTCACGCTCTTGCATATTCATAATATCAGTAGGATATAATTTCTGACATTTTATAAATATCAAATGAAGCGACAAAGCTCTATTTATCTTCACACTGCCGTCAATCAATAAGTGTCATTCGTCATAAATATTTACTTATACATTTTTTACTGACTGCTTCGGTGGTATTTAAGTACGACTGCTGTGTTGAGATCTCGCATTCGACTTCTATGGGTTTGTCTATTTAGTATCAGACCTCAGTCTGAAATTTATGTCGGATATTACGATAGGCTCGCCGCTTATTACAACATCAGGATGGAAAACGTACGGTGAATAATAGGTATAGTGATACACAAAGGCAATAATGAGTTATATCAACATTTTCATGTTTAGATATACAATATTTTTGACGCATTATTTATAATCTTCGTATTGAATTAGTTACTAATAGACTCACGCCTTTTTATCAAATAGGCAGCGCAATTAGTGGACCTATTTTTCGACAGGAGTATTTTATCCCATGACGTGAAAGAGGCGAGCATTAAATTATTCGATGCATTTAAATATTACAACTGTTTTGATATTAGAAGAGCTAAATTAGTTGTTATTTTATTCCTAATCATGAGTGTTTCCAGGGCTTTGTTAGTACTACGGGTGACTAAGATGTAGGAAATTTGTCTTTAATGCCTTTGGTTACTACTAACTACATGTAGGGAGGTATTAATAGATGCAACTCAATTTATTTCTGAAGTGTGATGTCAGCTAAGACGTTGTAAAGATAATGACTGCGTCTTAAGATCGCCACTGTTTAATAACCAGATATCAACAATATAAATAATATCTTAAGTCACAGAATATGACGAATTTTGACTGCAATTTTTTTTATTAAACATCGCCGACTCTGCGTAAACTGGTAGTTAATTTTTTTTTATTAAATAGTTTAATAAACTAAAACATCCACTTATAATCTCACTCATAGCCGAGAATGGTTTATTAATACGACCCTAAGTTCACACTTACTAAACTATAACTACGAAATATACTTTGCGTGACTGCTACTATTTCACGATAACTACATTCGTCACTTCTACGGTTTCACATCTGTTAAAATCATCAATCAATCAATTAATCAATTACGGAGTAATTATTTTGTTGGGTGTCGCTAACAGCATTTACAGTTTGATACATGTGTATACACACGTTCGTGCGCCTCTCTCGCAGCAGCGCGTGTTCCAACAGCAAGGGTAGAGATAGGGAAACGAGCGTATATGCGCAATATGTTAGCGCCACGTCCTGAATGTCAAATGAAACTAATGGGGGTCAGTAATCCAGGCGGTAAATGAAGTGTCTACAGCTCTACAGCTTATTGGCCTTTTTAGTTTTTTTTTTATTTTGTATAAACTAGAGTTTTCATTTATTTATTTATATCGTACAAAAACTGTATGTTCTTCCGTCATATTTAAGATTCATTTTTTTTTATTTTATAAACAAGTTATTTAAATAATCGTACCATTGCTAAAAATAAAATTAAAACTTTTAGTTACGTGCAAAACTAATTTATTAAACTTCAACGTCACCTAGCTTAATTTATCAGCATCAGTTATTTCAATTAAAATTGCAACTTAGAATTTGTGGATAGCTAGTTTCGAATATCATTAATATCAACTTCTACCTATACTGTGAGTGATCAAATCAGCACGGCCATAAATTTGCTTTGGGTAAATATCCAGCCTTATTTGTATTTTATAAATATTTTATATTATTAGTTGTTTAGTAAGGGGTAAATGATTATTTTACATACATGAATATTTTATGTTGTTTTTAGAATTGATATTAAAACCGTTTAGAGTTTTTTCATCTACTACAGAGTTTTATGGTGGAAATATTCGACGAAATTCTAAATTTGAATTTACGTGTGAATGTTGCTAACTGGCAGCCGTGAGCATTCATTTTGTGTGTACGATACACGACGGAAGATCACCCCTTTATCACCATCATCAAGAGGTGACCCTTATGGCGCTAACCAGATGGTGTCAACTTTTTACATAAGAATCACGGATTTTTGTTTGAATTTATCTGTGTGTACTGTATCTTCAACAGGCGCGACGAACTAAACAGCGTCTAAAACGGAAAATTATGTCGTACGCCCTTAGCTTTAGCTATACAGTCGAAGTCTGCACAGAGCCTAATATTTTTTAAAAAAGTAAAACGATATAAATATTTTAATCTGCTGATAAAGTTGCTTAAAAATATCTATGACACAATAATAAGCTTCGAAAACACAAAGTTATATATAGAATTATTTCTTTTAAATTATTCGTACATACTGCAATGAAAACAAAAACATAAACCTCTGGCTAAATAATTTTTAGGTATAATGCGCTAACTAGAGTTACATAATGAATAAAAACAATATTTTGTAACTATTAGCTGCATAACAATAATGATTAGTAGATTTTGTTCTTAATTATATTTTATATAATTAATTGCACGGAACTATTGAACCGAAGTTAAATTACTTAGTATTTTATTTCTGACTTCATTATTTCTATTATTTAAGACAGAAGAAGTTCAATTAGGTATAAAATTAACACAATTATATTAATTATCTATACTTATAATAAATCTGTAGAGAGGTCAATTCTGTACATGAAATATATTTCCAAAATAACTATCAGGGGGTGATTAGGGATCGATACTGATGCCAAAAATGCAATTAGTAAAATTTTTGTCTGTCTGTCTGTCTGTCTGTCTGTATAACCGTTATAGAAACAAAAACTACTCGACGGATTTTAACGAAACTTGGTACAATTATTTGTCATACTCCTGTGCTGGTTATAGTATACTTTTCATCACGCTACAATTAATAGGAGCAGAGCAGTGAAGGGAAATGTTGGGAAAACGGGAGAAGTTACTCCATTTTTAAGCTTCCGTCGCGTGTGCAAGCTTAATGGTTAAAGCTACACAGAAATCATGTATGACGGAAATGTTCTCCTTAAAATTATGTAAAAAATATCCCACGACAGCATATGTCTATCTTTTATGGTTGACTCACAATAACACGTGTAACTCCCGATAGCTTAGCAGTTCGAAGCTTTCTCATTATATTTGTCTACTCTTACGTTTATAACACTCTCAGTCATCCCCTAATTTAAAAAAGTTAACATTATTAAATATTCCATAAAAAGAATCATAGAAATCGGTATAGAAACACCAAAGTTATACATGAAATACGCTAATAATAAGCCATCATGCGTGAATACTGAATCATGCTATAAGGATTATTTTTGTATATATATAAGGTCGCGAACGCACAGGCAGGCGGCTTGCTTGGCACCTAGAGACTAGCGAATCACCTAGCGAGTAGCTTCGTAAAACGAACATTCTCGAACGTTCGCGACCGGCTCCATTTTTGAAGTCCGAAATCCACGCGGGCGAAGCTGCGAGCGGAAGCTAGTATTTCATAATTCCATATAAATAAAAACGGTGTAACATTAAACGTTAGTTTTATTACAATTACCGTCTTTGTCGCTTGATGAACTGTCTAATTAGAACTTGACAAATTCGGCATAATGCAAAAAGTTGTCGACCGTTTGACTAATGATAACTTTATAACTAAATCTATCGTGAATTTATATAATTTACTAACATTTAATGATTTCTTATATTTACGCGAATTTTAGACATTGAAATAAAACTATGTTGCGGATTTAATCGCGGTTTTCATATTGTAATTATCTACGACGTTTCGAAGACTGTAAGACATTCGTGGTCAGGGGGCGAAACATCGAGAGAAATTTATAATTATAAAACCGCAATAAAATCTGAAAATAATTTAAATTATAGTATTTTAGGATATTTGATAGTTCGTTGGTCAGTAAGAAATAAAAGTGTACGGAAATGTGAACATTTTATACATAATTTAATGTTATATTCCTTCTGTTAATCTTTTGCTAATTATCATCATTGAAAACAAACATAATGAATACTGTTAAACAGCACATGTACAACAAACACACTTTGGTTAAACCTTTATGCGTGTTTCCCTGTCTATTATTCCATGATCAATAATATTAATTACTGATGTTGCTGGGATGCTGTAAAAATATTGTCCTATGTTCTATTTTAACCTATTTCTCTAGAGATGTTTATTTACGTTCTCTAGGTTTTATAAATCACGATAAAATCTCTGGTCACAAAAGACATGGCGATGACTCACAGTGGCAAAAACAAAAACTCTTTCACCAACCTTATTTTTTCATACACAGTAAATTAACTACATTGCATCGAATAGTGATTATAGTGCAAACCGAAATCAAAATCGACTAACGAGACATGTAACTCTCGACAGTCGCCATAATTATGCCGATACGCACTTGAAAATATACAGTTCAGTTTAAATAATGACTTGATGGTATAATTGGCTTATGTTTCATTGCACTGTGTTTCAATAACATAAAGGGATGTAACCACAGTGAGCACTGGCCTAATGAAGGTTGGTGGTTATATTTTTTTAAATTCGTACTGTATAATTCATTAATTCTAGATTTATAAGATTGTCTTAAGTGGATGTTGTTACGATTTTAGAATTGGCAGAATAATTCCTATTATTTTTTATGTAGGCATAAATTGGGATCTTAGATAGTTAGATGTATGAAATGTAATGACATTTGTTTTGAAATGTTATTTTAACATTGCGTTAATAAATTAATCCACATACTCCGTTTTACTTCTGCTAATATTATGCCGAAAATCATCCAGGAATAACGAATTAATTTTCCAAAAATGCGGATTTTATTTTTTTGTAGTTCAGTGTGAATATGACAAGTGCGTGAGTGTATTTCTAACTGAAAGTGCGATGTCGCTAATGCGATGAATTCTCTTACAGTAGTAGTGGTGGCATTAAGATGTGTGAAATTAAAATTATTTTTATATTGATATTTATTTTGTTCGAAAAACATACTTTATTGACGCTTCAAGTAACTATTGTAAAATGTCATTATAAAGAAGATATGTAGGTACATATATGGTATAATTTATAAACACAATGTCAAAATGACCCGGTATGTACTATGTGTTTTGCAACCAACTAGCTTCTTCCGTAGCTTTGTTCGCTTGAAATTCTTTCTAGTAATAATAATAGGTACTATCATATACTTTTCCTCGATAAAATGTTGGCATGTTAAACGTGCCGTAATGTCATCCAAATCCAAAAGCAATTAATGTGTATTTTTTGTTTTAATCTTTATTTAAGGAGCTTGGTCGTTATTTCACGACTATGTCTCTCCGTACGTCCACTTTCACCCGTGCCTACAAAATTTTGATGAAATCAAAATATTTTTTTAATAAAGCCTTAGCCTCTTCTGATACAGGAACCGACAAAAAGTTATTTATGCTGCCCACATTAAAGCTCAAAGTATGAGGCCCACTCCGCACACACTCCGACAAAACATTTAGTACATCGCAATTAATGTGTTTACTTTTAACAAATATCTGAAACTCTTCCCCATCTTTTGCACTAAGCAAAATCAACAAAATTTTCTATGAATCACAAGCTTATAATTTATTACGTCATGATATCCTAAATCTGTCGGCATCGTGGTGTTTGCCATTAACCATCCTGCCGAGGGATTGGCCACGCCCTCCCTCATAATCTTGAATGATCGCACAAAGCGTGTTGTCAGCTAAACTATAAAGCTTTCAAATATCTCGCGAGTTACTTGGATTAAAGTGATTTTCGGAATGATTTATAAAAGGAGTATTATTGTTAATTTAACAATTTTATGTATTTTGTGAAATAGGTCACCAATTTTATGTCTAGCATTTTTTTCGGAGAAAATTATCATCATTACTACATGGTATATGTAAAAGCTTAGGTAGAAGAATGAAGGTACTTATTAATTATGTTTCATAATGTGTTTTTATGTTTTCTTAGGGTAGTTCTTAGTGTTACCGTTATGGTCTATGGACTAATGACCGTACTACGAGGAGTCACAGGCGTCCAAACGCCTAGAATCGGCTATTTCATAGTTTTCTGTGGCTTTATTTGACAATCATCTGAAGTAAAGTCATACCTTAATACCTTAGCGCTTTGTTCCTATGCACAGCGAGGGTTTTCATGCAAGAAGCACTGAGAGACTGACTCAATCATTGTATTGTTCTGTCCAACTAAGTAACGTTTGTGAATTCAGACATCAGAGGTTCTGGGTTTGATTCACGGATCGGACCAAATTTTGTGTGGTTTAATTTAAAGATGTCCTGGATTGATTTTCCAGAGGGGACTAATATTAAGCGGGTGCGGCGGCCGGTCTTAACAACCAAGTCAAATCATTTCTGCAACATGCGTGAAAAGGTGTTTCGCTCCGTTCCCACTTGGGAGTGTGATAATGGTGAGGGGAAGATGAACTCTTGTTCATCCAGCAAGCCAGGGTCCGTGCCCAGGGCGGCGAATTTAGAGGGCGGCAAATTCAAACTTGGCAGACGAATACACATCTCATCATTAACGCAACTTTAACTACTGAGACATCCAGTATATAACACACATAAATTATTTCCCGCGGGGCGGGAAATGATGATGATGATGATGACAAAAGTAAAAATATAGGTGGTTGGGGGCGACATTATCCAGATATTGCCCCGCCTTCAAAAAATTCAAGATCCGGGGCTGTACATACTTCACGCCTTTAGCCCTGAACTTATAGGCAGCGGTGCAACCAGGTCAGTCATTTTTCACCATATTTATTCCGTTCCAGGATGTGATAGGGAGCGAGCCAATCGCCATTTAGGGCACAAATTTCAGAGCCCGGTTTGATTCTCAGTAGAAGGACTCAGTATTACTTTGATCAACCTGAAGGAACCCGGGATCTTAGAGCGATAATCCTACCGCGCACGCAATTAAACCACGCCACAGAGACTTTAGACTACTGAAACTAGAGTCTATTGTGATTATATATCGTAATCAGATAAAAAAAAAACGAATTGTATACAAATATTTACCTAGTTTCAACATAAATAACTTAAAGATGACATTATGTACATGAAAATCATAACTAATACCATAATTGTATGTTGTTGGTATGCGTCTTTTACCATAAAAAAAGTAAACATTAATTATGGTATTATTTTTTCCCTTATGAGGTATATAGGTAAATAATCTACAAATTCTTACATACACTATTGTATTATTTATGTAGTATATACATAATATGTAGAAGAAGCAATGTATATGCAATCAATTAATTTGCCATCTCATATAATATTGAAGGTTTGTGTCATTGTCCAATTTAAGTGATATGTACTCCGGTTAGATGAAAACTGAATAAAGATGACTATAGTCTTGTAGTATGTAATACATACACTGGTTAATAGTAAATAGAAATATTACTAGTAAATAAAAGTTGAAATATGATAAACAAACTTACCATTCATGAATTAAGTGTATAGTGTGAAAATTGACTCGTATCCCGCCAGGTCCATAACGGCGGAAGACATGACTGCTGCAGGCTCGCCAGTAGTTCCGCGTGGTACCTCTGCGCGGCCAGCAGGTACGGCGGTGGCAGCGGCAGCGGACAGTGCGGCTGCAGCGGCAGCGACGGGGACGGCGACGGCGACGAGCGTCGCGGCTCCGGCTCCAGCAGCGCGTCTATCGTGAACGCCCGCCGCGGCCGGGGGCCTGCCGGCAACAGCGCCGCCGTGTCTGGCGCTTCCACTGGCTCCGGACTAGGCCGCGACATAAACGTAGAGGTAGGAGTGTATAGACCTCCATTCGCTAAACTCTGTGCAGATGGAGGAGCACCGGCTTGACGCGCCAAAAACGCTCTGTTAAAACTTGCGAGCGCTGCTAATTCTGCGTTCAAACTGTCTTTTTCACCCTTATGCAACTTGAAGCGCTTCCGTCTTCTTAACAGGGAGCCATTCTCAAACATGTCGAAGGCCTGAGGGTGCAGCGTCCAGTAGGCGCCCTTGCCGGGCCGGTCGGGGCGGCGCGGCACCTTCACGAAGCAGTCGTTGAAGGAGAGGTTGTGCCGCAGCGAGTTCTGCCAACGCTGCGTGTTGCGCCGGTAGTACGGGAACCTGTCCGTGATGAACCGGTAGATCTCTGACAGCGGCAGCATGCGCTCCGGAGAGCTCCAAATCGCCATAGCAGTGAGAGCTATGTATGAAAAGGGTGGTTTTTGGTCACCGTAAGACTCACGTGTAGGCCGTGGCATAGTATCGCGCGGTGCCGGCGAGAAATGTAAACGGTGCGACACTCGGGTGGTGAAAAGTTTCAGGCGACACGTCTCACACAGCGGAGTGGAAGATAAGGACTGGGTGTGTGAGCGAGACTGCGTGCAGTGTTACGGGAGTGGCCGCGGCGCCGGTGCCGCCCTCGAGCCGCCCTCGAGCCGCACAGCCAATCGCGTGCCTCAAACTTTGTTTGTTGTTTTTGTCGGCTCCGGACCCGTTACAGAGGAATTTAAATTGTTATCACGTTTACATTATACAAAATTTATTCGACACCGACAACACTTGAGCTTGTTTCGAAATTGCAATGATTAAAGAAGTAGGTATACTTATTGATGCGCCGCGAGAGAAAGATTTAAAAATGATTGGTCGGACATTATCAGTCGTAGCTGTACGAGGGCTATTCATAGAGCCATAACCAGCCATTCTACGCGCCTTGAATCCGATTATTGTGGCCGGTTTTGTTGATGGGCGTTTACAATTAAATGAAATTTGTGATTAGCTACTACAAAATTTAGAGTTCTTTCGAAAATGCTTTTGGTCAAGATTAGTTAGTATATAGCAAATAAAATTAAAAGAGATTGCATGAAGTTAACATATTTTTACTTTTATTTGCTTGAAATTAAGAATTTTAAAAAGTGCGATAATTACTAATCATCTATGAAATACATAGTGGACTGTCATGCACTTCTCGTTTCAGTTCTGAATAATGCTGCTCCTGTTTGTGGCCGGCACGGGCGGGCGTGGCGCTGATCATGAAGCGAGAGACGTTCTTACTAATTTACAAAAATATAAAATAAATATTATTTTAAGGTAAAAAAAGTATACGCTAATTAATTTTTGAATAGTCCAATAAATTTATGTTATACATATTTATCTTCAAGAATATCGACATTATAAGTTAAAAAGCTGACGCACGTTTAGAAATATGTAACACTTTTCAACTTATAATTAATACTTTATGTGAAAATTTAGATCAACTCGTTAATTTTTATTCTTTACAATATGAAGAGTTTCCAAATCAAGTTAACAAATATTACGAATCACATTTGATATTAACAAACATACTTTGAATATTAAAATGATAATATGACGAAAAATACTGTAGATTGGACGAAATTACTGGCTAACTAAGTGAAAATAGACGTTGAATAAAACAAAAATAGTAATGACGTCAAAGTTATATTTAGAGTAAGTAGTATCTAATAAATACCTAAATGGATAAAGGCTTCGAACATACATAAGCTGTTGTTGCTTTTGGTAACGAAAGCTTGGACAGAGGTTCAATTAGTGCAGTTAAATCTCATCTAGCTTAAACCCGTCACATAATTTAAAAAGAGCCTATTTTTTGCCCTCACATTACATTCTTAAGCAAATAGTCTGATTTGTTAACCGAACTATGAATCTCCCGGTTTTAAGCCAAAATTTATACATCACACATATGGTGGAATCTCACTGTGGCTCATTCCGTCAAGAAGTGTTGTGAAGAAAGCCGGCTACTCGCTATTATATTTTATCTACGACTACAACGAGGTCCTATGAAGTACAGTATACAGTGTAAAATGCTCCTCTTGTTGACCGTAAAGCTTGGCATAGTATGCCGATCTCTTGCTCACAATTGCTGATCGTACTACATATTTCCTTAAAATCTTTGTATTTGATATTCAGATTTAAAAAGCGGGGCTAGATGTAACACTTGCTATTTTATTTTATACAATAAAATTTCAAGACGAGCGAGTGATGCGCCTGATGGTAAATACCATGATTCTTCATAAACAGATGCCTCACTCCATAGAAATTAGAGTCTTGCAAGCCACTGTAGAGCACTCAAAATGTTCGCCGAGTCTTAGAGCTATTGTTACGTCACATAATGACATTGGTTTTGTTTACAATATTCTAGAAATCGGAACAAAACAATGCATGAACACCAATAATTGTCAGAGTATAATACTTAGCCAGATCGGTGGTACTACTATTTCAAACCTGGCGAACCTGTGAGTCCGCAGTCTAGAATAATTGAATCCGAAAACAATAATTACAAAACTTCCAAACAGTTATTGATTAACGCTGATTAAAATGTTTAGGTAGCCTTGAAATTAATTCAAATTACTTCACGCACTTGAGAGCGAAACTTCAACAATCGAAACGTCAAATCGTTTTCCTGCACTTGTAGCATATTATGCTTGAGGCGTACAGAAAATAGTGGCCTTCATCACGCCGAGTAGCTAGTATAGTCTACTGATACCGACGATGTGTTAACAGGGCGCCCTTCGTGACTGGAAAAGTGGCAAGAACGAGAATCCGCACTTATGTACGTATGTGTACTTATGAGTTCTTATCCGTAAGTACTCGTAAGTACACATAGTTTGTCTTATGCTTGAGGCCCGTTTATGGCGGCTTTAATTTTTCACACAAATGTTTTGTCTGTTAAAAAATTATGGTATCATTTCTATATAGAGAATTCTATTGTTGAGCGCGATCGTTTCGCATGATGGAGGGATTGGGCATTGCGTCTACTATGATGGCTTAATGAAGTGAAATTACGTTTTTATTATGTTTTGCTTTATCGTTAAACTTGTAATACCTCATAAGGTATAGGGTCATAACCTTTGCATATGACAGTAAATTGATATGATATTATAACTTTGAAACGTCAGAGAGATCTGTAGGATTTAAATTAAGATCCCCCCATCGGCAGTTTGTTCCCCCATAGATAAAGAATATAAAAGTTCAACCGTCCCGTCAAACCTTTTGCTGCTTTTTAGGGTTTCGTCGAAAATAACCTTCAGTGTATAAATACATTCTGTGGTTCAAACTTAAAATAATATTTTTTCAAAACCCCCGCTTTAGTGATTATGATTATTTTATAGAGCGTTTTGTTTTTGTAGTAGGTATTAGGTTTAGAAATGTAATTTTTGTTCAGACTACATTAAAGCATTATTATTTTTTTACCTATATATCATCTCATAGATGTTTTAGGAAAAGCAGAGAGCAGTGAGATTCAAAGCTAGTTTCATATAGATACAGATTTTACACATGATTATTAAATAAGATTTGGTAAGCTGTAGAACCCAGCCAGTTTTTAATATAAGTATATGTAGTATTATTGTTATGCTATCCTAAAAGAGAATCTAATATAATAAGGAGTTAGTTCTATATTTTTTTAGACTTATCGCTTGTTACTCCAAGACCATAATAATATTATGAGTTAGTTCTATATTTTTATAAGAGTTATATTGCTTATTACTCCAAGGACCAAGACCATAATATTATCATCATCCTATTTCTCAGGTGACATTCACATAATTTTCTCATTGGCCATTTTTATTTTGCAACATATAACAACGTTATCCAGCAACTAATAATTCCTCGCACGTCCTCGTATATTATGTTTGAGTATAAATATGCGAGCTGTTTCAGGTGCAAGTCGGTCGCGTCCTTTGCCGCGCCGCCAATAGACGTAATAGGGTAACACCGTCGACCCATCTGTAAGCTGACCACGTCTCGCTAAATCGCCGGCGTCTGCGCAAATAGCTCCATTAAATTCAATTGGTCGCGCCAGAAGAAGACAGAAGCGTCACTTATCCGTCCTATATAATTTAGAGGTATTAAGCGACAAGGCAGCGGTGGGTGCCCGCCATTTGTATTCCGAATTTGTCGCCTTCTTGGCTCCACGCATGAGGTTGTATACGTTAAATAGGCTTGAAAATGTTTATTGTGCAGTAAATTACTGTGTTTAATAACGTGTGTTTTCAAAGCCAAAGCTTTTGAAGTATATAAATTTGGATTTAGATATTGATTATTTTGATGTTAAGTGTAGTTATAATCTAAACAATGTGTTTTGTTGTGTATTTCAAAATGAGATTTCTTAATGAAATTCTCACTATCTCACAGAGGACGCTGTCTTAAAGATGTAAATAATAATAAAAACTCTTTAGTCTAGCGTAGTTGGGTGTGGAACGGACTGCCGAGGCGAACGTCCGCAGGCTCAAATCCAAAAGGCACACACCTCTGACTTTTTGAGGACTTTTCTAAAAAATATGTTTGTATACTTTGTTCATAGTCGCTTGCTTTCACGGTGATGGAAAAGATTAGGATAAAACCTGCATACTATAAACAAATTGAAATTGCTATTGATACTATGCAATAAATTTTCAATGAGTAAACAGTTGACATGAGTCATTTAGTTCCATTTTAAGGTCTTTTTGCAACATGTTGGAAAACACAGGCAATAGTAGCACTCCGATTCTCAAAGCAATTTTCTATTTCAAGTCACTTAGCAATGTATGTACGTAGTTGATTGTAGTGTTCTTTACTTTTGCCCCCTTGATGCCCTGAGGCTATCGAGAGTATTCTGAACTTAAATTGTATGTATGTACCAAGTAATTATTACCATAGCTTTTTAATTAGCCTGTTGTATCGTTTTGAACTACGTCTCCCGAACTACTTAGCTTCGTCGAATGTAAATTGATTGCTTCTGGCGTTTTGTGCAAGTAATTATTAAATATTGTATGTAAAGAAGCACCTTGTATGTAATTGAATTAGCTATTTTTACTTAAAAATATTATCGCCATAAAAATAGAGTAGACAAGTAGGGGTTGATGTCAAACAGGCAGTTTGTGCAACATGATTAAAAAGGTATTGCGCGCGCGCAGGCTCGCTTTAGTGTGCCCGGGAGGTGATAAAAGATAGTCTAGTCTTTTTATAGTCTAGGACTTAGATTTATTGTTTTTTGTACTGAATTGTGTAAGATGATTGTTATAGCAAGGAATTACAACATATATTTTAATATTCGCTAGATTAACGTTTGATGTTTTAAAATGGCAAACCATTTATTTATTTTTATTTGTAATTAACTTTTGTCGATTTTAAAATGTAAACCATGTTTTTTTTTCTCGCTGCTTGGCTTGCAGTTGAGGACAACAATAAAATCAGTTAACCGTGAAGACTGCGCAAGTAAATGTTTTTGAATGAATTGTTTCGGTACACAATACTATAAATTCAATAAATTTTACAAGGGGAATCGCATTCAATTACAAATGTATTGTAAAGTTGTTTAGTCACAGGCGACGCGTTTTATACAAATTACACGCCTTAACCACGATAACTAATTGTAACATTAAATATTTGTAACGTAAAATTTATAAAAGAAAAATGTACATTAATAACAGAAAAAGTACAACGCCCTGTCATTTGCAATAACAATGAGCAAGCTTCAAACGTTGCATTTCCTTCGTAAATGTAGAGTCATTTAACAGTGCCCCAGGTCATGCTAAAATTAATTAATACGCGTTATACAAAGAATATAGTGAAACGGTTATTTATCTACCCTCAAGCCAATCCAGTTTACATTGCGGATACGATATTTGAAGTAGAAAAAGCTGCGGTGTGAGAGACCGCTGTCACCTGCAACATAGAGTCGATCATAGTTCGCCGCTCCTAATGATTATCCTTTGAAGTGCCGACCGCTCGGACGCTGGGAAAAAACCTAAACGCCCCCACCTTGTTATTAAGTGTGAATTCTACAAATTGTTCACAAATATTTGCGTCTACCTGTGCTTTTTACTAACATTTGTTATATTTGCCGTGACTGAATCAAGGACGCCATAAAAGCTGTTACAGATTAAGCACGGTGAATCAACGAGTTTACCGCGCGGCTTTTTCGATATAGTTTAAAGGATCGAACTAGATTTAAAGTAAATTAAAGGAAATATGTAATGGTTATAAATGTTTTTTTGTATTTTGCTAA
This sequence comes from Manduca sexta, assembly GCF_014839805.1. Lineage (NCBI taxonomy): Eukaryota > Metazoa > Arthropoda > Insecta > Lepidoptera > Sphingidae > Manduca > Manduca sexta. The sequence continues at coordinate 12,510,615 of NC_051139.1, forward strand.
TATTGTTTGCGTTGAACATACAAGTTATATGTGAACTTTTAAATTGATTAAATTGTAAGCCATTTAATATGAGAATTCTTTTTATAGAAGGACATTAAACAGCGTATTTCGTTATAGACTGGACATCGGGACCAAATTTGTGCTCCAAAGTTGTGGTCAATTGGTAATAAGTCATTGTCTTATTTGAAATGTCCTTGTGACAAGATGTCACAGCATTTTTAGATATTAATACCAAATGACATATTTACAAAAAATATGCTAATATGTTCATTAGAAATGTGAAAATCATGATATGGAAGACCTATGAAGTATTTACATTAGTGTCTTGCTATTTTGCGGTAGATTGAGTGAGTGCAAAATTTTAGTATGACAATTTTCCCAATCTCCGCTCCATATAATCTAAGAACTCTGTTTTTATAAATAGTTGAGTTCGAGTATGGAAGTAGATGCATGCATGCCAGTACGTGCACTTCCTCGTAGAAAATTGTGCTCTATTATAAACTTTCATGAACTAAACATTTCATCACATGCTGTTGCCATTAAGGGCGCGTGAAATCTGACCACTACGTACCCAACTGCAGGTATTTATCATCAAGTTTTTTTATTCGTAGCGAAAATTAATGCACGATGGGTTGGTCGAAATACGATGAGTCAAAAGTATATTATTAAAAGTTGTGTATATTGTGAAATAAAAATCGGTCGATGCAACGCTTTCATTATAATAATTAAATTATGTGTATACTTTTTGCACATTTTATTGCGCTTTCCCTCCCGTGACTGTGTATTCTGAGTGTAAATATTAAAAATGTAGCGTACTAGTGCGTACTGCTCCCACACATAACAATACCCCTGTCCCATAATATGTTGAGATCTAAATAAGGTTTAAAGTACATTATAATTCCTTATAGATATTCTCTGGTCGGCACTAAACAAAAGATTGATTTTCTCACAGACAGCGCATACTAATGCAGGCAGTTATTCCAGTAAATTGTGTACGCACTAACAGTCTATAGTTTAAAGTAATTTCTTATATCGTAAACGCCGTCCCGACCCGAGCGCTCATCTGACTGTTTAGCAGGTTATTTTCTAATACTCGTATAACGTCCTTTTTATTGAGTGTAAATAATTGAGTTTGTATCAACGCCGCGCCGCCATCTGCTCGGCTGAGTTTTAACACTCCTTTCGGATTTCCCACTTAACTTTAATGTTCTCATAAAATTTTACGTGTTCTGGATGATGAAGGAAATTGATTCTTAACGTGTACGATTAGGATAGAAAGTGATTTGTCCACTTCAATTATATATCACTTGGTCGAAGTTTAAGGGAACTTTATACTGGTCAGTATTTAATGTGGCGCGACATTAGTCCTTAAGGCGTTGGATGGTTGGACACATTTTTATTTGCTGTGCGCTCAGCGGTGTCATCTCGTCGCGAGTTCGGTTATTACAATATTTGTTGTGGAGCGTTATTTATTCGTGCTTGTAGCGGCTTACGTCGGCGGCGGCTGTGTTCCCAACGGTGGCATTGATCCCCGACATCAAATTGATACGGTAAATTTCATATGAATAATGCATAATCCCTAGTTAAATATATTATTATAACAAATGCGAATGTGACTTTGACTCTTTGATACCGATTCTGAGTTTATCTACTAAAATAAGTGCTTTACAATACCAGAGAAATTATTAGAAATAAAAATTGAATAGACTCAAATTTTCAAAATAAATAAACAGTTCCTCAATGATTATAATAATTGATTCTTAACGTACGCCGAGCAATAGCAAAGATTATTCAGTGACAAATTGTATATTGGAGCGGATAGAAGTGATTTATTTAAGTTATTAATTCTAATTGAAATCAGAAGAAAACACTTCTTAGATTCTTAAACTCTGTCATGGTATAGTATGGCAGAATTCCGCCGTGGAGATTGCCCTACAGCCCATTTTGGCCCGCTCATTTTAGGAGGATCCAACCGAACATAAATAAATTTATTAAATAAACATAGAGCTATTTTGACTTTATCAGTAAGATCGAGGTAAAAAGCATAATCCACCACCATCTCTCCCAACTATGGGCAGCAACTCACCATAAATGTTTCCAACATTACCTTTGATTGTTCTTGGCCCTTGCGCGTGGTTTTACCACCAGGTGTCCCACATACACGTATGCCGGCCTTCTGCTATAAATAGGCTGAAAATAATTATTCCATCAGATACAGCGACCTTGTTTATCGCGAATATTTCTGTCAGAGCTATCGCATTCTACGGAATCAATAACCGAAGAATGCAGGCCACTCCATACATGGACATCCAATATTAAAAGTAATTTACTTAAAGTGCACGTGTGTATTTTAAAAGTTTTACACCATTTATACCAACAAACGATACGTTTTACTGCCTATCTGCGTCGGTACGGGGCGTAATGAAATCCTTTTGTGATTATTTATGGCGCGGTGCCTCGCTTTAGTAATAATATTTTGAAGTAATTGTAAATGGGAGCCATAAGCTAGTATGCTGTTAGTATTTATGTATACTTCAATAATGACTTTCAAGATTTTTGTGGTTTCGTTAGTAACCTGTTGGTAATTGTTTTCGGAGTAAATATGAAATAAAGATGTTGATAGTTCGTATAGATGTAAATTATACAATAACACATCTAAAATTGATAAAGACAGCTGTAAGACAATCCTTTCGATATCACTAAAGAATATTAGCAAGTAGACATCATATTTTGATCAAAAATATGTACTATACCAAAACCGCTTCTAGATGCAGACTACGTATGGGTCCTAAAATCATACGTACTATGAATCTACCGACTTAACAGAATTGAAAAAGAATACATAATTGTCGCAAATTAATAAAACCGACTACACGGAATTGAAAACATTACACAGCAGTCCTTTAAGAATCGCCAATTAAACCTAAATCACACAAATCAAGAATTTACAGTCGCCATTCCAGTCGCAAGAAACTTATTAATATAAAGCATTATAAACGATCACAATCGACATTGCAATGCAACAATGGCACTTATTGACCTTTATTGGTTCGGTCAATATTTTAACAGTCACGTAGTGGGTACAATTGTGTCGTTAATCGCTAAGCGGAGTTGTACAATGGACCGAAGCGATAATCGCGATCGCCCGGGGGCGGTTACCATTTTATATTGTACTGTATTGTATCTCGCCAGTTCCAGTGTTATGTACGGCTTATGGTCTGATTAAAGCACTTTGAATATAGGCGACCTAGGCAATGTGTATAGGTAAGTTCATATACATATTAAAGTATGCTCCACCGTTGGCTATATGTGTCTCAACATTGGTAAGGTTTTCTTCTTTTGTGTTAATATTTTTTTTTAAACTTTAGTGTAATTTTAAATTGAGAAGTTTTTGGTGTATTCGGTTAATAATTATTAATTTAATATAAAATTTATTCATTTAGAAAATATAAAATTAATCTTATATTTACGCACTAATCAGTTGGCTGCCAGTTTATACACTAATAGATTTCAATTACCAAACACAAAATCCTGCATGTCGAAGAAGTATATGTTATAAATGTGCAATAAGTATTTTTATTTATAAGTAAATAACAAAGCTATAACGAGTTAAATTTTTACAAATCCTGAATAAGATTATGAAAACAGCACGTAGTAACTAATAGTATAGTCTATCGATCTCACGTTAGATTGACGTTCACCAATGAATACTAAATGTGACGATTATTTCATTGATGACATTAAGGAATAGTAAAAATTATCAAGTTGTATGAATCTACCAACGACGGCTAGAAAACCAGAATAATGAATCCATTTTTGAACAAAAATTATGTTTCTTTTTTGGATACTTTTAAGACATCATATTTTTGTTTCTTTTTCTATCAATATGGGTTTAGTTACGGTAGATGTTAATTATTTTTTTGACAATTAATAGCTAGTAGAGTATAGGTAGAGAAAATTCAAAATTGATACAAGATACGCAATGACAAAAATCCTAGCTGACTTATTAATTATAATATTATATTTTAAAAAGTTAAAATACATAATAAATAATAACATAGAAAACGTTTCCTGCGGGCTACCGTGGCCGCTGCCCGTGGCCGCAACACATGTTGCTGTCGCCGGCGGCCACGCGATTCCACACCACAAAATTCATTTAATTCTCTATCATTTTAATGGTCTTATAATAACTATTGCAATTATCTATACGTTTACGCATTCAGCAGCAATAATAAAAGGAAGTTTTATAAGGCTTTTTCAATTTGCGGGGCGCAACTACAGAGAGATGGCAGTGTAAAGAATTGTTTATGTCAATCATAACGTAAATTCATTTATTTTCTTGGGGGAATAGAATAATTTTGATCACAAAGTTTGTCAGTTTAATTACTTCTAGTGGCTAGTTTTTCATGTCTCGAACACTGTCAGGTATTACTAGTACTGTCAAGAGATTTAAACCAAGTCAAAGTTTAAATTTTAATATTTACAACCAGATTAGCGCATAAAGTAATTTTACACTACACATTAAGATATTTGAAACTTTATATCAATGTTATTGAATTTGAATAATGGAATATAATATTATTACGGCTTATTACTAATGTAATGAACCATTATGTATTAAACACACTGAGAGTCTGTTTAATACATAATTAATTCCAAAATAGCTTCATCGCCATTTACATTCTTATAATTGTAACTTAAAGGATAGAATTATACGTTTGTGTAAACAAAGGCCTGTAGTTTTCAGCGCGCACAGACGCGATACCCTCACTGTGCGAGCGCCATCGTCCGCGTGGAATTGGTTAGGCGATATCTCGATCTAGAGATAGTTACATTACGCCACACAAAAGTGCGATAATCTCCTAAAAGGTGTTCGTAGTGTTGTAGATAATTAATATTTAGGTGCGAGTCGGCGCCCCGCGGCGCTGGGGCAGCGGCGCGGGCGCAGCGGCTGGCTTTGTGGCTCGCCGCCAACCGCCGCATTTGTCATGTTAGCGCGGCAAAGGTGTGAACCACTTTTTTTTCTAACTATTATTAATGACAATGATAGAAAATATTGTTTTTTGTTGCATCAGTGTTGATTGTTGTCAATTAGTTTTTTGTTGCATCACGAAGTTTTGATTATGAGCGTGGCCGATCGATTCTCTTACATTTGAATTGAATGTTTGGATTAAATATGGCGAGCTTCATTAAAGCTTTTGATACGATTGAATATCAGTGCTCTCATTTAGAACGACTCGGACAATAGATTATGAATAATAAAGGCTTCTTAGTTTCGGCGAGCGATGTGGAGTGTTTTACTACCGACTACCCACTGAGAAATAATTGTATACCACCAAAGTGTTAATCTATTATGATAAAATTGAAAATGATTCTTTTGCAAGTTTTAGGCCCTATGATATTTGTTGCAACAATTCATTCTGATGTACTTTTATTTTAAAACTAATCTAAACTATAAATCACAAAATCTTATTGATGGCCTTTCAAAACCGTCATGACATGTTCAAACTTTTAACTATACTACCCTTAAAAGGTTTGCACAATCAAATGTCACTTTTGAGAAGTTTTCACAAAGCGCATTATTTTATAATGTACTTGTTTTGTTACTTAAAAAATGAGCTAAATCACGTTGCGAAGAAAGGCAGAGCGGAGCGCCCTGGCTCCCGGCGCCCTCCCCGAACAATGAATAATAAGTAGTAACATCACCGAGCCATTTTCCTTTTCACCCCAACAAAGACGCTAAGAGAATGGAAACAATCAAAATTTAAATATTTCAAGAAAAATACGTCTGCGTGAGGGAAAATATTGGATGTACGGAGTTGAGTTATTAGGGTGCGAGTGGGCCATTATTCTGATATTACGTGACTAGAAAATTGAATTGTTATAGCAGATGACATGTTTTTTAATTTCTATTTTTTATAATGTTAATATATAAAAGAATCCTTTTATTAGTAATTGATAGTACTGTGTTTTTTATCTGTTAAGTTCATTTGCGGCAACCTTGAAGTCCATGACAAAGCAAATTACTTCCAGGAAAGTTATTGATATAAAAAATTCTAATATTGTTTGGGTGCATATTAAGGAAACTTAAAGAGTATATCTATTTTCCAACAAACATGCTGGTTCTATGTTATTTTCGAAACAAGTATTAATTATAATTATCACGCACCGGAGAGTTTTAAAAATGAGCACAGTGAGAAAAATAACTAACCCGTACCATTAAACTATCGACAGGTAAACAATTCAAGAAGATGTTTGTTATACTACAAAACAAATCTAGTACTTGATGGAAACGAAGCTGTAAAAACATTCCAAAAATAAACATATGTAGATTACATAATATGTTTTGAAATCAAATCTACATATGACTAAAAGCCGAAAGTTACAAGATGTAACAAATAGGAAACACGAGTGGCACTGGCGTTACTACGGCCATCATAAATCAAGGTAACTTCCCGTGATTATATTTCGGGGGCTGTTAGAACAATGGCTATTATATTCAAAGCAAATGGACTCTTTTGTGCCATAACAGTAAAGCATTGCTTCCGGCTAATCAAGGCAATTTGATATTTTCCTGACACGGTAACCTATTTAACGTATAATACATGTTATCAATGCTTTCGTTGCTCTGTGTTTAATATGCTACTTTCACTTTTGTCTATATATTTACTAATAAATATTCTTAAGTTAATAAGTGTTCTTATTATAATTCTCAAAATATACTCCATTTATAAGTGACAAAACAAATCATTAGGTAAGGTAATAGGTAAAACACTGATTAATAAAGTTTATTTGTCAGGGTGTTAGCGTAGACAACAGCCTGAATATTTGATGGGTAGCAGGTGGTGAATGCACGTGAGCTGCTCAAGACCGGGCTTGGGGCGGGCCTACGTTTAATAGTGGACTGCTTTTGGATGTTCTGTTATTCTATAAATAATCTAAATGTAAGTATGTTTGCGGAAAGTATAATTATTACTCAGATAGTCGAAATTCTGGTATTACTTTAACCCACGCCGGCGCGCTCGCTGTCGACTTGCGCTCAACTTACGCTTTATTTGGCTACCGCTCCTGCCCTTAGTTACTAGCGAATTCGCGAGTATGCAGTCAGTATTAGGAGGATGCCATTGAAGTCTACCGCATTTGCATACATGCGCGCACATGCCCGGAGACCGCGCACTCGTTTCTTTGCGCTTAGATGTACCCCGGATTAAGCCATTATTTTGTCTCTTGCTTAGCTATGTAAAAAATAAAAATAGACATTTTCATCTCTTACCTATCTTTCAATTACATTATTTTATAGTCGGATAAAGAAAACTTCACTGCTCGGTATCATAAAAGGCCGAACGTGGCTTACAGAAGTTGCAGTAGCGTGTGTGAGGGCCGAATGATCTCTTACGACGAGCCTCAGTCTGTGTGAATCAACCTTAAAGAAACATTTAGTGGACGCAGTAATTTTATAATTGCGAAGTCAACGAAAGTCATTAAACGTATAAGAAATAATATGTTCATGTTTAATCACATGTAAATATGCTATCTAAATGTCTTAAGTAAGCATTCATTTAAACGTTCACGTCATGGGAAAACAAGCAAACTAATTTTGCTTATACGAATGAGTTGGCACAATGGATCGTCGAGTTAAAAAGGCAGTGGTTAGGATCCATGCGGGCTGCTCAAGATCGGAATGGTTGGGGGTCACTTGGGGAGACCTACGTTCAGCAGCGAACGATAACAGGCTGATTGAGATATGAATAAGTGAGCTGATGGGTATCCTATCACGGTCTTATAGTAAAATTTTCCCTGCGCTGTTACATTACGTCCTGTAGTGTAATTACTGAGGGTGGAACATATTACCAAGTCCTCCCAAATGTCTCATCCACTATAAATATCGGCAACACACTTACAATACCTCAAACAGTACCTGTAGAAGTAAAATGCGGTGTACTCTTGGCATTTAAAAGATGAATTCTTCGGTCATGTCGAATTACCATGTCATCGAACTATGAGAGGGAAAGAACAGAGAGTGCACCTGTGTATTGCACACACACTTGTGTACTTTAATATGGCCTACGAGCTTGTGTGAACTCTGTTGAGATTGGCCACCGTGGCTGAAATTCTGCTAGGAGGGATACAAATAAAAAAAAAACCTTTACCTACTGAACCTAAATTCTCTGAGTTTATATCCGTTTAAATTGTGATTACTCTTGGCAAAACCCAATGATGTTGACTCATGCTCATATATTTATTAGCCGACAAGGTGAATTATAGACATTTGCCGATCCAGGATAATCTTAACCCGAACTTAGTGGCGCTGTTCTAATAATAAATATTATAATAAACAGCAACAATGTTATAAGATGGTATAGAAAAAGGTACATATATCTATTTTCATCTTCACGTGGAATCAGTTTTTGTAATTATGCGTCACTATTTATTTATTCTAAGAACACTTGGTTGTCTCGTGTACACCTTTTGGATTTACATCAACTACGTATTCTCTGTTTAGCGATAAAAATACCTATTGTTTATTTCGTTTCATAAGACACGCACACACTTACATTAACACAACACATAAACAGAAGACCTGTACATAGCTGAATTTTGATTGTAATGAAATAATTATTAAATTAGACACTACTAGATAATCTCCAGGGGAGGAGCGTTGTAGACCGAAATACAGGTTCTTGCTAGCTCAATTACAGATACTTCTATATTTTATAAAAAAAAATTATTATTTTTATTTATTATTTATTAAAAATATTTTTTTTATATTACCGTCCAAATCTGACTGTTAGAGTTTAAGTATTAGTGCTATACTTTTTTGGAATAATAAAAAAAAAGATAAATTTAATAATATATAGATTCATAATATTATGACAGATAAAGATCCCTGTATAAAAAATTCAAAATCATCGATAAAGCGTATAGGTAAGCTTTTAGCAAAAAGCGCAGCGCGGCGCGGCGAGGTGTCGGCGGAGGCGTCGGTACTATTAACGTGTGTTTAGAGATAACATCGGCCGACAAACTCGATTAGCGGCTCGAGTAGTTACGATCGCGGGCGAAGCTATGAGCGACCGGCGATGACCAATATTTTTATTGTATTCGATTTTGTTGAATATATACGTCTTCACATATTGATATATACGTTTACAGCTATTAATACATATGTGTTGTATAAAATATTAAGAATTTAAAATAAATTCGGTTGGTTTTTAACAATAGTGAAAAAATTACTTCAAATTTCAAATCACTTGTAGTTTGAAGTAATTTTTTCGCTATTGATATGAGAGATGATGGCTCGTCTTAGATAGGTCAAATTGTTTGTTAAGAACCAACTGAATATACTTTTTTAATAATTGTGTACGAGAGGTATGTATGAAAGAGCTTTATATTTTTCTTAAAAGTGATTGTTCATTATTAGGCGCGTCTGAACAATAAATGGTTTTAATTTATTTGATCTGTCTGTGTCTTTTTGATAAGTGATCATTTCCGACCTACGCAGACTTCACTTAATCGAATATGTTGTCTCGTAAACTTTGAGAATGGTCGTTAAGTTTGCATTTAGACCGCACATAAAGGCTATTTCAGCCTTATCTATCGGTATTGATTAAAACATGAGTTACGATAGACAACCAACGATCATGCAAAATTCAAGATAAATCCAACCACTAATTACGCAGTGCTACGACGCGACGTAGCACAAACGCTACGCGCTACGAACTTAATTTTTAAAGTTTTTGTTATGAAGATAATTTCAAAGTCATAATCTTAACTAAGTCGAAGTTAATTACTTTTGGTTCTCTCAAACAAGGCTTTGGCGGTAAAGCGGCCCGGTCATAATTCATCCGAACGCGCATCCTCGTCGATAATATGGGACGCGTAGACGCATCGGCGCAGAGTGAAAGAGACACACTTATATGTAAGATAGTGACAACAATACCACTCGGACATAATACAGAATGTTTATGGCTTGAGAGCTTCCTTTTAATTTTTTTAGAAGCACTATTTCAAATATTGTTTTAATTGATTGCTGGCAGACGATTTGGCGGCGCAGTGGTTTCTGAACGGACGCCTAATTACAAGGGTTAACTCAGTTTTATATTATTTTCGATTTATATAATCAGACGCCATATTGCTGCCAATGACAGCTGTAATTAAGTGAAACTTATCAAGTTATAATTTTTTGGTTACGCGGCTTGGTAATGAGTTGAATTTTTAAGGAAAAAATTGTGATAAAGTTGCAGTAATACTGTTGGTATTTCCGAACATAAATTATTGATAAAAAGGTACCTACTTACGTTACATAATATCATTATATTAATGATAATATCAGCCTAATATAATATACTGTCCAACTGCTGGGCACGGACTTCTTCTACTAGAGAGTCATCTGCTTATCCGATGGGATTACTGATCATAGCTACACATAATTTCAAGTAACTAGTTAATAGAGAAAATTGACAATCAATAAATAACGTTTATTTGGTAGCTAATAGTGGGCCAATGTTATAATTAGCATATTATGTATGCAAAAAATTCCGAGCTTAATAAATCAAGATCTATTTACAAGAAAGAGGTCGTTAAGCATTATTAGAAACCTCGCTACAGAAGCAAAGCTCCAGGCGAAAACCTTGGTATCGCATTTATTTCACAATGAGGGTACTCAGTACATAATAACATTGGAAGTACATGTTTCGCTACATGTTTATGCATTATTTGAAAATGACTTTAAAATAGAGTCCCCGTTCAATCTCATAGTGATTTGCATTACTAGTACCCCATAATAGTAAAGGTACTTCATAACTGCAGAAGTATTCTATAAATGCGGCAGTCAGGATCGTTCCCAACCCGATTGTTATCCCGCCTCATACTCTTGTATGTTGCTTATTTAAGATCATCGTGGCACGTAGCCAGTGGGTATCATACTTAGAATAAAGCTTAGTTTGCATTGATTTGACTGTTGTTTCAATTGTAAGAAAGTCCTATTGCGAGCCTATATTGGCCCCAATACTCATTGATTTTCAATTAATAATGTGTATTCTTGATTTCTATAAGTATGATGGACTTTAGATCAATCAGGTAAATATTGTGCAAAAACTATTTTCAAAAGTTATTTACAATTTGAAATGTCTAAGAAATTTGTATCGCATGAATTAAAAGAATGCGCATTCATCCATTATGTATTAACAGATCTAATTACCGAGGCAGTGTAGGATATGACATGACAACTGGAAAGCGACAATTTATTAATTACGTATCCGATAATATATCGATAAAGAGTCGGTGAGTGTAAAATTGGTCGGAACGGCGCCCGCATTGTCGGCGACCGCAGACCGGTCGTCGCGACCCATTGTGTGCCCACCTTTAACTGTAAACCATCATTCCGTAAGGCAAAGGATTGAGCTAAAAATGTATAAAATGTATTGTTGTCAGGGCCTTTAAAGTTAAACTTAAATGTATCCAGTAGGTAATCTAAGAAAATATTTTTTGTTGTTTTTTATGGAGAAAAACATTTTTTTTCTAATAGCGGATTGAATATTGATATTTATTGTACTTACAGTTTGGATATTAAAGGTTTTCCAAATTTAATTTCATGGGAAAACAAATATTAGATTTTAATGTAGAGTAAAAAAATTTCTTATAGTGGATTGAAAATAAATTTATTGGATTTATAACAGTATTTATAGTTTGGATACTAAAGGTTTTTCATAATTAATTTCATGGGTAAACAAATATTAAATTTTAATGAAAAGTAAAAAAAAATCTAATAGTGGATTGAAAATAATTTTATTTATAGTATTTATAGTTTGGATACTAAAGATTTTTCAAAATTAATCTCATGTGAAAACTTGATGTCTTTTTATCCAATGTCTCGAAGAACTGTGCAAGATTTTAAAACCTAAATAATGAAAAGAAAATAAATAATTATTTCATTTACAATATAGCCGACAAATATCCATAAAAAAATATCATGATGTTTTATCTTTAACAATACCGGCAAAGTATTTTTTGTAGCTTCTGTCGCAAAAATTTACTTATATATATGTCTCCACTCCACGCACTTCGCATGGCCACCCTTTAACACACCACTATAAATTTTACTTCAATTTTACGTTTGCATATCAACAGTATTATTGCGTTTGCGCGGTCACATCTCCGTTTATCTTGCTTCGTCTGTCGAACAAAGGCTGATGGATGGACGGCAAGCAATCAATTTGCATTGAAACTTTAAATTATCGTTGCTAATCACTGTATTTGTACAGAACTACAGAAACAATGAAATGTCTTCAATTTTATTATGTTGTAATTTATGTAATTTTGCGGCGTGTTGTATTTGAAGTTTGTAATTCTTGTTTGTTGAATTTATATCAAATAAAGTTATCTAGTATTTTTTATCCAAATATTATTTCAAAAAGTAAATTTAATAATAATATTTCAGCAAGCGCTGCCGATATCTAGGTACGCTCATAGAATATTCAGACAGCGTTGTGTGTGGTGAAAGCTTATTGAAAATGACAGCCTCTCACTGAGGTGGTCTGTGTCGTTAATCTTTTATCTAACGTGTTCTGTGCACTCATTGTGGCAATGTCACGGATGTCTTTGGTCTTTGGCGTGACGAATCATGACTCCGATTGTCGGTATTTCGATTTGGTGTAGACATTATGTCGCCGTTTTGGTAACGCGCTGTTTTTCTCGGCACCTCAAATAGACAGCAACGTAGACATTCAGGCGTTGTATCATTCATAAGACCTTTTATTTCATATGTCACTATAAAAACATGTACATTATTGTAATAGAGGAAATGATAACTTATACTTTTGCTCGGAAAAAGGAGATTCGAGTTGTAAAATTCACATAAACAATGGCTATCACACTAGGTCTGGTCAGGTCAATCAGGTCATCTGTCATAAAAAATGATATCCACAGCTCATAAAATCCACAAATCGGTATAAATGATTGTGTTATGATGATGGTTGTGTTGCGATGTTATGACAGAGTAAAAAAAAAAGAATTTAGGAACAAGTGTAATTTTTTAGGTGACAACAATATTACCAAATTTATTCAACTCACAAATAGAAAGCTGTTACTTTACGTTAGTTTTCTGGAGGCGCTAGTTAGATTCAGATGAAGCTAGCTTTTTTGTCCCGTATCTTCTACATGGCACTTTAATGATATTAGAAACTGATGTATATGTCAAATGTCTTAAATAGAACTATAGATATGTCGACAATGATATTTGTGTATATCGAAACAACGAGAATCGAATCCCATCGCAGTTTATGTCGCCACACCTCTTCATATCTTAGCCATTGTATTTCATTATTCCCGTTTATATTTTAACACATTAGAATTTGTTTGTAGCATTTGGTGCATTATGGTTGATGCGAATGAACATTAAGTTACTATTGTAAGCATGTAAATCGTTTTAGAATATCTTTGTAATAATAGCCGATTTACTCTTGGTAGGGTTAAGTGATTTGAAGCTATTCTAACATTACTTACTTATCCTAATACTGTAAAGTAATATATCAATAGATATTCTAGTGTTATTTAAGCTGATTTTCTTTATTAATATTACAGTAAAATATGTTATAATTAGCAAAAACATACGATCGAATTATTTTGTACTTAAGAAAAAAACTAGGAACAAATTTTAACATAATATATAAAATAAATTAATGATTCATACCTTTTTACACAGGCAAATGAAACCAAAAGATCGTGCTTTCACAATCGTTTAACTTACACCATTAACACCCTCGCCAACCAAAAAAATATTTGTTTAATTACATATCACCGACAAAAGCACTTCAAAAGGCGATGTAAGCCCCCATGCGGCGACCTCTATCCGACACCACACTCCGGCTCTATTTGCTTACCACGATTCATTCCATTAAGCCCTTGAATAAACTCATTATGAGTGAATAAGACTACCCGCCGAAAGGCTCCTTTCAAACGATATTAAACCGCATTATCCGCGTTTATTCCAGCCCTTGATTAGTACCGTATCATTTAGTCCTGTGTTGTAATTATCATTTTACAATGTGAAAGGAACTATATGTGGTTTGACATAGAGTTTGGAATAGGTTGTTGTGTAACGCAGTCGGCGCCTTTGACCGCAGGAGATGAAAAGTGCCGCGCGCGACCATTTATCATTGACAAATACAATTGTATTGGGACACGGTTCGAGAAATTGGTGTATAAACAATCAAAGAATTCAGATTTTGATAGCGTACCGTCGAGACTTCCTTACCTGGCGCTGGCAGGTATCAGGATAATCGATGGTGCCCCGTAATTAACTTAATACGGTCGGATGCGGTTCGAATTTTCATTTATTTTTCTTAGGTTATTATGTTTGGAATTTGTAATCTGATAAATGTTACGTAGATTTTTTAATAATGTCGCTATGTGGGTTAGTTGTTTGCGCTTTTATATTGAAACCAGCGATATAAACTTGCTTAACTACCTTACAAAGATAAGGTATAAGATCTGCAGAATAGGGCCGGAGTATTTAGAGTATTACGGATATCTAGCAGTTTACCATAAGTTTCATGAAAGACGCCTGAATATTTAAATAATCTTAATGAAGTATTTACTCCCGAAGTAACGTAATGCAGTATTATTATGTTTAAGTCTTCCTGGTTTTTAAGCTAACTGAACTAACAATACCCATTTACTTCCATTACGTAAACAGTTATTACCAACTAAGATAACGTCACTTAAACAACATAATATTATATTTGCAAAGTAAATTAATCACCTCATCCGACATATAGTCCGTGTTTTCAGCTATGAAACCTGTGAAACTAAGGACATGTTTGATCGTTAGATTAGGGAATTTTGTGTCAGTATTTAGATTCCACATTCATCCATGAGTTAACTTGGATTGGAATTGTGTTGGATATGACAGTAATCTTGTCATCTGTTTTGGGAAAAAATACAGTTGTTTAACATTACAAATCACGGCTGGAACGCTACCAATGCTCTTAGGAATATAGATTGAGCGTATATTCAATTACAAACCATCATTTCGATTCCAAAATATCGATATCTATTAACAAGTTCCAGTCAGTTTGTAAACATGATGCATGTTCGAAGCATTGGCAGCTGCAATCAGGGTACAGAAAGTCTCATATTTCATCACATCTCGTGAGATAATTTGCCCTTTAACGTTGTATCAATCTAGTCCGTGGTTCGGAGGCGTGCGCGCGCCCCGCCCTCGCGACCCGGGCCAATGGGGGAGCCTGCTGGCGCCCCCGATGCCCCCCGGTGCCCCTCGGTGCCCCCCGATGCCTCCCTACGAGATGTGCTCGTGCCCCTCGCAGCAGGTGTCCCGTTCCGCATCCATTGTCTTTAAGCCATTGTCATTGGGGTGGGTAGGTTGACAAATGCTATTTGTCAATTGTTTTTGGGACCATACGGTATATACGCCTACATGTTTTGAACTAGGGATAGAAGGAAATGATTTTGTTATTGTGTAAAATTGATCAGTGACAATAACGTAGTGAAAATGTATCACTTCGGAATTGTGTATTCAAAATTATATTAGACTGAAAAGATTAATGAGTGTTGCAGTCTAATAAAATGCTGAAAAAGTAACTTATTTGGAAATAAATTAAACCATATGTATATAAAAAATATACAAAAAATATTCATATTAAAAAATCACAATGACCTGACATAATTTCATACAAATATGGTTCATACCTGTCGGACGAACTTCTTCGAATCAGTTTTTAATCGTTTTATATGTTTGTAGATTGTTGTTATTTTTGAAACAATTTATAATTGGCTGGGTAAATTGGGATTCCATCGAAATTGGCGTTTAAACTTTTTTAATAATAAATATTTATACAGGTAGCAGCTGCACTAAAATCCTCGCTCTGATACCCAAATAATAATTAGCCTGCCCTTAGCACCTCAGTCGGCGTTCAGGAAAAAAGATCTCGATGACTCTCGCTCGCGAACCAACATAACCTGTAATTTGGAAATTATTATCTAACACATTGTGCCTTTCTGGTTATCCCGCCGGTCAATTTGCCGTTTTTATGGCTCCCACAGAGCCGCGCTCTCTAATTATCTCCGCCACGATCTGAGCCCGAGGCGCGGTCTCCACACTCATCAAACATAACCCAAATTGTGTCTTATTGTAATAACTTAGGGCTTATATTCTGCTATACCGTTTGTAGTTAGGGTTTAGTTAGAAACATGGGAAAATAAATAAATACTGTTTTCGGGACGGTTTGGATCTATATTAATTCTATTTGTTTTAACGCGGCTTGATTTAAGATTGTAATTATATTTTTCATTAAATTTATAGTTTTGGTGTATCTGAATTATAAACATTAGGGCTTGACTAAGAAATTAATAAAACCTGTAAATATCATTAAGATCGAATTAAATATGTTGAAAAGTAATTACCACGGGTAGTCAGCAAAATTATAAAACTCATTAGGAGTGCTCCAGCCGCCTGGCTTGTTAGTGAGACCTATAAACCGCCACATTTTTAATGCGTTCACATATGCATAATGTCATAAATTTAAATTATAATCGGTTAGTTTTAACGCCCAATTTTAAATTATAGAAACGTAACGAACCGGGAAAAGATCCGAACGTCATTTGTGAGCGGGCGGCAGTGGAGGTGGCGGGCGAGCCGGCCTGCGGGCCGCGGCCGCGATGCCCTTATTCTATTAAAGAGGACTACTAATAAAATTAATTTATTTCTCGATTACAACGGTGAGGCAAGTTCAAAACGTGCCGCTGCCCGCGCCATTAATCATATTAATTAAGACGAGGTCTAAACGTTGTTCGTGGCACTGTCGATAAACGAACGCCTCTGCCTTCAAACAAATTACGGAAAGCTCGTGTTATCCAGCAATAACTATAAGCTGTTGTGACAACGCGCCGGCCGGGCCTGTCTAATATCAGTATTGGAATATTTTATGAAATGGGGGTCGGTGGAACTGTCGACTGTTGCAGTTGACCTAAGCTATGGTAGTGTTACTAAATAATATATATAGTTGTCAGCGTGCTATATATATACTAAACTACGGTGGCTACTTCTTTCGGTTAAATTAGTAGAGAAATTAGAATTTTATGTCTTCTCTCTCTCTTCTGTTTTCTGTCATTAAATATCTGTTTTTTCTTTGAGACCACTGCGTGGTGCGCAGAAACTCTTAGGATTACTTTAATGTCAAATACAGCTGAACAGAATCGCGCGGCATATCGCCCTCCTCTGTTTGGTTTAAAGCCGTGTAAACCTAAGGACATTCTTCGATGCACAATGCGTGCAATTTCTTTTTAAATTGTAACTTTATGTAGACTTTCAGAGGCATTTTTAGTATTTTATAACTTACACTCTTGCTGAAATATAATATTTTATAGCGACCGTCCTAATTAATGTGAAAAATTCGCTAAAGTGGTACATACGTTAGGACAAGTCACATGCAAACCCGAAATATTGTACAACAGCTATTAAATTTTTTAGCTATCTTCGATACATGCAGATGTAAGGAATTATCAAGATTATTTCCTTTCCTTTTTTATTTCTAGGTGGTGCTAGAAATTGTGTGTATTTAGTAGATACCTACTCATAAGAATAGGCGATAAGATTAATTAATTAGTTAGTACCGAACCTAACTAGTTGGTGTGGAAATTTTTGGGGTAAGCATAGACCTAGGTTTAGCACTGTATATCCTGTGGCTAATAAAAACGATATTGAAGTTCAAGAGAAATAAAATACCCAATTTCAGACTGAACAAGTACAACTACAGTTGCACGTGGATATAACCATCCTTCGCCAATCAAGCGTAACACATAAACCCACGATACGTGAACAACATAAAAATGCATTAGACATTCAATTTGAGCCTCGCGAATTGTTAAAAGACAATACAGTTAGCGTTCATCTCGTTACAGACGTGTGAGCTGTGTAATGGAACGAGCTGTACTTTACACGCGCCGCGATTTGCCGCGCTGTAATTATTCCGTACCATTGTTTTGAAGAGATTGATGAATCGAAACTCCGATCAACAAAGCGCTGATCATTTATATACAACGCCCGCTGCTTAATGATCATTATTAATATGAAATACATACACGCATATTGATTAACCGAAATCAATCATTAAAGTATCAAATTCAATTTGATATTTAATATGCATGAACGATGAGCGTTATTCAATTCGGTGAAAATCAACGGTTTTTGATGTGTTATTAACGTAGCTGTATTCGACATTTCGTGTTACACATGAATTTAATGAATAAAAATTAACAGTAAAGATACGCTTTGTTGGCGTGCTCTTCTCAGGTTATTGTAGCTTTTTAGAGAAATTAAAGATAGAGGTGTCCGCTTGCTTTATGATGGTCCATGATAGGTTTTGCAAAAACTATTGATTCATATCCGCTTTTTCTATGTTGAAACCTCTGTTTTCTCTTAAGTTATTAGTCCCGATCTTAATGAAAAGACCAATTGGCGACCAACCAACTGCACCAATGAAAATTGGTCACAACCAGTTTTCAAAGTTGTTTAAGGCATAATGTATGTCACATTTGATTAACCTCAGCATCGAGAAGTCGTCTATTTTGTAATATTGACAAATGTTGATTTTGTAATCAAGCAATAAATTATAATCATTGATTTACGACATTATACTCAAATGGGAAAAATAGATGTTTAGTGAGTATTTTGTTAGAGCCGAGATTTTGTAAACAATTACACACAAAAGTTAAGAATTAAAATATCTGGGCCATTATTCTGTACGATAGTGTAAACGCGTAACGCGGCCGTGTCATGTTATCTTCGAGAAATGTGCGTGGAATGGTATTCTGTAAGCCAAATTTCTATAGTCCTAAACATGATGCGTTGTTTTACGTGCTTGTTACACACTGTTTAAATAACGTGCGGGATAGAGAATAAGGCCCCTGTAACTTTTGTCAAGAATCTATATCACAGGTTCCCAAACTCTTTTTTCTCATATACCCTTTTTAAAATTTTGCTGGTTCCGGTGGAACCTTCTTTTTGGTTTCGCAGAGAGAGTGCATTACAACTACCGCCCAGCAGCCGTTTGGACAGTTATGTTGCGGTCACCGTGCCTCTTACGACCCCTATCAATATTTTCTGCCTACATTGATATGGCGATAGGTGTAGTACCTTACTATCAAACCAGATACATTTGCGTGGATTCCGCTTAAGAATTGTTGACACTCATTTTTTGTTCACGCCAACGTAGACCCCCGTCAAGTCTCCTGCGGACCGTCGTGGGTCTACCTGGTCCGCTAAAGGAATCAATTATCTAGATCAATTCTTCCTAACCTATCTATGGGTTATTCCAACTCTTATGGATTTACAAACCAGCGCGGTCGTAGCGTTGCGACCGCTTTGCCCTCACGTGGCCCTATGCGGCAATTTTAAGGTCGCCCTTATCTGTAATATAAAAATGAATCGCTAAATGTGTTACTAAGCGCAAATTTCGAGAGCAGCTGCACCGATTTCGCTAATTCTTTTTTATAATATTCCATGAAGTACTGAAAAAGTCTAAAAACAGCACTTTTCTATATTCCCATACAAAAGATTCGAAATAATACTTAAAAGTCAATTTGAACTTTAATACCATACCAAAAAGTTTAAGTGTTAGTGGAGGGGTTCCGGGAAGGCAAAACAATTGAGTGACGTTAGTATCGTATAAATATTAATGTCAATATTTGTCAATATTTATACGATGGAAAGAATTTTATGTGTTTTATAATTATTTTTTTTTGACATAGTGTAATTTTTGACTTATTAACTTTCTGTTTCCTTTTTTTTTTACTAGCTGACCCGGTATCCCGAATAGCAGAATAAGTATTAAAAAATATATATTTAAGAATGGACTATTATGTGCCACGAATGTTAGGCGCCACGAAGTTCGCCGAATCAGCTAGTTTCTAAATATATAGTGTCAATGCGATCAAAACAGATGGTTAGATAACAAATAAGGTAAGAGCTTGAACATTAGTACAGCGTCGGTGGCACCAATCCGTCAATACTTGATAAAGTATTAATTGCAAACAACATTAATCTAATAACATTTGAATAAATATTAATAACGGAATCAACGCAAAATGTCAATATTTCAATATGTATGTAAATGTTAAAGGATTATTATAAATGTGGTTTTATAATCGAATTAACATGTCTATCAATCAGAACGTTTTAACGATTCCAATGTTTTATATCGATTCCAAAGTTCATCTGACATTGGAACAATTATCCGAAAATAATCGAATAACTGGTGTTACATTGGTACTATTACGAAATGATGTTTATTTATAATTAGTTATAAATGTACATAATTGTTGATAGTCAATAAAACTTGATTGGTTTTTATAGCGACTTATTAACAGCATTCTTTAATGGCCCCACGAATGGTGTCTATTTTGTTTGTCTCATTTAATTTCGCGCTACCAAAACACGCATCGCGGATGTTTTCAAGCAATTAGTGACTTGGGTGGTTATAAAAGTTTTAATTATAAAACATTTAATACCATTGGAAATTCCGAAGTAAGTGTAATGTGCGAACGGATAAGACATTTTGCGCGAGGCTAAAATGCCAAAACTAATTGAATATGGGTAGATTAAGTGCGGGTTCTTTCAAATCGTTTGTTAACTTTGAAGAATTTGTATTAACTATTTATTGAACAATTTACAAATTTTAGCCCGTTGATGGCTTCGCAGTCAATGGCGTTAAAATTGTAGAGATAAAGCTGATTTTTCAATTACCGGACTACCAGTTATTCATTAAAAAAATACAATTATGTAGGTTGAATAAAAAACTTGTTTTATCTGGATTTAAGGATTAAAAAATCAGCCTTTATTTAACTATTATTTAACACAAACACTTTAATATTTACAAATGGTTTGTAACAACCGGGCCTTAATGATATGCATGTAAAATCATTTTTAATGCTTTTTGGCTTCTTGTTAAACAAATGCGATACGTATCTGTATCTTAATTAAAACTTGTCTTTTTGAATCTTAACGGTCTTAGCATTTAAGAAATATAAGTACTTGAGTAAATCTGAAGTATTTATATGTACTCTGTTAAGGTACCCTTATTTAGCATAAGGCATCGCACTGATGGTAATTGGTATCTTGGTGCCTAGGAAATACTATAATATTTTTATGAATTCAGTTTCTGAAGTAAGTGATTTCTATGGTAGTGTAGTGTTTATTGGCAACAAGTTGCCCGTGTCTGCGCCGTGCCTTAGTGTAGTTATTCATTGCTGATTATACCTTACTATAAGAGATCGTTACTATTATTATATTGCGACACTAATTTACGGCCATCCGGCGGATATCCTTGTAGTTTTCATAACACTATGTCATTTATAACTAGTTTATATCATAGTTATTCAACATAATATAATATTTAATCCATTCACTAACGCCAAGTCGGCGTTTTTATTATATATCTTTTTAAAACATAAAACTCTTGGAGACAGAGCGCATGAGGGGTGGAACCGAAAACTAAGGATAAAAAAATATTATATAGTCGATCATCGCTACTGTTGAATAACGGATTTATAAATAATTAATACCTTTTGGAAAAATTATCATAAAATTAATTATCAATGTCGGCAAAGTAGATGTGTTTTATAAACGCCTATCCATTTAGCAATTATAGTTTTAATCTATGATCCAGTGTTTTAAAGGAAAATGATCATAAACCTGTAACTATCTGATATTTGATTAGTTTTCAACAGTTATATCGATAATTGCAAACATTTACTTACTTTAATGGTGATTGATTTTTTTATTCGTGCCTTGGTATTTGAACAGGAATAGCTATTATTTCGTTCCGCCTATAAACGTACGACAAAGCGTGAGGTATATGCCTCTGAAGAATCATGTCTTTTCTTACAAAGCGGTAAATTTTGTGATGCTCAGCTAATTTTAAATATCTATACACGAGTTTCGTTAATCTACGTAATAAAAAATAAACTGACTGATTGACAGACAACGCAAAGCCTACACTGTTGGCTCTGGCAGCGTTAAATTTACTCAAAATTTGTAAAACAACTTAAAAGAAAGTTTTTTAAGAAAAGGTTTTTCAAAATTCGAACCTAACGGACCCTCGACCGTATTTAAAAATTCTAATCAGCCTTCTTGTCACAAAATAAAATTATTTATCAGTAGGTAAGGACCTAATAATGCTACGGTTATTAAACACGAGATTACAAAATGCGAAAATGTCGGACCGAATACAAGACGCATCAAGGTGATCGATACCCGTTCGATTTCCCCAGACGGTTATTTTCACAAACTAATTAAAATTTCGACGTGGCAAAGCGGCAATTACCGAGGCGAGATTGCGATACGGGAAAGGATCTCAGCTTAATAACTTGCTAATTCGTCTTCTGGATCACTTAAATAATCGTAGAATTCTTTTGAATAGGTTTCAAACTAAAGCTAATTTCATTGCTTGGTTAAATTATTGTATTATTTAATATAGAAAAATAAAAAAATTCTTCGTGTGGAAATGAGTCATAGGTGCCATAAAATAGTCTACTTGTTCTTAATATACTTACATAATATAATTCCCGTTTTTTACTAATACTTCTATGGGATTTTATTCTGAAATAAAATTATAATTAGCTTTGATTTAAAATAAGTAAGTTGTGAATGTCTTTAAATTGCTTTATTTGTTATAAAACAGAAGTTCTAATTGTTTTTTTTGACACCATATCTAAATCGACGGCAACCAAACGCGCACTCCGCTGAGAAAAGAGGGATTGCGGTTTGATTCCTGTATTAAGTAGATGACATTAGAGTAGTGTATACTCTCTACATAGTAGAATATAATTAAAAGAAAGTTTATCTTGTTAATTCTAAAAGCTGTTAATGCAAATTATTTTTTCTAAAATAATAATAATATAATGCTTATTTTGTTGCGTTTTTATGTTATTTAAATCGAATTCCATGTAATGTAGCGAGCACTATCAGTGTATCCATATTGATAGTCGGTTTAGAAATGAGACAATGCAATGGAACATTATGTTGGTTATAATACTTAGATAATTATATTCCAGTAATACTTTTGTTAAAATAATAATCTTAATTTTATATTCCATATGAATATTAAGAAATACGGTATTAATTATTTTTATAGGTTGGTTTTCCGCAGTGCGGGCATTTGATAATTAAACCTCTTTTATAGACTTAATACCTTAATTTATGTCTTTATAGTTCCATTCCGGCTTTGAGAATCCTATTCAAGGTCCGTATCACATTTTATATATGTACTTAATAAAGGTAAACTTTACGTGTGTTCTAAATCATTGTAAGTCACTGCCCAGGTCAAGGCAATCGTTAAATTTTGACTGAGAACTGGATTTAAATTAACTATGATAGGAAACAATTGGTAATGCGAATATATTATACGATACATGTGTTTTCTGTCGAAAACGACGTGTCCGTCATAGTGGTAGATACATGCTGAGACATATTTGTGTTTTGTCTCATAGAAAATCAATATATATTTTTTTAAGGCCTTAGTAGGCAAGCGAGCGAGCGGTCCGCCTGATGTTAAGCAGCATCCGTCGCCCATGGACTAAAGCAATGCCAGAGGCACAGCCAAGCCGTTGCCAACCTGTGCTTTCAATATAAATTGAAAGCAGGTTTTATTTATACGGATGCGAGAAAGTAGCCCACTGCATCTGATGCTAGGTGAAGTAGGGTCTAGAGAATGTCGAATGACAAGAGACGATAATCTTACGGCAGTCAACACAATTGCCGGCTTATATGAAATCGTATATACACAGGCTGATCCCGAAACGTCATATACTTACGTGGACCACTGGGGTGGGTGTACACCTTGTGTACAGTGATCGCTATCCGAGCGGATATAAAAGATGTCATACCACCAGCATTATATTAAAATATTACTAGGTCCTTACATATAAAATTGGCGTTGTACTGGCCACTTTAATCTGAAATATCTCCTCTTTTCTGTTTTTTCTCCTCTACTATCCGGGCGGATACATATATCCTAACTCCAGCAAACAACAATGGGTTGTAAATTATAGGGACCTTGTAGAGACTAGGCAGAAAACCCGTTGGCAGAGTTTTTGCCATACCTATTGGAATGAAATTTAACAGCTTAGTTATGGGACCCTTTTAATTTTGTCCATGGCACTTTATATATGTTTTTTTTGAAAATGTCTCTGGGATTTAATAACACTTTTATATTTCGTTATAAAAAATAATGCAAATAAAAACCCTATTGCACAGCCAAAATTATTTGCAGACAACAATAGGTAATAGCAAAACGAATAACAGTTTACAGTACAGTATTCCTTTACAAAGTTTCGTCATTAATTGGATAAATGCCAGCCTTATGTAGGCAACTGGCATAGTAAGCAATAACCCATGCACAGTGTATTCAATTATCTACGGCGTACGCCACAATTTGCAGAGGCTAGAGTCAAGACCTATCAAATTATAGGACCGTAAAAAATCGAATTTGCTTGTTTAGATGTTGTACAGGTTTAGGGAAAAGTGACTTTATAACAATGAATATAGCTTAATGTAATCTTTTGTTTTTATTAAATTATTGTTGTATAAGTTGTTCATTTGGTAAGCATAACGATTTATTTCTTTTTAAATGGTGTATAAAAGTAAATATTTTTATTCCTAAGAAATTATACCTATGTAAACAATTTTAGTTTTAAGATGTATAGAATGTTCTGAAAGATTTTTTTTAATAAAACAAAGTTTTTTTATTCAAAGCAGTATTATGCAAACTCTGTTTTGTTCCAGCTACAAGGAAATGTATGTATTTAGCATTAGAACCGGGATTTTGAGAAACTTAACGTCTAATGTCTCTAGATGTTGAAACAATTGCTTTATAAAGGCTGTGATGCTACTGTTTATCAGCAGTCGTGAAGCTTAACATCAGACGAGCTACTTGCTCGTCTTCTTATTCATTTGTACTAAAAAAGACTACGCTTGGAATATCGCAGCCATTACGTGGACAAATTAGCAACATTTAAACAACAAAGTATAGTAATTATCCAAATGATCGGGAAGTGGCGTATGCAATTTAAAAACGTGATATTTTTTGCTTTGTGTCTATTACGTTCGACATAGTGATGCATCACACATGCAGCCATTAATTCGATCAAGTATTATATCTTCATCGACTACTGAGCGAAACTCCTCTGTAATTATCTCGTATTAGACTCTATTACCGCATACGATCCCCCATCAATTTAATGCGTCGTGTTTCAATAATCGGCTTTAGACAATGGCCACTGGATTGCACATATTATTTCGCGCGGAATTTCGCAAAATATCGATATGAATGATACATGAGCTAATTACGTTTCCCAACCCCATTATATTAAAGAAATGCAATGAATTTATTATGACATTAATTTACCGTGAGACGATCGCTAAAGTATACTTGTCTGTCGTTTTATTAGCTTTTATATTTCTTGACAAGAAAAAACATATCATTTGCAATACAAATATTTTTAGTATATCCCGCCAGAGGTGAGTTTTTTGAGGTTTCGAAGTAGTTGAAAAAACGCAATATAATTTCGAATATTCTTAAAAACGCGCGATTTCCACGCAACCATTGATGAGTCGCCAAATTGTGACAAGCAAAAACTAAATTACTCTTCACTGGAAATATAATATTCGTATGAATATGTCCCTTGAACCAAAATTATTCAAAATTTTAGTTTCTGCGGGACTTTTAGCTTTTCTGCCAGAGTGTACTTATAACCACTATCTTATTTAGCAATTTTTCATGGGCTCTGATTCAATCGTATCGCACACAAAACTATAGTATAGTAGCGAGGCTTCAGAGAAACACATTTAATTTATTTGCAATACTTCAATGCCTTTTTCAATTCAGGTAGATGCGGACCGCCCTCGAGGCGCTCAAAAGCTATTTGCGATTATTTTCGAATTTCATTATTGCGTTATCATTTTGTTAATCACGCTAACATATCAAGGCAGTTAATGCTTTAAAATATAATCAGAGGGTTTATATTCGAATGCTAAAAGGCGGGAGACGCGAGGAGATGAAAGATGCCGCCATCATTTGTCACTACTTTCGGAACAAGGTGGCTGAGTAAAGTGGCGGCCCGCCCTGTTTGCACCTCGGGCCTGAACGAGTTTTCTTTTTCTTCGCCACGGACGGAATGCGAAGTTAATGATTTCGGTTTTGAGACCGTGGCCAATCGTTCCGTCAGCAAAATTAACGAAACATTACGGCTGGCGTGGAAAAAAATCGCGCGGTGGGCGACGCGGAAAAGTCGATTGATGACGTCTTGTATTTACACTTATTGCGAAGGTACCAGTGTGCCCTGCACACCATACATGTGACTGATTTCTAAATTCGTTTAATAAAAATCAAAAACTAATATACAATCAATGTTTAGGAATACAATCTAGTTTTTATGTTTGTATACTTTATAAATAGCTTTAATTTTGATTGTAATATGTTTTACGTCTTAATTTTATTAAATAAATAAAATACGTTATGAGGACTTTTTAAAATTGAACTTGAACTTTTACAATTAAATATATACAAATACATTATTTTGTCTACACTTAACAAATTAAAACAGTCCAGAAAAACACATAAAATAAATTAATTTGAGCGCTATTGTTCTATTCCTCAGTTTTAATCCCCAGTTGAAGGTTGCGTGTAAACACGGCAAAGCTAAACAGCAATTAAATAATTTGTGGCACTAATATGTAGATGTAGGTGCGTGGATCAAACCGGCCATTAGACGCAAAACGCCAAATCATTTACAAGAAAGCGAGAGCCCGCCTCGTACTATTTACATAATTTATTCATGGCAGTATCCAAGCGATGTAACTTGGAAATTATATATTTTCCGATGATTTTACGCATAAAATGTAAGGGTATATAACTATTGTCGATGATGAGTATTGAATTAGTTAATGTTTATAAAAGAAATTGAACTTGAACTCGAATGTCTGGCATATCTGAGTAATTACATTTAACCATGGCCATTTTTATGAATAATACATATGTATATACTAACAAATCAAAACCAAATATATTAATATATATCAACACAAATTAAAAAAATAAAACACAAAAAGCTACAACCCTTTTAACACATGTTTTTTTAGTAGTTGTAGTTCAAACGAACCATATGTAACTTCACATTACGAGTTACAACACTATACGCCTGAGCGCGTGATACGATCTCCCAAATATTAAACTAATATTTAGGCAACGCTTTGCCCCAAGCCGCCTTATTTGCATAAGGTGCGGTCTCATTTCAAAAGTATAGGTATCTACTGATGTTTTAAAAAGTCTATGATTTTTGGTAATTATGCAGAAATACCATGTTTTCATTAAGGTTTTACTTCACTAATTTGCATATTCATATTATCGCAATAATCCTAGTTCATTATAATATATATTAAAAAATAAATGGTTCATATATTTTACATAAAAACAAAATTTATATTACGCTATTTTAGTATAAAGAAGTTTTTTGTCGTCATTTATATGCAAAAGTGTAGTACTTATATGGTTACAGTTCTACATTAATCTAATTCTAACCTATCCTAACCCATCCCGCTTTCACTTTTCAACAACGCTCAAAACCACTTTAACAAACAAGTTTAAACGCTATTCTCTTATTAAGTAAGTCGTAAACGTGGTGGCGAGACCGCAGCTTAAGCCCATCGCATGTAGCTGTAAATATCATAATCACAACCCATTAGTTGGTTAATATTATGTCCCTGCCGGCAACCTTTGAGTTGTGTTTTATTACTTCACTATTAATTGTGAACAATCCTCTCAGGAATTTGTTAATCTCTTTGTTTTGCGAGCGAATCGCATGTCTGTGTCGCGGGTTGATAATTACGTAATACCAAATTATATTTTTATAAGTTATTCATAAATATATTAGTATTTGGTTGTTATTAAGTGATAAGTTTCGTAGTGCTTATAAGTCCAGATACGCTATCTCTATATTTTAAATCTATTGTAGTGATTGTGTAAAGTGACATTACATCAATAAGTAAAATATCTCCTTCTATTTTGATAAATAATATGTTTATAATTTAATAATTGTGCTCGATTAGCTAAATGCATACTAACATTATGATGATCAATAATATGTTTTGTATCACATGTATGATATAATATGTTTTAATATTTACATACTAAGGATTTCCATCTGATGGTTAAAAACTCGTTTACAGGATTGATTAGATATTTCGAAAAATTTGGTGCTAAAATAACTCAAGTATTTGTAATACATGTTCAAAATACAACAATCAGTTTACTATAACATGTTTTTAAAAGTTACAAACGGACCTCGGTGTAAAGTCGAGCGAGCACTAATAACACTTTCCCGTGGCAATTCATAACAGAATGCCACGCACATTAATGGCCAAAATTACCGACATCCGCGTGCCAAATTAAATTCAAAGTAATAAAGCTA
This sequence comes from Manduca sexta, assembly GCF_014839805.1. Taxonomy (NCBI): domain Eukaryota; kingdom Metazoa; phylum Arthropoda; class Insecta; order Lepidoptera; family Sphingidae; genus Manduca; species Manduca sexta. The sequence goes on from NC_051139.1 coordinate 12,539,094, forward strand.
TTAATTTGTTTTTATCATACCCGTGGAGCAGTATTTCATCAAAGAATGTCAAATTAAAGCATACAAATTATAACATCAAAATTAAGAAGTTATTTGTTTAAGACGATTTCCGCAATTAAAATGGATAACAGTAGCTCAGAGTACGGCGGGTTATTTCTGCATGTATAAGTAATGAGTTGTTGTAATTTACTTCCTAGTTTGAATAAGTATTTTCGTTGCTTAATTACGTACAATTGGGCTAAAAAGATTTGTTTGATACATTAAGATTTGTAAGATATTATTGTTGTTTGCATCCTTTTCCCACATTAAATGATACTCGTGTTTCTTTTAGACCCACACGTATATAATTAATTGACATTTTGTAATACTTAATTGCATCGTCGTAAAATTGATTTATTATCATTGCGTAAAAGTGTTTCCTTTAGTTAATAATCATTATTATAAACGAGGTTAAGAATCGCTATGACGACGCTCCAGCGACGCGACAAATTCGTGTCGCCGCCCGCATTGCACGCCCCTTAATAATTTTGTTATGCATTGCATTATCAAAAAAGAATATTTTTCATTATGGAAAGACACAACGTCGTTCTTTGATTATAATTGACATAATATTTTGTCGGTTATCGATGCACGTGAATATTCTGGTCGCATGTTATTTAAATGTAATAACTTGATTTCGCTGGAGTTCATTTTTCATTAGCACGTATACATAAATAATCATTTACATTCTATTGAGAATTTCACATGAATCTGGTTGCATTAAAATTGCAATGAATTTTAGTTAATCTTTCTGAAGTATGGTATTTAATGCATATTCGTCACATGCCATATAGGTATATCTCTGAATATGATCGACAATCAAAATTATTACGGCAAATAAAGTTCTTTGTAAACATAAAATAGTTTTTAGAAATGTCCGGTGTATAGCCATGATCCCGTGGTCCTGATAAGACAGATTTATATATTTGTAGATGTATATATGTATACCTTTTTCAATATACTACTTATATACCAACGCCTACAATATTTTCCTAGTTCAGTGGTACAATATGAGATTAGACTATATTAGTTGATAAAATGAAAAGGCGGCGCGAGAGCCGCCCCTTTCCACCGGACCAATCCGGGGCCCTGCCATGTCTCCACCAGATCAGCACGACACTTGCGCCCGCATGAACAATGTGGTATAAGGGAAGAGCAATGTGCGAGCAATGCAATTGACACTTTATAATTACGATAAATAGCTACGCAAAATAGCTGAACAAATTCATAATTTCTAATTGCTTTTGAATATCTACCAAGTTTTTTTTTCTTCACAACTATAAACTAAATATGGTTTATTTTATTTAAAATAGGAACCAAAAATTTTACATGATCTTTTAAAATCTTTTCTGAAATAGTTTCCCTAATTTGTTTATAATTTACCAGCTTTTATCCGCGGCTCCGTGCGCGTCAAAAAGGTTTTTTGGCATAAATATTTTCTCCGGAAAAATAGCCTATAGCACTCAGGAGTAATATAGCTATCTATTTATAAAAATCAAATAAAAAAAATAATAAAAAAAAAACAAAATCGGTTAAGTCGTTCCTGAGGTTAGCGCCTCCAAATAAAAAAACAATATTTCAGCTTTTTATATTAGTATAAATATACATTTGAAATACCCAATGATGTACAACAAATACCATTACGTTATCTAATATTTCCTATATAATTTATCAAACCTTATGACTCTCAAGTTTATAATATAAAATATGAATGTCTCCCTCCAAGGATGCAAGAAGATTACTTATCGCTACCGTCCATGTGTTGTCCCATCTCACTATGCACCGCTTTCATAATCCAATTAAGAATAATTGTCGATAAACTGACGGCTGAGATAGCGATTTATGTGGTGATATTTCAGCATCGTTAATAAATTAATGCTTGTTGTTACGTTTGATTGCGCCGAGCTTCTATTAAACTTCGCCGACTACCCTCTGTATTGACAGATTATTTTCAATGTAATGGTATATATGCCGGAATGGCTTTTAGGTTTTCAAACGTCTATGTTACTTTATGTCTTGGCTTTAGGCGGGCCAAAGCGGTTTTGAATTGCTTTGCTACAGAATGATCAACGGTGATTTTCATGTGAAAAGCTAAATCCATGTGAATGATAATATGTTCATAAAAGAAGATGGTAGGTTGATTACTAATGTATCAATGTAAGTCATAGTATTTAATTCAGGAAACACAAGCCCGTAGGAATTATGTTATGCGGACTCTTAGTTACTGCAACCTAGGATAAAAGTACTCAAAATTAAGTATGCAGATAATATTAATATATGTATGGAAACCATTTTTTTAACCACATTATTTTGAGTCAAATGTAGCATGTAGCATTAGTAAGAAATTAATCACATTCAAAATGTAACTTTATATGTAAACCGAGGATTTACTTACTTGAGTATCAAACGAGCAGTAAAGTAAAGCCCATTGTTATTACAGAGGCGGCAATGCGCGTTGGTTCTGTCAGCTCTATTGATTTCGCGGCACATTGCGCGTGTGAGTAGGGTTGCTAACTCTTATATTATATAGAGTCCTGATTCTGGGTGTATAAGTTCAAAAATTAAAGAAGTTTTGCGTATACATACAAAGAATAACCATATTTTTACATAACTTGTTAATTTTAAATAAGCACGTATTTTAACGTACTTATATCAACTCTAATTGACTTAATTTCATGTCGTGTCATGAAATTAAAAAAGAATTAAGACACGAAAAAAAGAGTATTCTTTTTTTAATAAGAACAAGTTTGAAGGATTGCATTGTTATAAACACACCATACTTTTATAGGCGTAAAATGATTTTAACATTACATCGAAAATATAGTAATTTGGCAACCCTACGCGTGAGTTACTGGTTCTGCGGTGAAACCTGACTTACGGCCGCATCCTCTCGATTTATTAGATCGTTACACCGCATCGGGGCAAAATAAATTCAATTGCCCGCCGTTCTTGGCCAGTATTTCACGATGTGACAAATTCCGCGGGATACGCTATGCGGGTGACGTCTCTCTCGCTGCGGCTCCCTGCAATTTGATTTTTATTGTTTTATTATTACCCATGATGCTTACATAAAAGTCAGTATGTGCCGTTAGTTGTTTTATTTCTGTACTCTGTGAATTTAGTCTCATATAAATAGTTTGTAGCATAATGTGGAAAAATGTTATTTATCGCTGTAAAGGACATATTTGAGGTACATCCAGATGGATTTTAAACAGTTTTACTTCAGAATATGTTTTTCTTACTTAGTACATTTATTCAGAATAATATTAGATGTAAGTTTCTTATTAGTAAACAATTTATTGAACTGCTATTTAAATGAAACTGAGGGCTACAATTAAGCACAGTATAATTTTCTTTGAATTTTGGTCTTGTCCCCAGCTAGCTATTAACTTCAGAAACATTAATAACATGTTGACAAATTAATGAATCATTAGCGAGACGATTCGCCTCGAGCGCGACGGATATCGCGGCGGTTGACAAAGTCGCTGCCGAATTTTAAAGGGTAATTTCTGTTGCATGACACGGTCATTAAACCGATATACACTACATTGTTGTCTGAAATAAATGGGTGTATTTTGTCATGCGGGAAGCGCTGTCACAACAAACATTATTTCATTTTATTTTATGATTTTGTAACGCACCGTGAAGCAAATCGCGTTTTGGGAAAAGCGATTTCACCGTCACAATAATTCACGTGCCATTTCTGACGGCCGAACAACACGAGCGCAATGCGATCAAATGTCTCGTTATTAATCGATTATTTCACAAAAAGAAACTTTAAATCGTAAAACATTCAAACTGCGCATACCAATTCGCGAAAACGTATCATTTCGCCATCAGCTCGAAATTTTTTCGTAACCCTCATACGGTAATTTCTAATACACAGAATCCAATATGTTCCGATAAATTACAGTGTGAAATACTGAAAATTCATAAGACGGCGTGAATCAATAAACACATTCGGCTGGGTACGGCCCGCGGGTCGCATGATAAAACTTAATAAAAACCGTAAATAAGACGGCCCCGAATAACAACAGTATTCAAATTTGTGATTCGTCTCGGGTTTAAACAAAAACGTTTTATTCAATAGTGGAATGTTCATGGCACGGGTGTGGGTAATTGTGGCTGAGCATTTGTTCGTTCCTTATGCGCTGCTCGAATCGATTTACTGGTAATGGAGACGCGAGTGGCGGACGCGTGCTGCGGACAGACGACCGAGTGCCGCGAGCCGTTCCGTCCGCTGTTCCGCTCGGTTTTGGTCAATCGTAGCGATCATTTGGATCGTTCTAAATTAGTTCGTTTTGTTTTGCTCGCGTGCCGACACACCGACCGTCTTGGCAGAGTGGCGCGGGACGTTGCGGGGCGGTGCGGTGCGGCGCGGGGCGAATCCCGTGTCCTCTACAATCAACGATTCGATGTCATGCATAGTATTGTGGAATTACATGCGTGTTGTAAAACTCTTCGTTAGTATATGTCGTTCATACACTTGATTACATGGATAATCAATTTTATGCAGTCGTTCTAATGCGTTCAATGCATACTTTCGGTCGTGGTAACAATATATTTATAATTCTATTGCATGCATAAAAGTAACTAATCAGACATGTTACTGTGCAAATTTAAAAATAATGTTAAATGTCTATTGTTCGTGCGCCTGATCTCCGATTTTGTTCCGCATGATAGACAAGAACGAATTACTTACGTTTTTTTGATAGACTATCGTTTAAGCACTGGAAAATGTATGCATATTGTAGCGGATTTAACTTTTAATTATAATAATGTTAACGTTTATCAAACTTTCGCATTTACGTAAGGCCAGGCTATTGAAAGTCTTGATAATTTTTTATACAAATGTAATAGATTCCCCGGATTATTTACTTTATTATACCCAAGATATTAGTTCACTAACTTTATTTAAAGTAAACAATATTCATCTTGATAACCATTTATTATGATAACTATGTGTTCACAACTGTTCATAGTTCATACCTTTATGGTTGACACCACCAGTTTAGCACTATCGCACCAAAACATTGAAAAATGAACTTAAGACAAGTGGCATAATATATAGAGGTTTTCAAGTAACAATAAATTAAAGGAGTTTCGCGGTCCATGTATTCGGTACATGTAGCTCATTATAAAATGTGCTTTATAGCGTAGAGTTTAAGTTTGGTTTTCAATACTCTATTTCAAAGGCGAGGCTGTCAAAACTGCATGATTGACTTATTAATTACGTAATCAATAAGTTTTTTTGTGTATGTAGTGGGAGCGAAAATTAGACTAATCAAATCCTTAATCACATCAAAATCACATTACTCTAGTCTCTACTTTATTATTACATGTACTTAATAACAATAGAAAGAATTATATGGATAACTCTAATTAAATAACTAAATCGGTAAATAAAAGAGCCATATGAGAAACAATTAAATTATTTACCTCAAAATAGTATTTTTTCCACCCTCTATGACAACTCCCCATAAGCTACTCCGACCGGATGAAGGGGGCTCAAATGGTACAAAACGTATGGGCGGGCACCTTGCAAACAACGCAAATGATATTGTTACACTACAGTTGAACATAATTATTTAACATAATACTATTTATGTTGGAAATATGTTGGGATATCGGTACAAATGGGTACGATTCTTTGTAGGCAGGTGTTTAATCCGGAATATAATGTTCTAAATAAAAAAATACCCCGTTTTATGATACGGTTAGAACATAAATCCATTTGTTTATAATTTATCATTAAAGTTAGATTCAAACAAAATTATCATAACAAAAACTTTCACCAACTTCGTTCGACGCATAATTGAAAAACTTCCAACGAAATTGCCCCAATATTGAACGAAAATAGTTACCAAATTATCCACACAAATTCACCGGCGATGTGTCCGCGCAATAATAAATATTTAAAGAGGTTAGCAGGTGCAATACACCTCAAATTGATGTCCAAATAACAGAGTACGGCCGAGCTCAAATAATAATAAAAAAGCAGCGCAGGTTTGAGAGGCGAACCTGCAATTTGAGAATTAATTCTATCACATTTTGCCCGCATCTCGGCCGAATCGCCGCTTTATTGCTTCTCTGACACCGCAACAGCTGATTAAGTATAAAACAATCTGGTCGCCCGCGTCCGCGTCCGCGCTCGCTACCTCGTCCGCACTCGCGCTCGCGCCCGCGCCTACGCCGGCGCAATCTCACGATATTATCGGGTTAATCAACAACCTTCGGCTTTTTATCATTATTTTTTACCTTACTGTTTGTACAAATTGTACTGTAATTGATTAACAAAGTGGATTTTATATATAAAAGATTTACTACTTTACATGCATTGTGTGGTTGTAAAATTTTCTTTTTGTATAATATTTTTACATATATTTAAGGATGCCATAGTTTGCCATAACCAACTACACATTCGTCATGACAATGATTTTTTACAGTATTTATTGAACATCATAATTGAATAGCTCTTATTAAGTTTATATTATCATCATCATAATTTTGAATGCACAGTTACCACGGTGAATCTAGATCTGATGTCAATTTCCATTGTAGAGACCGAGAAAAATCATTTTTCATTAATCCTTTACGATTCTATTAGCTTTTAAATATTTTAGATGTATCTGACAATATACAAATTCTCATAATGTTTGGTAGGAAATATATTATGTTTTTGTAATAAAGCAGCAACTATCTAGCGAAGGCCTTTTGTACCCGCGGGGTCCGACAGCCCGACTCTTACCGATCACGGAGTTTCACATTACTCAATAGAAACATGCGAGCAATGCGCATGTGCATACATAAAATAAGCGAACGTATGCCTTTTCCATTCGTGATAAATATGTATAAATTACAAGGTTTATTTGATTTCATAAGTATAAAATGTTTTGAAAATACCATAAATGCTTGTGACAGAAGGACAAAAATATTAGCGTGGTTTTAATGCGTATTTGAATAATTACAATTTTAATTATTTCAGAATTGTGAAATTATAATTCAATGACACATATCGTCGTTTATGTTGTAAACGCCCGTTAAGAAAATATGAATTCAATCAAGACCTTTAAACCAAGGTCTTTGCTTGGAGACATAAAAACAGCTATGCTATATACACTAGCCATAATAAACTAATAAATATGCCCGGGAGCTAAACAATTCATGGCTAGATATAATTTGGCATGGCAATAACATTTTACTTTCTAAAAATTCATCAGCAATTTAAAAATGTTGATAAATTAAAATATTGAGCGAAATAGTTAAAGAAATAATATTATGACGCAAAATATTGTATTATTTTACAACATAGACTCTAGAGTTGGGGAAAGGTGACTTAAAATATATTTACCAATAACAATTCCGTAATACTATAAATATTGCTTATTGAGTAGTATACAAAACGGGTATAATATCCTGCAGTACGAATTCGAGTAATATATAATAAATATGTGTATTTACTAAGTGAATCCGAGGAAAGCCCGGTTTCTAACACAGTCTATTATCCATGCTTTAGGTTTATTTTGTGTTGTACTATAAGAACTTACTACAACTTTTTGTTAGTTCTTTAATTATTACATTTTATAATATGTAGAGATTTATACACATGTTACAATGTAATACAAGGATTTTCTATATATTTTTTCAATCATCGATTTTATGGATATTTTAATATTATGTGAGACTTAAACGGATCTTTTATCTAATAAAAGCTCAAATTAACATAATTCGAAGATTATTTGTTCCCAACGTCCAAAATTATATTTCAAAAGTACATAGATAGGTATATTTATCTGTATTGCCTATTGCGTTCCGAATTAGCGTGATCCCTCTTTCCTATTTTGTTCCTATTATTTGTCCGCGGTCGATACCCTTAAATATTACTAAAATAAATTTATTATTTTTGTGTTAGTAATTATTAAAGAGTGTAATTGTGGATCCTACGTGCTGAGGGAAAAAGAGAGACTAGTAATGATTATGGCAATCGGTATATTTAAATTATTTTTAAAAAATTTAGAGTACTGAACCTCAAAATTTTTTTTTTTTTTTACTAAACCCATAGTTCAAAACCGACCTCTAACCGATGCATCTACTGAAATATGCGTATAAAATTCTTTTTACATACCGAACTAGAACACGTTAGGTACGCATCATATAAATTTATACTCCACATCATCCCTTACATTCGTGAGATTCCGTATTAGAGTAAAAAAAGTTTTAAAGTGCATTTCATTCGTGGTGGATTTCATTAAGTACCCGATCGGTACACCGTGTCGGAGACGATTCGTCACGAGGGATTATCTCCCGACCACTTCACCATCGTAGGGTCAAGGCCGAAGTAAAATCCTCTACGCATCCCATAAAACATTGCCTATAAATAACATCATTTGATTGGTTCCAATCAATGGGTCCGATTAAAAAATACAACGAATATTACCGAATTAAAAATATATTGGTTGCCACGCTCAATTTTGGCCAACACTTTGTTTTTTAGATGTTTAGGATCGGCACGTACTCGTATTAGCTTTTTGTTACAGATTAAGTTGATTCGTGTTATGTTGCGTGTAATATTTTTATACTAGTTGCTTCCCGTGGTTTTGATTGCCGTTTTATACAAGATTATAAATTATATGCTGTTCGGGTTTGCGGCGTATTTTCTTATTTTTCGCGTAAAATGAAATGCGCCTTATTTATAATTTATATTGATTAAAAAAATCATAAAGTGCAATTTGTGCTTGAAAAAAATATTCTTTTTTTTAAGTAAAAGTACGATTTCTAAATACTATATGATTCATTTTTTGTAATAGCTTTAAATTATACACGAGTATGTGGAATAATAATGTAAGCGGCGATAGCCTATTTGGGTGTGGAACGGACTGCCGAGACGAATGTCCGCAGGTTCAAATCCCAAGGGCACACACCTCTGACTTTTCTCAAAAAAAAAAAAACATGTGTGTATTCTTTGTGAATTTATCATTCGCTTTAACGGTGAAGGAAAACATCGTGAGGAAACCTGCACATCTGAAAAGTTCTCTATAGGAATTTCGAAGGTGTGTGAAGTCTACCAAACCGCACTAGGCCAGCGTGGTGGACTAAGGCCTAATCCCTCTCAGTAGTAGAGGAGGCCCGTGCTCAGCAGTGGGCAAGTATATAACACAGGGCTGATATTATTATTATTATTATATATGTGGAATAATGATATATAGAGTTTAAATTTTTCTTACCGATACACAACAAAGTGCAACTAAAAAAACATTTTTAAAACATCCACATGTGTCTCTTTCTGACCACACCTATCCTTTCAGATCAAACTTCTTTATTCCTGCTAATAATCAGTATTAACGTTTCAAACAAAATTTAAAAGTATTCATAATAAAACCATTATTTTGCAATTACACGAGCGCTTTCAGAATTAAGCACTTAATGTTACCCAAATTACGCTTTCACAATAAGAAAGGTCAAGTGCAGTAGAACAGCTACCATGTGCGCAGCGAACCCATAATGACACATAACAATAGGCCACAGAAAACAACGGAAACTATTCAAGTGCTAATTCGAAAACTACAAACCGCAGTAATAAGTAGAAAGACGTTGCTCGCAAGCGTTGAAAACGGAGGCCTGCAATTAGTGGACGAGGCAAAATGGCTGACCGAACAGCCAGTATAAACTAACCCGCCCGTGTGTGCTCGCCAGTCCGAACTGCTATAGGCAAAGGGTCAGCATGAAAGAATTACAGGTCTTGTTAATTTGGACGCCACCCTCCCCCGAGTTACGTTGTGCGTGTGTGTTAATTTAATTTTCTACTGGCAATAAGTGGAGTTAAGCCCCGGGACAGACAGGCGCGCACGACACTGCACTAACGAATCGGAGATAGGGAAATGAGTAGCGTACACGTGAGTTTAGTAGGACGTAATCAACTCACGTGCATAAACCTTTGTCACATTTGCATCGAATGTAATAAATTAATTAAACCTACAGCGGTTATAATGAACCCAAAAAATGGGATATTTACGAATTAGAATTAATTTAGAAACTAACAATTATTAGTTGCAAAAATACTGGTCGTTTATTGCAGTTATAAAAACAAACCATTCTAATTAGTTAATGAATAAATTAGAACAGTGCTTTTAGTCCATCATTAATGTTCATGCCACAACAAGCGACTGTACGGTAACACACATTTAAGTAGAACGATGCGGGTTGGCAATACAGAATTTGTAACTTGGTTCTCGTCGCCGATATGAGATGGTACTTTGACTTTAAATTTACCTTATTATTAAAAACACGTGTAATATTTTTTAATAGAGAAAGTTTCTGTTCCTATTTGGTATAACATGAAGTTACGCCATGTGTTAAAGCTTATTTTCTATTGGAATACAACCTATCCATTTAATGTGGTTCGCCCGTTATCAGTGACAATCAATGTTGTTAAATATCTATTAAAGGAAGTGAATCTGTCAATATCTACACATTTCTTCTTATGTTTATTATGATCAATTTTTCTAAGTCTATAGGTATTATAGATTTTAAATTATTGGGGCTTTGGGTTTTTTGGGGATCTGAATTTGAAAAAAAACAATGTTATTACTAAATTTTAGTAAAAACTAGGAGTCCTCCTTAGTCGCTTTGCTTTTGATGTTACAAATGAGACGAAACTCGTAAGATTCTAATCCTAAGGGTCCAATTTTAACACCAAATTATATAGCAAAATGTCGGGAGCGAACGAGGCGCCCCGCGGAGAGTTGTTCGGTGTTCCCTTTATGTTGCCATGGCATTTGTCATGTTAACGCGTTTTGTGTGAAGAGTTCTCATTAATGACCGAAAGATTACCTCTGCCGCGCCGCCTGCGCATTGTTGCCATTGTCTGAAAGTGCGCCGGTGTGGCCACATCAAAAAACTGTTTTTCTTCTATTTGCTTTTCGTCAAATAACAGGATTTATGATTTCTGTGAGCCTTTTGTGTACAAAAGAGGTGAAATACTCAATGGAATATTAGGCAGTTGTGTTAAACAAGTGCCAAAAAATGTTTAAAGAAGGTTTTTTATTACAATGAAACACGTTCTATCTGTTGATATAATTGAAAATGCACAAATCGGGGTACAATATAATTAATAAAAGTCGTCGTAACTTTACGGCCGTATAATAAATGTAATGTCACTTTCTGCAATTAACCTTTGAGTCGTAAGAATGGTATAAAATGAGGCATAAACGCTTACGAAGTGAATTAAATAAACTCAACAGTACACTTGAAATACTTGTGTTTAAACAGTGTTGAATCGAATTATGTAACTATAAAATAACTAAATACGTGGACGGCTCTATTTGTAACTCATTATGTGCGACTTGTGTTTCTTCTGTTTTTTACAAGGCCTTCATGAAGCAATTACCTCTAGGGGTCTATTCTAAGCCGCGAGGTGTTATGCTATAAACCCATAAACTGCCGCTCGGCGCACAGGTGTGCTGAACCTTTTATGACACAGTAAAAACAATGTATCACTTCTCGTGTGCCTCTGTCCATTGCTGGCTATATTTTAATCCTGATAACATATGTCCCTTAGGAGGAACCAATGTACGCCGAACAATTAAATCAATGTTCGAACAGTTATAAACCTTTTTTTCCCTATACAGAAGTTTTGTGGTATCGTTTACAAATTTACTACACAGGTTCTGGGAACAGTGTCGTGCCCGCTCATTCATGTTTATTATATACCAATTATATCGTAAAGCTGTTTGTGAAAAAATAGGTACTGAGTGACCCATTTTAACACATGCGTGCAGCGATTGGTGGTTTAATGAATTGAATGAACTGGTTCGAGATAATAAATGTCGACATCTAGTTTGTCATTTTGAAAGTACTTAAGAAGTTCACCCGTCATTCGACAGTAAGCGAAAAATCAAATAATACCAACAATGCTAGAGCAATCGCTTTCTACAAAGTTTAAATAAATAAACCAAAGACCCCGATAATCCTATTTTTATACACCATCATGGCAGTGGCATGGCCTGCAGTTAGTGTGGTAGAAACACAAATACTCACGGGCCAAAATACTATAGTAAAGTCATTCATTCAGTTCTTCGTGCAATGCGATACTGTCCTAATGGAGCTAACCTCGTGCTGTAAACATAATTACCATCAGCGTGGCAATACTACATTAATCGTTATTTATTGCGGTATCATACTCATTTATCCTCAAAAAAAACTACTAATTACCACTAATAAATTCCGAATAAACTTTAAATACATATACCATAAACCAAATACGTGCAATAAAAAGAACATTTCGCTAAATTTACATATTGATTTACCGATTACGAAAATAAACGGAAAAGACCTGGCGCACAGGTGAAAACAAATTGCAGTGTAGCGTATTATTTAAGTAATTTAGTTGGGACACAATTCAAGGGCCGCGGACGTTGTAATTTCATCGGCGATTTATTGTGTTGCTTATACGGTCAATTTCCGATTGGGAATAATGCAAATAATTGACAACTGCGACGCGCGAGACGCGGCGACGTTTGCTTTGTGGACACGGGATATTAATTTCACACTATTTTTGTATACATTAATATGTATTTTGATTTGAATGATGAAGTTTAGTGTAGAACTTACTTTTTAATCTCTATCTATAAGATAAGCTGATAGTAAATTAATGTAATCTAAAAAGGCTTATAAAGATCTGTACTTAAAATACACAGAAGATTAAAACTCACCTCCAGGAGTTGTGTTCGATTCCTTCTCTGCAACAACAATCTTATTGGACATAACAACATCCATGGTTTGACAACAATCGAACAACCGGGACTTACGGTTATGTGAAGACGTTTATGTTTAAGGTCTAAAATATCTCACTTTTAATCTAATATACGACTCTTTCTAAAAACAGCTGAATCTTACAGTCCAGGAGAAACTTAATTAACATTTAAATCATCATTATAATGGGCCGCGGGATGTTCACTGCTAAACAGAGGCCTCCCCCAAATATTTCTATTGATCTACCTATTGGAAACAGGCCACATTCAGCAGCATCCTGCGACTTTTATGAGGTCATCTGTCCACCTCGTGGATGAACCTCTGACGCTGCGTTATTCAGTTCGTGGCCAGGGCTCCAGAACCTACGTTCACCCCAACATTGTGAGGTGTATATGCAGTACATAAATATAAAATTATTTATAAGTACCCACATAAGTGTACAGTATTATGGGCCTGTTAATAAACGATCAGTTCGCGATAGTCTGTGTTTCATTGCATACATTACATTGGCGCAGTCGGTATTTGTGCAAGTTTTGTGATTTGTTCGCAATTTAACAGTTTAAAACAATGTCTATTGGAAAGATTGAAACGTTTCACATCGGTTCGCATAACTGGACCGCGTATTGTCGCCGGATAAAACAGTTTATTACGCTTAATAAAATACCAGACAATTTGCACGTGGCTACTTTGGTGACGCATGTGGGGGAAAGATGTTACGATCTTATGTGTGACCTATGCGCGCCCGACCTACCGGAAAAGAAAAACGTTCGATCAACTGGAACAAATCATCAAAGTACATCTCGAACCTCAACGATCAGAGATCGCGAAAAGACATATATTTCGGCAGAGGAAGCAGACGCAGGCGGAGACTGTTAGCGAATATTTGCAGTCTGAAACATTTGGCAAAGACGTGCAATTTCGCCAGCGTGACCTCTAACCCTTTAGAGGTCAACCTGAGAGATCAATTCATTGCATACATTACACATTGAAATACAAGTTTTGAATACAATTTCAGTATAGTCACAGGACAGCGACTTTTTAACTTTCGAGAGCTTGCCAGTCTTGCGATGCAACCTCGTTAGATCGTATAACTACTAGTTAGCTCTAGTTACTATCTAGCAAAAATATTGTTCGCAATACATCAATACGCGAACTAGCACCATCACTTTCCAATCAACGTCTCACGCTAATGCACCGTGGAAATAAAGAGCACAACATAAACGGATCTAGTATTTCGTGATCGGGGCGTGCCTGTTGCGTATTAATGTATCCATAGACGATAAGCATCTCCGCGCTTTGTGCTGCGCCGGCGCATTGTACAGCCGCCGCCGCGAGAAAAGTAATACTTAATAGACAATGAGGCTGGCGTTTAACGCTTTTATTTATGTAACACAATGCTACGGTTTGCGCGAGATATATGGCTCCGATGCTAAATTGAGCACTGATGTTGGTTGCTTTTTGTTGGTCAGTGTACCGGGCTTTATGTTGGCACGTAATGAAGCGAAATGATCTTTAATGCTAATCTTTTATTTATATAATTAGCTATTTATTATGAATTATAATTAGATTATATATGTTAGGTGTTTGGATGATCTGTTTCTTACAGATTATAATTTACGTCTTTGTAAGTTTGTCTGATATAGCTGTCTGTAGTTACATATATAGTATATATTTATATACTTCCTAACAAAGAGGGACCCATGGTCAAACAACTTTAGAGTGAATTAGCCTAACGATGACTTTCCGTTTTTAATATTTAAATTGCTTGAAATATCTAGAATATTCTTAATGAAAATATATTGTTTATTCATTTACAAATTATATATTTGTAATTTAATACAAAATTCTTATAACATGCGTGCGGCACGTCAACTAGAGTATTTTAACTGAAAATGTGCTTCCATATTCCAGTCACGTTGACTGTGTACTTACAAAGCGCCAATTACACTTGCAAGTTACCAGCGAAGTCGCGACTCGCGAGTAAACAGCACTGTCGATAGTCCACCAAGTCCACTGATAAATTAGCCGGTGAGCTGCCGCTTGCTAATTGCACCACAACACAAATATTTAATAACAATCCGAGATCCTCTCAGATGGCCATTTATCTGTTCAAAGAGAACAACGAAGGTGTGGAGTAGCGATGCGAACAGGATTACGTATTTAATAAAATATGTTTTGTATTCGAATAGTTTCGTGGTAAATCGAGTTGTAGAGTTAGTCGGTAAAGTACGCCAAATACTTATAATTGGGTATTATTGGGTTCACACTGTATACATTTTACCAAGTATTGCGGGTAAGTTGCCATATTTTTTTTATCGACAGCAACTAGATATAATGCTGATTGTATTAAAATGTCAATTTACCTGGGAGAACCGTTGTACTATTTATTTCAGCCCCGTTTTTGGGTCATTATTTCTACAGTTAGTATTACTCTAACAACAAGACCCGAAATTGAGTGTTATAAAAGTCACTTACATAATATGTGTTATACCAAATATAGTTTGTTTATTGGCTTATCTATCTATCCATCCTATTCAATATGTTAAACCGCACAATATATTGTCACTGGGTCTGAAAACATCGTACAGTTTTCTACCCTTTTTCATCAATTTATTATTTGTTTCCTGAGTATTTTTTTTTATTTGGGACTGAAAGAATAACCTTACCTCCCCTTTTTACGACCCAAACTCTACATTCGAACCTAAAAATCAATTTTCACTAAATAACTTGAAGCTACTCTACACATTTCGCTATCCAAATTATCGCTCCACGATTGTTAAACATTATTACGTCGGGTGTTGTTTAATAGAAACAAAAATATCTGGCGGCGCGCCTCGTGTTTGATCTCGAGGTGTTCGCCCGTCGAGCGCGATTAGCCCTCTCTCAACGTATAATCAAATGTGCCTCAGGCAACGAATGCCGAGCTTGCTCACGACCAAGTTTCTAATGCAGTCTATCCATCGCCTCTTATCCACACAGGACCATAAAGTTTCCAATACAAATCTCGCAATGTACATCGTTAAACAGAAATCAATTTTTAAAAATTGGTCAGTCGAATGTAGCGGCCGGCATCGGCGAACGAAGCCTCTCATTTGGCCGCCATTTGTCGGCCATTTCGGTGCACCGATCATAAATGGAGCCCGCTTCGGGTCACGTTAGCATCTCGGGAGAAAACGTGAAAAATCACACTACGGTGCATGAAATTACTCTGTGATATAGTTCAAGTACTTGTTTTTCTAACAACTACCTAATATTTGAAATACTTATAATGTCTAACTATGATATTATTCGTGATTTTTTACATGTCCTATTATAGGTCATTGACATGGAAATTGTTATTAATTTTCTCTTATTCGTAATGCATTAACAAAGCTGTGAAAAAACATAAAATTGTTGTAAAATAAACGGAAAGTTTGGTACGCAGTAATAAAAATAAACATGGACTTTTTATGCAAATCAAATTGTTTACATTAATTTACCTGATTAATATTTTGACTCCCTAAAATTTCTAAATACCCTAACTAGATTGCAACACGATTCAGCAAGAAAGACAATATTTATCCACTTGGTTGCTCGAGTAATTTTATCAATAAAAGCAACAAGAAATGCTTAAACAGTACTGGCGGCGGGTTGTATATCAAGCGGTTCAACCGGGCGTCTTTCAAAAATTACATACTGATTTGTACCTCGGCAAAGAGTCCGTGCTAGTGGTCTAGTGATTTATTTATTTCACTTAAACAGCATCGTAAACATCGCCTTGGGGCCGCATTCGCACAGGCGATTTTAAGCGCCGCGCGTTGAGACATCGATTACGTATATTTTTTGCAGAATCGATTAATTTAGGTATGATAGAATTTGTCATTCTAATTTCAAATATTATAATATGATACACTCAAATAGTGGAATTGATGACTTGTCCTTAGGTACAGCACTATAATAATTGCAGATGCATAGTAAAAAAACGGTTTTTAAGCAGCCTAAATATATTTTAACTATTTATTTATTGAAATAAACAGTTAAGTGTATTCTTCCACAATGTTATAACATAGTATTTGCAAAAAACACATCCAATTATATTTCAACAATAAAAAAATTGCAAACAATATTCCAATAAATATAATTACCAATAGATATGCTTCATTACCTACTCATAATCTACACTTAGACATAAAACATTTCAGCAAGTCTTAATCACACAACCAATTGTTTATTTTCGTATTATATTTTATCATATTTAAAGACTCGTTAGTTAAAGTACTTTTAAAATTAAGGACTGGATAATTGGAAACTGAGACGTCGCGTCGTCTCAGCTTTTTTAACAGCTTGTACATTGCAGACGTGTCGGCGCAGTGGGAAAAGGACAGTCCTATATGTGGGAGAGAGTCAACGAATGGACCCCGGCATTATGCGAAGGTTTGTGTTGATTTATTTCTTAACTCTAGCCGTAAACATTTTCCATTGCAACGTTCAACGGGAAATTTATATTTTAATTACACGGAATTATTAACTTTGTGTGATCTGCTTTTAATATTCATCATATAACCAAGTAATTATCAAAATTTGTATTCTCAAACCGTGTATGTTTTTCGTAAATAGATTCAAGATCTATTGTGAAAATTATAGAACTCCGTAGAAAGCAAGTATATTCTGCAGAAGCGCCCATAATAATTTGGCATAAATTCATCGCATTGTTTCAATTTCAAAATTTCTCCAAAGCACATTTTAAAAATCAAACCTTGCATTTCACAGCTGTACATAACACGCTAATCATAATAAGCAAGCATTATAACAAGAGTAACAGCCACAATATCCCCTTACCTCAGCTAAACACCGGCACCGCCCAGCCAGTTTTAATACAAAACATGATCCACACGGTTTTTAATCGTAGATCCACTCGCTTGACTCCGCTCATCGCGCCTAATGAGTTCTTAGATTAACGCTTCCCGTTTGACATGATGGATGAGATCCGAAAATTTGTTTGATTTGCTGCGGGTTTTTACCTCACTCATTTGTAGGATTCGGATCTAATAGTGTTTTTAAATTTGTTTTTATTTGGTAATTAATATTCTGCTGGCTAACTAAGATATATTTGGGAGCACGATAAAAAATTATGTTTTATAAGTAATTGCTGTTTATGTGTTATGAGGTTCTTAATTAAACGGTATTATATTTTTTTTCGTACTGCGGAATCGAGTAGTTCAAGTGAAAATTTAATTGTTTTGTTATTGGCAACAATTAAGTAGATGATGTTTAAGTTTAGTTTCGATATCGATGTGATCACCAGTACGCGGTGGTCACATTATAATAATTATATAAGTAATGACTTAATATAAGATAATTTACTAGAAAAATTATAGGAGTAACAAAACGTCACAGTTGGACAATATTTTTTAAGCGTAAAACTTCTCATATATAACTAGCGCCATCTAGTAGAGAGCGGATAAATCCAAATTGAAAACATCGTTGGGTTCAAATTTGTAAATGAATAATGTACAACACAAAACCGTAATCGATTTAGTCTGTAACATCTATTCATGTATGTACCCCTTTATCATTATTTGTCCCCACAATACTGCTAATGCAACTCGAACAATATGCTGACTCGGTGTTGTGGAGACTTTTCGCTTCCTCGCCGCCGTAATCGAGGGGGAAGAGGCCGTGTCGCGTTTGTCATCCAACCCCGCATAAAATCTGCTACAAACGAAATTACATTCTGGCCAATGAAATTACAATACATTTTTGAATACACATGAAACTGCAAGCATAATAAATTTTATAGCCTTTTAATACAGCCATAACAACATAACAATAATAGGGTAAATGTTTTGGTAAGACATAAATAAATTGAATAACATCCTGCTGAGCGGAGACAAATTTAGTTACGCTTTTTAAAAAATTAAAAATGATTGTTGCCGATTCTATTTTGGCTACATTTGGCGGCCCCTCGCGACATTTTTATACCTACATCATATAGTGTTTCTCGTCCCTCAGAAGCTATAGAGAAAATATTTCACATCGTATCTTTTTCATGGATAACATTAAAATTATTGTCCATCACCTTTATTGCATCTTTAACGCATGATGATACTTCGTAGAATATGCGTAATACCTATCGAGACTATGAATGTGAATGGGACTACTACTGCTACTACCTACAATGGCTAAGGGTGATATTTTCCGAATGGGTAGACACAACATACAGGCACTACTAATATTCATTGCAAATCGTTTCAATGATAAATAATTATATTTTACTTAAGTTACGAAAAGGAAGCCGGTAGAAATTGGGTTATATGGACCCTTCGCCTCTACTAGCCTTCAACTTTTAGGTGGTCAAGACAAAAGCATTGATAAGGGTAGTGGGTATTCTTAGTGTTAACTTAGTTGTGCTATCAAGACCCAAATATTTTACTTTCTGTCCACTTGTAAATTTCTCATACCGGTAGAATGTCTAGCAAACATGCCTTCGTACCTACTATCGACCGAATCCCATAGGTTTCATTGCAAACCATAACCATAAAAAATAATCAAGCTAAACAATATTTAGAGGTAAGCAATGCAAATTCAATCATAAATAAATCGCATCTAAAATGATAATAAATTAAAGTGTATATTCAATTCGTGTCAGCGTTGATTGACTTGACCCGACACAGGCACACAGCATGCGCACGACAGAAAACAATCCGGCTGTTTACTCACCCGGCCTAATGGGCTATTAGCCGGCCGGGTTCGCTGTGCTAACACGCTTAAAGACACGCGAGCGTTGCCTACGCCTTCAGATAACGCAGCGACACACTATCATTATAATCAAGTGCTTTGCGCTATTATGTTGTCTATAATGTACCCGCTCTTTACCTTTTCAATCTTCGTGTTTCCACGCGAAAGTATGATTGGTTTCGTATCCGGTCATTGTCGGTGATAAATGCGGGTATTGTCAATTTATATTCAAATATAAATCTAATTATTTATTGTATTCCACAAATGTTACAAATGGGATTTCTAGTATATGTTTGTGTAACTTTGCAATACGAAAGCGCCAATTTGGTATTAATTAATTCCATCTTTGTCTACTTTGGTACTAATTAATTCCAACTTCATTTACTTTACGCAAAAAATGATTGCATATTTTTGCAAGAGCCTCAACAAAATTGCTGAAATCAACAAATAGTGTTGTACGAAAGCCAAAAGCATAAATCGAGTAGATTTATGCTCGAGCTATAAATGTCTTGCTCGCGTAAAATAAAGTGTAAAGTGGTGTTAGCGGCTATCGCGCAAACGTGCCATATTTATTTAAGAGTGTGTTAGAGTAGGAAAACCGTGCACTCTGCTCGGAAATGGCCCAAAACTAATGTGTGCGTAGCGCTCGCGCCGCGCTCGCCGCCCATCTACACCCGCCCGCCACATTAATCCTGTAAAGGACTTACTATTTTTCCTTCGTGTTAGTAGAATACTAGTACT
The DNA here is from genome assembly GCF_014839805.1 of Manduca sexta. Taxonomy (NCBI): domain Eukaryota; kingdom Metazoa; phylum Arthropoda; class Insecta; order Lepidoptera; family Sphingidae; genus Manduca; species Manduca sexta. The sequence goes on from NC_051139.1 coordinate 12,559,341, forward strand.
CGTACTGAACTTTACCGATGTAGAGTGTAGAAAATTGTTTTCTTGAATTGTATTTTCGCATACCTACTAATTGAGGATACAATTGAATCTATATTAATATTATACTATGTGTGAAAGTATATTGTGTTTTGAATTCTTACCTCTGATATGATAGGTAATATACTCTGGCTAACTTTAAGAACGAGAACTATTGGCTATAATAAAACTTAACATCTCATGTCCCAAATGGCGAGCGCAATACAATACTTTGTAATTCAAGGTATTGGATGGTGTTTCTACTGTTTATGGGCGGTCGTATTGCATATCATCAGGCTAACGGCAAGCTCATCTCGTCATTCAAAGCAATAAAAAAAAGTAAGCTCATAGTAGGATTCTATAGTTTGTAGGTTTAAGTATAATCTTAATTGAGCTAATAGGCAGAAGAACCTGTATTCACCCTGGAAAAAATGTGGTAGAACGCCACAACCACTTGCCAGTAAGTAGATTTTACCTAATTTTACTATTAAGTCGTATTATGTGTGCAGTAGTGACCCTAAAATGGTCATAAATTTGAAATAGTTACTCTGTTAACTCATACCATTAAATACAAAACATACAGCAACCATTTAATTAAAATAAATAAAAATACCTACGTTTACCTACATATGTGTCTTAAGTAGTACTATTTCTCTAAAAGAAAACAAATCCAAAGGTTCTCTGGGATCGTAACTTTAGTGAACCAATATTTACTGGTAAGTAACGAATGTGTTCGCTCACTCTCGACAAACGATCCGGAACCCTCGACCGTTGGTAATAAAAGGAAAAGAGCCAATTTGCAGGATTGCTTTACTTTGCGGAATATATTTCTTACAATGTATTTCGGATTTCTCCATTCTGTTTCTCAAATTAAGTAAATAATTGGTTTATTGTTGAGATTAAAATATCCAATCCTTTTAACTCTATAACATCTATATGTTGTAGAGTATTCACCAATCTGTTACAGATAATAAACAAATAATGCTGGTAATGATAATAATACAACAATGCTGGTGGTAGGATATATTTTATATCCGCCCAGATAACAACCACCGTACATAGATGTTAAAGCCCACCATAGTGACCCACGTAAATGTGTCGCGTACCGGGATCAGCCTGTGTACCTATATCCGGTTCCAACAAGCCGGCATAATTGTATTGACTGACGAGGGGTAATCACATCTTTTCAGTCGACATATTGGACCCCACTCTACTTATCATCAGGCGCAGTAGAGTGATTATGCCGCGTCCGTACAAAAAATGTGCCAGTTTTAAGTAACTATGTTCATCGGCTTTTTATCGTAAAGGTCAATTAACAAGAGAAGTCTACAACGTTTATAAGTTGCTAACATTACAAAATCACAACCAACCAGACACTTCATCCGCGGTAATGAAACAGCACGAACCATCAGCAAATTGCTATTGACTGGCAGAAACCCATTCCAATGTCTCTTATCGATTCAATTCCTAAATATGCCATAACGCTAAATAAAAGGTTGCATGCATTCATTTTATCAAGTGTACGAGTTGCTCACTGTAACATGTTATCATGGACGGCGTAATAACACTATGCTTGAGAACTAAAGACATGCAAACTGACTAAGCTGAAGTTGTATTAACCTATTTTTAGTTTGATTAAAAGAGATTTTGCTTTCAAGTATCATCATCATCAGCCGCAGAATGTCCACTGCTGAACATGGGTCTCTCCCAAAGATTTTCCGATCGACCTATTGGTAGCATATTTACATTATATTTTAATCTCATCAGTACAAGAATGGTGAAACTGCTGTTGTACGGTTAGTTAAAACAACTGTTTTACTTTAGTTAAATAATAGAGCCTTGGTAAGACTTAATTAATGTCGTCGATTTTGCTTTAAACATGATACATATATTAATTCCTAACTAAAACTCATGTTACTTTGTTAACATTTAGAGTTTCTTTACGTAATGTAGGTACGCGGTAAAAAATCTAAAAAAATATCGGGAAAAAAATCGCTCTACAAATCCAAGTGTCTAGTGTCTACGCTATGCCTTTTGGAGGGACCATAATATGGCAACTACTGGATCATTAACAAAATGTTACTACCAGCTTTTTCTCTACTGAGGAAAAAACAAAGTACACATAATACTTACCCACTCGTTCTGTTCCGATGAACATAATCGAGTGATTTTCATTACACCCTAATTGAGCAAAATCAATTTATTTTAACCTTCATCGACAAGTTCATCAAAAATCTTAACCAATAAAAAATCCAATAAAAGAAACATTCAAGTGATTTAACGTACATAAGGTTAATTAAACAGTTGCAATTAGAGGTCACAGCGATGCTCAATCTGCGCCGCCAAATTGCACACGAAATCACTACTTAAACAATAAAATTTAGCAACGTACTCATAAAGCGGATCGCACACGGCATGTTTTAATTGACGCTACTTTGTATGGCCTGATGTGTTTATTCATTAATTTAATGAATGACTTTTACTGGCAGTAGATGCCGCGAGCCTGTCGGAGGTAATTACCTTACATTAGCTCCCATTATCGCATACGGTACGCTATCAATTTAATTCAATGCCGTTTGTGCAAACTGCCGGTGACTAAGGGAGCTACTGTATTGCCCACTTATTTGCTGCAATGTGACTTGCTTACTCGGTTCATGTATGAATATTTTATATTAACTGGTTGTGTTTATGCAAGAGAATGTAAGGGGGGAATATGGAGTTGGTTCAGTTAAATTACATTATATTTATGTGTCTACCTATGATTTTTTTATATACATTGGTACATAAACATTGGGGATTCTTTATTTAGAATACTATTATAATTCTATTATTATAAATTATGTGACCCCAAAATTATAATTATAAGCTATATTAATAAAACTTTGTTAAGAAATTAAATTTTTTTTCTGCTCAGTGATGAATTGCTATTGGGTTTTTCTCATAAGAATTAACTAGAAGTTTGGCATCTGTACCCGATATGTTGATAGGCTCGTCCACTATTACAGTTGAAGCTGCCTACTAACTCTTTCGCGTTTGTAAGTGTCTAATTGTAATTAATACCTAGTAGATATTCCGAAACCAGATCTAGCGGGCTTTGAATAGAAATTTAAGTGTAACATTTAGCATACCTATTTCATATTAACATAGAATCCCGCGATTGTATTTCCAATTTCCGGAATTATTATTCATCATGTTAACGGTTTTGTGCAATTAGTGTGTGTAACAAATTGAAAGTGAACATTTCGTGACCAACGCTCGGTTCGTACAAAGGTAGCAAACAATTCTAATTTATTGAGAGAATAGCACAATAGCGCCGCGGTCAGGACCCTGAGTGGGTTCTAATTTCGTAATACAGGTGCGGCGGAAGAAGTAAGCTGTAGCGTTTGTTGTTCGCTACAGTGTGTGGGGTACAGAATCAATGATATAAATCAATAAGTAAAGAAACAAATAAAATGAAATGATATTGGCGACGATATGCATAGTAAAGATATTTACAATCGGAGTTTTAAATTCCGGTAGCTTCTTTTTGAACATTATGCTCAAAATTAGGCGTTCACTTTATTTTGACGTATTCAATTAATGCATTGGCACTTTAAAATGTAGATATTTAGTACTAAGAGCAAAATGTATTAAATCTATGACTGGTAAACTGCTGATATTTATTAATCAATCAGATGTAGTGTACGGAGAGTGTTCTTAGTTTCCTTTAATTATTGATAAAAAACCAGTCCCACCAATCCTTTATTTCAGATGATATTCACAAAAAATAAATGTTCAAATCGCTCGTTGTGTCGTCCACACCCGCAAGCAGAAAAGGAAGCTATGCGGTCTGGCGGCGACGTAACAGCACGTCCGTCTGTCCGTCCGTCATTAACACTAATAACTCCATACGCTGTAAGAATGCTGAATAACGTAAGTGACGTCCTTGTGGTCGACTCTACGGCCAGTAGGAAACTTTCTTTATGCAACCCACCGAGCCCAATAATTTTATCAATAGGCGCATCGTTGCGGTCGATGTGGTAATCGCGGCTGTAGAAAATGTTTGGAATGCAACCATTACAGTCATGTATAACAATTGACACAGGAAACTTGCAGACAAGCAATTTAAATGCGGTTTGTGTAGTGTTGGAAGAGAACAATTTTAATTCATTGTTGTTACGACCCGTTACCGGTAGTATCGATACACGTTGAAATTTGTAGAGGGTGCAATAATTACATAGTATTTTAATTATGACATGCGATTATTGTTGGTATGACTTACTTGTGTAAGCTCACAATTTTATCCACGAAGGATAGGTAGAGGCGCAACTAGCACTTACATACATCGAGTGTTTGTAAAAATTATTTTAGTCCAACGAAATAATAGCTCGGACTGCCATATTGAACGCAGACTCAGGCAACAACACGCGTTTTGGGAGAAGTCACACTTGATAATTTTTTAATCGCTCCACCTAAATGCGGGTAGGTATGACTTATAAAATTTTACAAAATGTGCTGAACTTTATAAATTGTAACTACTAAACGTTGTTTTAATGGTTTGCATTGTTTTCTGCTTGCGGCTAATAACTTACCTATATTGTAACTTTTGTTATGGCGGCCCAAGATACAAGCATAGCTTAGTTTGGGTGCCATTAGCAAGTATTGTATGCCTCCTAAGTCTATATTTGAAATGAATAAATAAATAAGTAAATAAAATAAACATATCTACTATGGGTACCTATTTATCTACTACACGATTTATCTAGTTTAAATAGAAACTTACAAGATGACTGTGTAGTGTGTTTACCAAATTTCATCCAAGACTGTTCAGGGATTCACGTTTTTACGTTTTACAAACATTTAAACAATTAGCTGTAATGAACATCACAAACTTTCGCAGTCTTCAAAATACCGAGATAACTGGCTTAATTTTGTGACTCTAGTGCCATCTAGTGCCTTTATTAACTATTTGCACACTGATCTATTTGACCATAGAGGGCATTCTATGTTTGAGACCATTAAAAACAAAAAATATTTTTTGTAATGGCAATAATAAATTATGTGTCATGTTCAAATCCCAAGGTCATTTTTGAGATTTGACAAACAGCTGTAAAAATATAACCTCAAACAGTAATAACTTGAAAATAAAAACAAAATCTAAAACAGTTATAAAGATGTCGCTATCAAGACTATTAATTTTGAAATCATTTATGAACAGCGAGAGACACTTACTTCTTATTAATAAAAGGTACGCACAAAATGCAGTGAATTTATCGGATCCGGCTATTCAAACTTATTTTAAGCATTTAATGCTTGAACATGAGCAATTGCATTCAAAAGCTCGCCGGACTACGTATGAAATGGGAAGATTGAACGAAATAAAGCCAATAATTGATGTTCTTAAACAGAGAATTGCTCTGTACGACAGCATCGAGTCACTCAAAGAACTCAACAAGAAAGAAGGCGATACAGAGATGAAAAAAATGATAAAAGAAGAAGCTGCGATATATCTAAAACGTATGACAGAGATCGACGGTGAACTGCAGTCAATTCTTTTCGAACCCTCTTATTCTAACGGTGGCGTGTTATTGGAAGTAACAGCAGGCGCTGGAGGTCAAGAAGCTATGTTATTCGCAATGGAACTCTTTGAACTATACATGTCGCATGCTAAGTACAAAGGCTGGGAAGTAGATATAGCTTCATACGAAAAAACAGAGCTGGGTGGAGTAAGAAAAGCGTCAATGCTGATACAAGGTGTCGGAGTACCGGAGTTAATGAGAATGGAAGCTGGAGTTCATAGAGTACAACGGATCCCTACCACTGAGAAGGGCGGACGCATTCACACTAGCACGGTGTCAGTTGCAGTACTACCACAGCCGACAGAAGTGGAGCTTAATATTCCTGACAGAGATATTTCAATTGAAACAAAGAGAGCGAGTGGTGCGGGCGGCCAGCATGTAAACACAACTGACAGTGCTGTACGCATCACTCACACACCTACGGGCACAGTTGTCGAGTGTCAAGAAGGCAGGTCTCAGATTAAAAATAAACAAATTGCTCTTCAAAAATTACGAACATTATTATTGGAGAAGCAATTGCAAGAACAAAGTTCCAAAATTAACAGTGAAAGAAAATCCCAGGTATGTTATGTATTTTGTCATGGATTTAGTTTAAAAAATATGTACCCAAAATATAAGCTTTTCTTATATGGGCACGGCAAAGTGACACCATTACCTGATTGTAGGTGGAGTGGGGTCCAATAGAATGTCCACTGATGAGAGATGATTACCTCTCGATTATTATTACATAATATTCTTACTAATATGAACACAAATGCTGCTAAAATTATTTATTTAATTTAAAAAATATCCTAAAAAAATCATTAAACTTCCAGGTTGGTTCCGGAAACAGAAATGAAAAGATAAGAACGTACAACTACCCTCAAGACAGGATAACTGAGCACAGAGAAGGCGGAGGCACTTTCCATAACCTCAAAGGATTTATGGAAGGCGGGGAACAATTAGAACAGTTACAAGAGTCTCTCTTAAAGCAACATCGCTACCAAATTGTGATAGAGGAGATCAATGATTTTATAAAAAAATATAAAGCTGAGAAAACCGGAAACAGCTAATGGTTTGAGCAGTTTGTTAGATTAGGTAAGTCCATTGAAATGTTAAGTTGGTCATTGATTACCATTGTAGTTTTGATGATGATGGGCATTAGCAATTTCTTTTTATATATTTCTGACTAAATCTATCAGCTTAAATGTATGAAAGGATTAAAACTCTTTTTTTTATCTATAAATTTTACTTTTTGAGTTTAAAGTAAGGTACATCTATACTCTTATGAAATGCAGTGGGATTTTACTAAGTGACATTTTGGTTACCAAAGTACTGTGTTTAACCATTCTGCTTTAGCTTTCCCAAGACATCAGATGTTGCTCATTATATATTCTGAAATTATAACTATAAATAAATTGATAGAAATGAAATATCTATTGACGGAATTGCCCTTATTTCAAATTTATGATATAGTAAGTAGTATGAATTGTATGATATATGTGTAAATAATAAAAATCTTGAAACAATACAATAATTATTTATTTTGTACTAAATAAATAATCACATTTTATTAAATTTTTCACATCTATTACACGAAATGACAGAGATTCAAAATATTACATAATATTTGTCATACTTACAAAATAATTTGTTAAATTAAATAATTTTGTTACATAGACAATTTAATTTTATTATGCACATTCTATTTTTACATAAAATCTCCATCCTATTTTAAATTCAAAGAAAAATTGTTAGGACGGAGTACAAGATTATTTTAAAGTAATCAACGAAATTTGAACTAGGTACAACACGAATATTTTAAGACAAATGTAACGCGTAAAGCCAATTTTTTAAAAAAGCTACACATCTCCATTCAAACCATTCTGCAGGTACATTTCTCATTCATCTTATGTAGGTACTTAGCACGTCGTATTACATTAGGATATTATCTAAATATGTTATAAACGCAATTATTGCGTTTGTACAACATATATTTTCACACTGTACGTCAATCATATTGATTTTAGGTATAATTCTGTTGGGTCTAGATTCATCTTTTACTAGCTACTTATCTACTGTAAGGCTCTTATCACTCTGGCGAATTGCGAGCGAACATGCTTCGCGTGCGGAATGTCTTCGCTACACCGGCGTCATTATTTAATCTCATGTACATCAACCCTTTTTTTCAATTTAAATTTATTATCATAAAGGTAATTCTTCGTCGGAATCTAATCTATTACTGACTACCCAAATGAGATGTCAGCCCGCAGCGTGTCCGTTGCGCCTTCGTCTCGCTACCGAAATGCTCGTAATTCGAAAGTGTGATAGGTCTCTAAAATATGTATATTTTATGAGCGAAATAGAGTGTTTGCAATCAAAATTATTTATTTATTTATTTATTTATTTATTATTAACGGACTGCTAACGGAGTTTACAATTCAATTTAAATCCACACATGTATATAGTAACAGTCTCTTATGTAATTGTAACTCTAGTTACAAGCAGTCACAGCATGAGCCACAATATATATTTTTCAATCTTAAACAATAATTACTCTAATAATATTTAGTACAACTGCAATAAAATTACGTAAAATCTTATATACTATTTATAACAAAGAGAAAAAAACAAAACATACATAGTTAACATTCAGCGTTACTCAATAATTTACGTCTAAATTGTAATAATTTATCACCAAAAATGTCGACGTCATTACGGAAACCAACTGTTTGGTTGTACAGAATAGACAGGCGAGGAACAGGAGCTTGCTTCCCTTTATTAGTTCTAATTGAACCGAACATGAAATAAGGGTCCAGGTTTTCGAGGCGGTCTATTTGGTGCCTTTAATAAAAACTTGTTAAGTAAATAAGGGGCATCTATTACACCATTCATAATCTTATGTAGGAATAGTAAATTCAAAAATCTCTTCTATCACTTAAAGACTGTAAATTAAAATGTATAAGCTTTTCTTTATAAGATTTAATATGGGCAGGTGGTCTAAATCTGTATGACAAATGGTAGAGTAGTTTTTTGAACTTTCTCTATTCTATTAATGTGTATTTTATATAATGGTGACCAGACAGCACTACAGTAATCCAATTTACTTCTAACATAGCTATTATATAACAATAAAGTTGTAGAGGATTTTTGAATTCTTTGCCATTTCTGAGAATAAAACCAAGTGACTTATATGCAGAATTAAGTACTTTTATCAATGTGAAACGTGAATTTTAGTTTAGTATCTAGTGTTATTCCTAAATCATGGATCTCAGCGACCTCTTTTATGGGTACATTAGAAATTGTATATGTAGTGTCGTTTGTTTTATGCTTAAGAGTAAATTTGATGTGGAAACACTTGGCTGGATTTAAATGCATCTTATTGGATACACACCAAGATGACAGGCTATCCAAATCGTCTTGTAACAGTTTTGAGGTCATGCGTGTTTTGTATAGTACGAATTAGTTTTAAGTCATCTGCAAATAAATAACAATTTGAGTTTTTGAGAACATCAGTGACATCGTTTATAAAGACATTAAAGAATAAAGGACCTAGATTAGAGCCCTGAGGCACCCCAGAGTAGGAAATAAAACGAGCAGAGCTATAGCCATTAATTACAACACTGGATTGTCTATTTTTAGGTAAGTTTTGCACCAGTCAAGCATAGGTCCCGATATTCCAAATTTTGCAAGTTTTTTACCAAAATACGATGGTTAACTTTATCAAATGCCTTGGTAAAATCTGTGTAGATAGCATCAACTTGGCTACCTTTATCTACTGCTAATGTAACATCATCAGTGTACTGAACTAGGTTTGTGTTTGTGGACCTCCTAGTGATGAAGCCATGCTGGTTTGATGATAGTTGGTCTCGAACTTGTCTAAACAGGTGAGGATATACTAGTGATTCAAAGACTTTAGCTATACACGAAAGAATGGATATGGGTCTGTAATTTGAAATATTATGTTTATTTCCGTTTTTGTAAACAGGTACAATTCTCGCCTCTTCCAATTTGTTGAAAAATACCCGATGATAATGATTTATTAAAAATATGGCATAATGGAGTTGAGAGTTGATTGGCACATTGAGCGATGAATAGAGGTGGAATATTGTCCGGCCCAGCACTTTTACTCTGGTCAAGATGTTTGAGTTTGTATCTTACATCCCTTACGTGAACGATGATGTTATTAAATTCTTGTCCCAATACAGTATCCATAGTAGTTTCATTTAACGTATCAGAATAACTGTTATCTTGTTCAAATACTGAAGAGAAATGAGTGGCGAACAACTCGATAATGTCTTTCGTAGAATGACCTGTTGTACTATTTAGAAACATAGAAGGGGATAACTAGAGCCATTGCTTCGCTTGTTTTAATGTGTGTCCAAAAAATTTGGGGTTTTTATTCAATCATTGACTCAATGGAGTTAATATAATTATTGTAACATTCGCGCATTAATTTGTCACAGTCATCGCGTAAATAATCGAACTCTATTTTGTCTAGCGAATTTTTAAACTTTTTTATATTTGCGGTGATATTTGTGTTTACGTTTAAGCAAGCGTACTAATGTGGGCGAGAACCATACTGGATAATTTGATTTAGATTTACATGAGAATGGGACAATGCTTTTATTATTGAATTAATAATTTCATAAAAATTTTTCTACCATTTCGTTTACATTTGTACAAAGCTTAAATATATTTATCCATTCTATTTTACTAAGTTCAAGATTAATTAATTCATAATTGGCTTTTCGGAAGTTTAATTTATTAACTTTAATATCTTGTACACTTTTACTTGGAGTCCCTAATAATTCAATAGCAACATGTAGTGGAGGGTGGTGTTTATCAACTTCTCTGAGGGGTTAGGACAGTGTGTTACCTTCACATTACTACTCATATTACTGAGCACAAGGTCAAGAATTTTGCCGCTGTTGTTAGAAACCTGATTATGTTGAGTAATGTCATTCAAAGACATAAAATCTATCAAGCTACTTTTAATTTGACAATTAGAATAATTACTTGGAGTAGCATAACCATTGTCACTATTAAATACCCAATTTATACCACCTAAGTTAAAATCACCAACAATGACTGTATTGACTTGGAATTCAAATGCGTAATTGCATTTGTTAAGGTAATTATCTAAGTGTATTTGAGTTACTGGTGGAGGTAAGTAAACAGCGCACAAGTTCAGGGCCAGCCCGCAGTTGTTAAGATGGATTTTAACCCATATATCCTCGCAATCACTTTCTAAATTAGATAAACGGTGAGATGTAAATTTCTTATTAATAGCTATCAAAACACCGCCTCCCTTTGCCCTATGATTAAAAAAATTAGAGCTTTCCCTGTCTCGTCTGTACACATCATACCTGTCGTCGAACACTTCTAAACTAAAAATACTGTCATTAAGCCACGTTTCAGTGAATACAATTATGTCAAAGTAATTTTTTTGAATTTGCTGCTGAACCTTAATAGTACTTAACCTAAGGCCTCTAACATTCTGGTAATAACATGATAAATTAAAAAAATCTGAGATCATATTAGAAAAAGCACACATGGGTGCGGACTACAGCTAAACAGTACCGAATACATTATAATAATTAAGAATAAAATAAAATATAATATAGATTATCAGTCAAAATCAGAAATAAACAAAACAAACATAACAGAGCTATTCTACTATCACTTACTCCAGTTTGGATAAAGCTTCAATTGTTTTAATTAGTTTATAATCAGATGACTCATTTTTGCGCATATAAACTAAACCGTCCTTAATCCATACAAACTTGTAATTAAGTTCTCTGGCTTTCATTCTTGCCGCTGCATGTACACTTTTCATAGTTGGAGACAGATGTTCGTTTATATACACCGCACGCCGCTCTCCCGCTATTCCAAGGTGGGTACTGTTTAATTTATCCATATTTGTGGATGCTCTCTTGTTGAAAGTGATGGCAGCTGCAAGAAAGTCATTTCTGATTCTAGGACAGCTAAATTTCACCAACACAGAGCGAGGACGCTTGCTATCCCGATTGACCTTAGATATACGGGTACAAAGATGTAAGTCTGTCTCATTTAAGTTATAATGAATTGTATTGGCGATTTGTTGAACAGTTTTGAACAAATTTTCAGCTTTATGTTCCGGTATGCATTGTATCTCAAGGTTACTAGCTCGGGAATGTTGTTCCATTTGGGTAAGGCGGATACTGAGGCTAGACAGGTCTTTCTTGAGTTCGAGATTCTCCGTTTCTAAACATCTTATCCGATCTTCCTTCAATTCAAGATCTTTTGCACCTGTTCGTAGTTGTGTTGTAAACAGTGAAGGCTCTCATCAACCTGAGATAATCTACTCAATACCTCATTAATGTGAAGGTCGAACTGATGAAGGATGTTGATTTTAAAGTCATCCAATAAAGAAGCCATATCATCGCGAAGTTCCTGCCTAAGGTCATTATTAGCAGGCCGATGTGTTGAATACACTTTTTTTCGTAACGTTATATTCGATGCTTCGGAGTTAGATGATGGGCTGCAAGTTGACAGGTTGATCTGGCTGGTAAAAGATTTCTTTTTTGCACATGCTAAGCAAATCCAAGATGATTTGAAGTCCCTAGTTAGATCTCTGAACTGTTTTGTTTTCTTCGGTCCTTCAATGCATTCAAAATGGTATTTAATCTTACATTCATAGCATGTCAGACAATTCAGAGAAGGTGATTGACTCGAGCAGCATCCAAATTTGTTCAATTTCGACATTTTTATTTTATTTAAAATCAATGTCGAATAAATCAAAATTATAAACAGCTCCCTCTGTCAACGAGTAGAAGATATAAAATATTGAATGTAATAAAAGTTAATTTTTCAATGAATACAATAGATGGCGGCAACGTTCGAACCAATTCAAATAAAAAACGGCTTCTGTTATAACCGCCAATGTAGATTTACGAGTAGAACAAAGTATAAAAAAACACTTCTGATTCTTTTGTTTTTAACACCACCACTTACAATTAATAAAGTCACATCCAATTTCTGGTCACTAAGTTCTGTTTATTAAGTTATGCAAAATTCGTACTTGTTAGTTGTAGTCCGCACTGATATGCTAAGTAAACATGAAGAAAGTTACCAACTCATTAGATAACACTTGATGATCTTCTAACACCACTAAAGGCACTAGTGAAACGGTTAATTGCAATGTCAGATACGTTTATATATTTTTAACAGTATTAATTAGTAGAGCACTATGAAATTTCTGTTTAATCGAAGAGCGCCACTGATATGAATAATAAAAAAACTGATATGAATAATTTGGTTCCTATTAGTGGCACCATCGGAATATATTACATTTAACTACTCTGTGATATGTAGGAATGACATGTTATTATTTCAAATGACAAATATATTTATCTATTATCTAAAGAAAAAAATATTAAAAGATATAAGTCTCTTATTTATAGACATTTGATACTACAACAAAATATTTAAAAGTCTGAATTGAAAACAATCTTATGATATACATTGTTGTTGTTGTTGGTTCCTTAAATCCAATTCTTTTATTCAGCGTTTACTGAGAATACAGGGCCATTTATACCAGCAAGTGCACGGTAGCCTAGTTGGAAATGAAACAATCTACCGAGACGTATAACGCAAGTTCGAAACTCAACGCACACACCTCTAACTTTTCGAAGTTATGTATGCATTGTTTATAAATTATAATCGTACGCTTTATAGTGAAGAATATAATAGTCCATAAAAGAATTTCGAAGGTCGGCCCTAGACCAGCGTGGTGTACCAAGACCTAAACCTTTTTAGTAGTAGAGAATATCCGTGCTCAGCAATGGCCGGTATATAATACAGGGCTTGTATTATGATGATACTAACAAAATTAAGCAGCCATAGACCAAAGCTAGATTTAATTCTGCTGTCATTTATGCCTATATTTACATTACCCGTGGCTCATGCCTTTCCGGTTAAAACTCAAGCTCTAACGTCACACGAAATCAAAATTCAAAAATTACGTCGTCACAAAATGGGGACGTCAGGTTTTAAAAATTTTAATGGTTCACACTTACTATTGTTGATGCAGATGGCCCTTACATTAATAAATTTGAGTGTAGCCAAGATATTAGAACACTTGCCGACAAGTTTACTGAGCAAGAAATTTTATACATTAAAAATACTTTACTTGACATATAATAATTTTAAAATGACACATCGTTACCCTGGTAAAAGAGATATGGTTTCTAGTGGTAATGTTTGACTAAGTTATTTCCTTAATGCTACCATCGCGTGTTTAAAATGTTGATCAGTTCAGCGCAGGAATAAAATCCATGGAGTATTTAATTAAAGTCATGTACAAATAGTTGCGAATTTTTTTCATACCATTTGTTCATGCAAGGCGTTTTGGTGGGCAGTTACAAATATTGGCTAACCATTTCTTTTCCGACCCTTATGGCTACACTCTTAAGCATGTCATAAAGGTATAATAATTTACTCTAGCCGTCATAGCAATCATTAATTTAAACAGTAATACTGAATGAAGCCGATTCTCCCACAATGATCACTTCTTACCATTTGAGTGTTACAAATACACACAAGAGTATTGCGAATTTATTGAACCGGAGCATGTTGCCGCGCCCGCACATGTCGATGTTGCTCTCCTGAAAATGTAAAAATGAAATTATAATTGATAGAGGGCAAAAGCAGGGCAGCAATAAAGAATAGGTTTATAACTAGAAATAAATTACTATCTCTTTCATGTATCCTACCTTTACTTTAGCTGGATTGTTTCGTGACAACTAGGAATTAATTGAACTATTAATTTGTTTAGCAGTTATCAAAGAGCAAAATTCTAACAAGCGTTCGAACCTCTTCACAAAATTTTGCATTTATAATATTAGTAAGAAAATAATTGGTAGTTGCTAATGATACTTACATCAGTATGATTCCTTATGCAAGACGTCGGTTGCTTTCTATACAGGGGATGCATATGTTTAAGACAAGGCAACGACTCATTGTATTGCACCTCCGTGGCGTCCACCGACATCGTCGGCACGTCCTCCTTCGCGCAGGTATTGTCGACCACCACCATCAGCATATTCGTATAGTTCACCAGTTGTACGTAGAACGGTCGGTCGCAATCCTTCACTGGCTTATTCATTTTCTCCTCTAAATTATTGTAGTCCAGTTGGTAAAGGTACATTTCTCTGTCGCAAGGTGTTGGTCGAGTCCTGTTTATAAGCACTAGTTTCTCGAAGTCGCGTTCTAGAATTTTCATATTTGTCGGCTTCGACATATAGGGATCGTCTGTATCCTCATCGTTCTCATAGCTCTGGTAGGCAACTGTGGAAATGTTTATGTTAGTATTGAGCAATACAATGATGTTTGACATGCAGGAGAGTAAAAATATATTTACTAAATAAATATAATCAATAGTTGGATTCTGGACATGCCAATTTAGATAAATCTACGTATGTACTAATAAGTATGGTGGCCTCGCGAACTACCCAGACCCAGTATGAAGGTATGTCACTGATCATGTAATACAAAGCTTGTGTCATAAAATCTATTTCCAATAATCCAGGATAACCATGCGCGTAATATCATGGGAATTTCTGTAAAAAAGTGTCGACTACATATGTCTGAGTTTTAACGAAGCTTATGAATTAAAAAAATAAATATAACGATGTGATATAAAGAATGTAATACAAAATATTTATATAATGTGTGCAAGTGTTCTTAACTACACCCAGTGTTAAATTTAGCTTGCTTAAATTTTGTGTATAAATTATAACCATGCAACTTTCGTAATTATTAGAATATAAAAACAAAGAGGTTCCTATTTATAAAAATTAATAAATCTATAATGTGTAGAGTGGATGTCCATTTCTTTCAAATCTATGGAACATGCATATTATTTAGGTACTAAGTACATAATTAAAGATGCGACCCATTTAATTGAAAGTTTAAAAAAAATTTCACAGTTAGATGTATGTGACTACCATCGAATATAATATAAAACTGACAGCTTGATTTTACAATTGAGATTGAATAGGTTTGATACTTGCATGATAAAATCTAAAATGTCATTCAAAGAGCACTTTATGATTTTAACATGTAAAACAAGAACTGATCAATCGTGATTTTCAAATGTTACTATTAAAATCAACCAACCATAGGTAACCTTTACATGCAAATTTTTATATCTACGAAGATTACTACAAAGTAGGGAATTTGGCACATGTTGAAATGCCATAGTGCCTAGAAACTATCTACTGTGCTCCAACTAAAACTCACCAGTGGGTGTAACATACTCTGAAAACAAATGGAGTCATTACTACTTTTGTAAAAATCTAGTACCAATCGCTGACTCCATGGTTGAATTTCGTTTGTACTACGTTTCGTGAAGTTTAGTGCAAGTGCAGTACTGAGCACGTCACGTACCCGAGAAACGCTAGATAGGTTAGTTTTATTAATTTTGTGACTAACGCTACAATGTTTGTCTATAATTAAGAACGTGTTAATTTCCATTTGAACATTATGTAATGAATAGTTCAGTGAAAAGTCATTTCATGCATAGAAATAGCGAAACAGATTTGTCTCTTCTGCTTAAGGTCGTCAGTGGGTATTGAAGCGAATATTATACGAAGTTACGATGATCTAATTTGTTATATTTTTCTATCAGTGCACGCTGTCATGCATTATTGCACAGAGCATGCCCGACGTGACAACATCGAATGAAGATCATCCCACAACATTGATCCATTAATCACATTTATGAGCTATAGTGCTGCTGTCACAATAAAGAACATTAAAAAACATATTATCACACATATACGAGCATATTCACCACTCGGTGCGGAAACTTACCGTCTTCGTAAGGATAACCAGATGCTTGCGCCAAGCCCGTGGCGATAGAATTGTAGAACCAGATTGTTGTCATCAGGAGCCAAGACATAACAATTCTTACATTTTCTAAAGGCTAAAAATATAAAAAAAAATATAATTAATATATTACATAGTCTACATAACTTTTGAGATTAATTTAAAAAAATAAATGTTACAAAAGTTACCGTGAGCAATCTGGAAGCCGGATTGGTTGTTTTCTTCTCTCTAAAACATACCGCTTGGTAATCGACGACGTGCACTGCCTTGAATATTTTTTCCTCCACCAGTCTCAGCATAATATCGGGCCGTATCTAGGAAGTTGTATGTATTATATACTTTAGTGATATAAATATAGCTTCCAATTTTGAAGAAAAATTCGTTTACATGAATGTAGAATAGTAATTACCATAATAAATGTTGGTTTCTTAAAAAATATTTGGCAAAACCTTCTGTAATAGTGTTTCGCATTTAAAGATAATTAGAAGAATAAATTCATTAGAATTTAGTTTTTCTCGTCTGTGAAATTAGTTAATATGTTTTGTTGGAACTTTTAAGGCTTTTTTTGTACAAACTGGTAATAATATGAGATACCTTTCCAAAGAACTGTCCAGTTTGGTTTCCGTCTTCGCTCACAACTATCCATCCGTTATTGTCCACTAAATAACAGTCCCAATTGTCTGAGAGGCACGTCACACACTCCTTGTTATGTTCACACTGAAAAATGTTTAAGACATGAGAGCACAGTATTTGGATTATTTTTTAACCTTAATCATCATCATCCGCTAGATGTCCATTACTGAACTTGGACGTCCTCCATAGATTTCCAGATTGACCTATTTTAACCCTTACTGCAGTTTTATTAGGACATTTAAATGTAAACTTAAAGCGACATACTACAAATAAAAAAATATATCACATTACCAAAATATTGTAGTAATATTTGCAACTATTTTATCGAACATAATAGCCTGTGTCGTATCTATATCAGGTAGTCTTATACTAATCAACTGTTTTTTATTACAAATACTTACCGAAGACGTAATATTTTCGAACCACTCGCTAAGCCTTTCATGTCGGAATTGAAAGCCGACGACTGCGGCCGGCGCTTTCCTATGACCATCACCGTGGAAGACAGCGTGAGACGCTGTCACCATGGCCGCGCTGACGTTCAACGGATACTTATCAGTGTTCAAATCTACGCTGTACACGTAGCTAAGAGGATCTACGTAATGTTGCTCCACTGCCCTTCGATACCACACCTCGTTAATCGATCGGGGCCATTGTTTGCCGAATTCTGGTCTGTAATAAATAATTATTTATATAGCGAAATAGGTTATCATGCTTGAAATATAAAAATACATAATAGTTTTCTCAATTTGTGATATAATTTTGCACTCACACTATGATGTTCGGAACGGTACGCTTGTTATATTGCGCTTTCGTTTTTATATCAGCTACTTTCTTAATGTTAGGTACTGTGGTAAGTGTGTTTTTTTTGTTTTTTTAGCATTATTTCTTTATTTTGTTTGTGACTTGGCGTTGTGTGAATAAATGTTTTTGTATTGTACATGAATATTACCTTGGACAGCCGGAGGAATCTATTAACTACTCAAAAGGATATTTACAATTAATTAAACATTGTTATGCCAACAAAAGCCCCGTTACGAATTCAGAATTAGTGGTATTAGGAAAATAAAAACAGTTACTATTTCTCACATCTACAATAATTGAAAACATGCTTTTTATTCTACGCCTCATGCTGGGAAGATAGTTCGTAACGTAGGCACATAAAATTCAAAATCAAATTTTGACAGTTAAATACCTTACCTATCATTGTCATGTTCTTTTGGGGGGTGAGTCTGCCAACGAGTCAGTCCACTGTGAGTCGAGAGGAACGCCACGATGTATCCAAAGCGCTGAATGAATTCCGACCTGCCACCAAGTAAAACCGTGTTATACCACCACGCGACATTGATTTTGAATAAGGGACATGTATTCTATTCTATGTCTAAACTATAAAACCTCGTATCGTTCGTATGAAAATTATGATCATTGATCACAGTTTCCCAAGAATTGTGTCAAACTAATGTAACTAATAAACTCATTTGAGGACCATTACAATTTTGAACTCTATTTCAAATGAAAACCTTACTTGCAACATTTTTAAACCTATTTTTGATCGCACCACAATTTTTGGGAGCAACTGTTAGTTTACATTCTATAGGCATAGATTTTGACGTGAATGCATCGTATGAAACTGACGCCAGATTTCTAAAGTGGGACGTGAAGACATGTTTATGGCGTTATAAAATATTGACCGTAACCAATCATTTACATACAAAATCCTACGTTGGAATTTATGATTCGACCATTAATATTTTCAAAGAAAACATTTTTTATCTATAAATATTATAAAACAAAGTCCCCTTTTCGGTCTGTCTGTTTGTTATCGATTTTCTCAAAACCTACTGAACGGATTTTTAAAGAATTTTGGTATGGAGATAGTTTAAGATCCTGGGAAGGTTACTTTCTATCCCAGGAAAATATATAGTCGTACTTTTATCCTGGAAAACTCCTTCACGCGGGCGAAGTTGCGAACAACAGTTAATAGCTATATATTATGTTACTTTAGAACGCATGCATGGATTATTCTTTAACACCATACACAAATATACACATTAACTATAGCTACTCAACATTACAATATCGTCTTATCGCTAAGAGCAATCTATTTCAATCCACCATAATATAATATTATATAATAAAGTAATTTTATATACATACGATGCATTACGAATGTAAAATCTTGTTAGATATTATTGTTGCCTGATATTTTTTATTATATTAAATTTTATGAGCTACCGAAATGAACATTTTGATGTACACTTAAGATATCAGTTATGAATGATGAATGAAAACTAAACGCTAATTTCGCATTTTCCTTTCTAAATACTTACTAACGTCCTTTCGCCGCTTTACATAACCTAACCAAATGAATGCATATACAAACCGTTCCATAGCTGCTTTTATATTTAGAAGATGATGACGTCATGATATGATTTACCAAACGGTTATTTAATTGAGACCAGGTGATTTATACCTCTATTTGTTATTTTATAAATACTATTAGGTACTTTTTAATGACCTCAGCAGTGGGACAGTATATACTATTTCTCATATTGAATATTTTTCTCAACAACGATTCCAGCATTTCCAACATTTAGTTTAATGCCAATTTTGATATGAACTCTTCGGATTTTTTGATATCGAGAATAATTTTTGATTTACATGCACAAAATATTGTTTCCCATCGTGGTTACTTTACCTCGGCAATAATCCAATCACTTTTGTCAATGGGCTATCCAGGCGACAATCACAAAATTAATCACAAAAGTAAGTAATTCTGTATTTATATTGACAATATTTAAAAAGTATAAATAGATGAATAATCCGATGGTGTAGCTAAAGAATAAAATAAAATTACAATTGTAGAAATAAAGCATGAATTAGTATACTTATAATAATGCTTACAAAAAGTCGCTGTACAACGATTTAGATTATATTTATTGTGTTAAATATGACCTTGCATAAATCTACATATGACCTTGATCCTTATGGATATTGGCAAATAGCAAGGGTCGTCCACTTAAGATCTTAGCTCAATGAAGGATTTGGGATAATAGACACCTATGTACGCCGGTATTCATAAACGTTATTTATCTAAGGACGGCGCATTGCTGTGAACAAGTCTGTTTCTCAACTTTGTATATCTGACAGCTTACCGTTTGTTCAGCTTTGTTTATCTGACAACCAACTAGATTTAAGTTGTATCTCAATATTAGCCAATCACAACGGCCCTATGTCTAGGCACTGCGAAGGCTGCCATGCCGTCAGCAGTAAGAAACAGACCTGTTATCACAGCAATGCGCCGTCTTTAGATAAATAACGTCTATGAATAAGGGGGTTAGTTTTTATTTGATGACCAACGTGCCTAGTGGCATATCATGTGGTTTGAAAAGAATTTCATCAACTGTACTGTGCCTGATTCTTTAATAACTTCGCGAACATAATAATTAATCTTGTAAGTATAAATGTTGTGCCGAAACTGAATTAAGTCAATTCATTATACTCTCGCAACCATGGTTGCAACTGTATCATTTATGGTGTTGAGAATGCAAAAATTGATTGCATTTGAAACCAGATTTAATACTTACGCTTTGTCATCCGATGCTGAATCCGAGATGCTTTTGTTAAACCACGCTGTATTTCTAGCATCGTACACCAAAGCTTGCATCAACCCGTGATCACCTAGCATTGCAAAGAGATTGATTATCTTATAATAATGCACAATATGTATGCACTTATTCAAGTATAATTTAATCCTATTTTTACCATAATGTTCCATTATTGTCAAGATTAACTAAAATATTCTGAAAGCGTAACATTTCAAAGTTAAACCATTTATTGTGTTATTTCAAGCAATGGTTTTGTTAGAAACTCTTAGTGGCAAATGATGAACGATCTAATACTTTGTACTATAAAGAATAGAGATTAATAAAAAGTGAGTAGATATTTCCTCACATTCGTTTTCCGTCCCCGATAATATAAAATTTACATAATATTTGAATCATTAACTTACAGTAATACTCATTCCTCGGAGTGTTGTTTGACATTTTGCCTCTCTCCTTCGCTTCTGGGGTTCCTGTCAAATGAGAGTATCTGTTCTATTGTGATAGAGTACGACACTGTTTTTCTACTGCTTATAACTTGCTATCAAAATTTCATTCCTGTTTAAATTGAACTCGGTTTCGTAAAGATACATATACTAGACTTGCCTATAAATTAAGAAGGTAAGTATATAATAATAATATCAGCCCTGTATTATGTACTTGCCCACTGCTGAGCACGGGCCTCCTCTACTACTGAGAGGGATTAGGCCTTAATCCACCACGCTGGCCTAGTGCGGATTGGTAGACTACACACACCCACGAAATTCCTATAGAGAACTTCTCAGGTATGCAGGTTTCCTCACGATGTTTTCCTTCACCGTTAAAGCAAGCGATAATTCACAAATAATACACACATAATTTTGGAAAAGTCAGAGGTGTGTGCCCTTGAGATTTGAACCTGCGGACATTCGTCTCGGCAGTCCGTTCCACAACCAACTAGGCTATCGCTTCTACCAACTAGGCTATCGCTTCTAGCGATAAATAAGTATATATAAGATCAAAATTGTTTTGAGTTGTGATCCTTCAACTGCTTCTATAGTAAACGCTAATAGTAAGATGAATGATTGCGTGAGCGAAAATGCTATCTACACCTGCCCATTCGCCACGCCTATCAATATGATTCACAAAGTTGGTGCTGCACTATCATTAGTCTCAGATATCGGATGTTTAAACTCAACGCTTTGTCGTTCAGCGAAGTTCAATATGTCTTGACTTACTGCCAACTATGTATATAGCTATAGTGTTACTTACTCAGTGAAAAGAGTATTGTTTTTAGATATATCTACCAAAGCTGCTAACTGTTACTGATATATTTACAACGTCTGTTACTAAGGCAATTAATGTATACAGAATAAGCTGCTTTAAATGATATACCATTATTGTGACGTTCGTGTCCGGGCTTGTTTTTGTGGTGCTCGGGTGGTCGCGGTTTTGCTGGCCAACGCCATCCTGGCTTTGCTACTCGCTCCAAAAAGTATAATAGCTCATCCTCGGGAGAAGAAAAAGTTCGTTCGTAATGACGACAGTACATCCTAAAAACAATAATACAGTTACTAATTATTCAACAAGGGACTAAAAGGACTGAAAAGTAATATAATCGACTATGCAAAAAACTCGGGCCTTATTACGAATCCAATTTTTTTTTCCAAAGCCACAAAGTAAGGATGCTACAAATTTCAATACAATGTTGAAGAAAATATGTAATATAATCTTTTTTATTACCAATCAGGGTGAACACTCCATTTATCAGACAGGTATTGACGAGCAGAAATATTTTTGGATGTAAGCGAGAGGCGATGTATGTCGTCTGTCGGCGGCGGAGTTATGCGGTGCCGTCCGTAGTTCTCAGGTATGGTTACCACGAGAGTGAATGGAGAGTCGCTGATTCCTGTCCAGAAATAATGCTTCTTAGCCCGAGATACTCTTTTCTGTAATACGAAAAAAACAAAATTTAAAGACATCAGAAAAATCCAACGTATAGCAAAGTTTCTCTTAAGTGGCGGTTTCTATACATGCAAGAAAGTTTTACGTTTTTTATCTACAGTTTGACCCTCATTTAAAACACCTTCGACTGGTTATCTTGATTCTTCCGAAACAGGATGTTTATTTTGTACTTCATACATTACAGTTTAATATTAAAATAAAAATAGCATATCTACTTTCATTGAATTTGATCCACCAGGTGTTCTTAGCAATACAACATTATTAGAGCTTACCATGTCATCAAGATGATACTTCACGTCCATCACTTTATTTCCTGTCTTCTGATCAATAATTTCTTTCCGAAGCTGCAAGAAAGATACAATTAAGTTCAAATTCTGTAGAAAAAAAATGATCGTGGATTGTTTATTGTTTTTATGATATACGCACCGTTGTTAATTCCTTGCTGAAGTTCCTGGGCCCACGGTCATCATCGAATAGTTCCACTTCAATCATATCAACGCTATTGTAACTAGGTTTTAAAATTTGTTGAAACTGAAAACCAATAGTATTTAATGTTAACTACATAAAATCGAAAAAGTAAGTGATGTTAGTTTCAAAAATACACACCACAGGCCGCAGATCAGGATGTATCAAAATATATCCGTTGTTGGTAACTATGAAGGCGTATCCATTTACTCCAATCTGCAAATAAATAAGATAGATGGTGTTTATACTACATTTTCTGGAACTATTTCAATAAAAACTACATGTTTGTTTACCTTATAAGGGGTCATTAATGCTTGTATCTCGGAGAGTGGTACATCTGTTCCCGCTACTCCTAATAGTCTAGCTATACGCATCTGAAATCATTTATCATTACTTCAACACTGCCTAAATTAAATTGTAGTTGTTTTTCATACACACAGCAAACCCATCTTGACCATAGAAGCTTGTTTCTTTTCTTCTACTGCAGTTTATGTGTTGTCTTGTACAATATAAAATTGATTTATTGATTTAATTCTAACTAATCTATCTACGTACCATTTCACTCTACATAAAATTATCAAACATTGCAATGAAAATATAAAATGTATACACGTTTATGTTGTTATTTATAATTCAGTCAACAATAATCTAGCTACATTTTCACGTGGCTGCTCGTATTTGCCATCACAATCTACAAAGTTATATGAAAGTATTTCAATCCTTCGTACAACTAGCAAAAATACTTTATCTTTAGCATCTAAGCCCCGTTAGTTAGTACTATATAATATCAATGTAGAATTGTTGTATTTAAAGGATTCTAGTTTATGTAGTCTGAATATTACAGGTTCTAGCAAATCTACATCAAATACCATTTTAATGTATGAAATTAAAACACTACTCTTTACACTCGTATACTTGAAACCCACTACCGTTTTGTTGTAGGTAGGCATATGGGATACCACTTGTATAAAATCCATGTATGAATCTGTTGACATTTTAAAATTAATAACAACAAGAAAGTATACAATAACAACAACCAAGAAGCTATTTTCGATTAATTTTGTAAAACGATCACTCTGTCCCCCGTGAGTTCGGAGCTGTGAATGTCTGTTTGAAAAATCAAAATATAAATTGCCAATAACTGATTCAGGATTAGCCACCTCATCCATCATCCATCACCAGGCACTCGGCAGTCATCCTTACAGAGAGGTTTAATATTGTGTGGAGCGTGGCCTACCTCTTTTTGCCCGTTCTCCTCTACGGACTGCGATTGGTTGTGGACGTACGAATGCAATAAAATATAACAACATACAGATAAATGCATTGTAATAAATTCGGCTAGAAATTAAAATGTTTCGTCTTTCAAAATTACAAAAATTGTCTGTAGGTAGATCAAAAGTTATCATTCTTAAAGAAGATAATAAATCGAGCTGAACAGATAACTCAAGTAACAAAAGCCCCGTTGGAGTCATATGTCGGGCTGCACGATACTCTTAGTAAAAATATTTACATTTACATTTCGTAATACGAGTTAATCGTTAAAAAATGTCTCTACCAAGACATTACTAAATTCAGGCAAAATACTGTAATAGATTTTAATTATAGTGTGTGATGTAAGATCATAACTCTTGCATAGAAAAAAATGAATTTACTTATTTATAGAAAAGTCGTTCAAACACCCTAGTGGTCTACGCCTACGATCTAGTAGAAAACTAGCACACTACGGTAAGCCAAAAGGGTCGAACAACACATTGAACAGTCGGCTGACTGAGGACCGCGCCGCTGCCGGGCGCAGTCAACATCTATCGAGGACAGATGCATCGCTAACGGGGCCAAATAACATTTTACCGTTACTGAAATTCAAAAAACTAAATCATAAAAATTCTCTCGTATCTTGCAAAAAGTTTTACATTAAATCATCAAAACTCTAAGTGTGTAGTGGTAGTACCTCTTTCGTAACTGATACCCAGTAAGCTTCATTTATCAGTACATTCTCTGTGATGTTCTGAGGGGAAACCATCAAACAAAACGGATTCATTAGTAGACATTTAAACTTTATACGATTAGATGCGAGTGATCACAAATTAAAATAAACATAGATCGGAACATACAGCTTACGTCCAATCGGTAGGAAAATAATAACCAATATGGAAATATAATCCTGAACTGGAGTAACAGATAGATTCTATAGTCTTTCTCATGCATAAAATGAAATTTAGAATTTTGGAAATTTAAAATGAAATGGATATGCAGATATAATTTTGAAAAAGAAAACAATTTTGTTTAACTATTTTAGTATGTTTTAAATCATTGTTCTCTTCTTCAATTGCTAACATAAAATTTTATTCTCAGGAAATGTTCATATTGATAATACAATTATAAACAAAATCGTGGACTCACCTCGTTGTGTCGTAGATCGTAAACTGGCATTGAGACTGATGTCATCAGTTGATACTGCGAATTTCCTAATTCGCTGTACTGGCCCTGTTTCATCTGAAAATAGATTTATACTAACAGTAAGTACTATACGAATCCTTACATCTTACTAAAATATGAATACGGTAAAATATTCAAGTCCACAAAAAAATGTTTGTTCACAAACTTAAAATGTGTTGTCGTACTTGAGTGATTCTCCATCGCCGATCTTGTTCCTTTTCGGAGTTAAACAAAGCCTTGTCTCTTCGCTGGCTCATGAATCGCTCCTTCTGCTCGGCTCTCTCGCGTTGCTCCCACAAATAATCTGCCACTTTCGGATCCTGTCATACATACCACTACTTGATCTTTGTGTTGATTATTTTTAAAATTGTTTTTAGCTTTTATCAAACCAAAAAAAAATCTCTGGACCACACATACCTAATCTTCAAACAATATTATGAGAGAATTGTCATACAGATTTATTTCCATTCATAATTGATTAGGTATCATAACAAGCGTCGTAACAACATTCTCCGACACTTTTTTATATCTATTACATTAATGTTAAATATGAAATCTATTACATATTGATGTAAAACAAGAAGCTAACTATAAACTAACTAACTATGAACTATATTGTATGTTCTACTGTATGTATTCATAAACACTAATACAAGAAGCAATTCATTCCATCTAAACGCAATTAATATCTGTTCTCAACTCACGGTGACATTGGCATAAACAGGCGTCCACACGACGGGATGTTTCTCCCTCTGCAGCACGAGTGGACGCGCCAACACATTAACGTGCTCCAGAACCCTCTCTCGAACTTCCGCTAGAGTACTCAAATGTACATAGTACCCTCTGTTTGCACAAGCCATCCATTTAACCTCGCGTACATCAGCTACCTAGAAATTGTCTGGAAATATTACTCCGCTCAATACCATCCCAAAAAGTTTTCAAAGATGACAGTGCTGTTTTTTTTTTGTGTCTCATCTGTCTTGTTAAGTGGGACAATGGTAAACGTCAGCGGCTTTGTGAAATATAATTTAGAAAACAAATTTTAAAACAACAATAACATAGCGCACATAATTATTAGTAACTGTTATAGCTAAATTAACACAGACTATGTTAGACCTAAGCTATACAAAAACACTAGACTTACAAATAAGCAAAAGCGTTATGAAGATGGAAAGTAACAATATACACATTTGCTAGTCTAAAAACCCGCTGAAGCTAATAATTATTCTCCGGTGTTGTCGATTAGATATTATTAGATATTCCAAATATTTACCCAACTCTGTTAGATGTTTGTTTTTATTCTTTCATACACTTGAGTGTTCTGTTATGATCCGCCAAATTATTTATAACATTTCCCAAATAGAACAAGGAATAAAAATATACATATAACTAGGTGTAATACCATGGTAGTAAGTTGTGAAAATTAGATCAATCGTGTTAGTATACGCAACAATATTTTCTCCATGGGCTCTTAGACTAACTAGCGACCGAATAATATGAACTGTGAGTTTATAATCGTACTTAATATAATCGATAATATAATTCTAACAGCACTCAATTTATTTATAACAGCTGCAAATCTAGTTGGTATTTATTTTACATATTATTCAATCGGTGACAACAAATTCAAACACCAAAGACAGACAATAGAAGAGTACCACATTCTGGGTGTACTGGTAGGTACGTACGAAAGGGAAGGCCTTATGCAGGTTGCACAACGACTACGACACACAGTAATACCTGAAGTGGTTACTACCTTTACCTCGCGCCCTATCAGGTACGTGAACACCCGCACTGGAGTATCATATTTCCAGTTATACTTCTCGAAGATCTCTTTGTAATTGTATGGAACTCCATCAGTTACTAACATAATAGCCTATAAATACAAACGGAATTCATTATTCCAGCACATTCATAAATGTATTAAAATGTTAGTTTTTCTCTTTCACCTGATTACAATTGGCACCGCCGCTGTTGTTTCTATAAATCTCCAGCAGCTCAAATGCGCGAGTTAAAGCCGCTGAAAAGTTCGCTATTTCCATTGTTTCAAAATTATCCAACGCTAGTTTTAATTCTCGGAGGTTACCCAGAGTCGCCTTTAAAATAAAACTGAATCATAACATTCCGTAAATAAAAAAGATATGTTTACCTTTATGAATTATTGCACACGAGTTTTATGTACCTGAACAAGAGAATCTTCAAAGCATGGTACTATTTCCTCCACTGTGTCAGCGAACGTCATTACATTAACGAAATCATTGTTGCCCAATGTATCGAGAATGTTGGTTACTACGTGTTTAGCAATGTCTCGTCTTTGGCCAGTCATTGACCCGCTTCGGTCAACTAAAATGACTACATCCTTTGGGCTAGCGGCAGCTTCCATATACCAAGCGCGTGTGCGACAATCATAAATGTCTACCGGATCTGCTCTCCATTTCATTGCTATAAAATCAAATTTAACGTCACCTGATTAATGAAACCAAATATCCTATAAAATATTGCAAGTCGTTACTAACTACGGGGTAATAAATTTGAAGCTACCGAATAAACGCGATAAAAATACCCAACGTGAAAAACGTAATAAAATTAACGATTGTGATTACGTATGATTGAGTTATAGTTGCTATAATGTATTCTTTAACATTTACCAGGATAATGCCGCATGAAGCCAGTGGAACTTCCGAAATATTGCCACGAAAGTGTAGGATCACTTTGGTAATTGTTTATAAAATGTGTGTCCAGCCCTTCGGACCAGTGTATTCCCTTAATAACTTCTGGCGCTGGAAATGTATTATTTTAATTTACATATGTTTTAAATTATTAGCTAATGGTACTTAATGCTAAATTACTAACCCCAAGCGTAAACATTTGTCGGGACGTGCACACTACTGAAATTGATATTAACTGGTATATTAGAAAAATGTGAATTGGCTTGTAAATGAGCATTTTTTGTAGGCGGTCGGACAATCCAGTTTTCTAAATTAAATTCTGGCTCTGGCGTGGTAGTCAATGACACTTCATCGTATGGCTCCTCCATTTCTTTGCTGTTGTAAAATTGAAAATCTTCTGGCACTTGTTCGTTTTGTTTGTCGAATGCCATATTCTCGGCCGCTTCAACAATTCTTTTTACTGCACTTATTTTAAGTTCCATCATAGCGCGAATGTCATCAGACATACTTTGAACTAGCTTTTCACCATCTCGAGCTTCGATTTGTGCAGACTTAAAACTCTGAACAAAAGAAATATACTTATAACTTCATACTATTCTAATATCAATTTAAGTCAGTAAATATAAGTATACGACTTACATCTTGAACTTCTTTTTTCCTGGTAATAAATTCTCCGAAATGATATAGCTCAGTACCAAACTTAACGGCCCACGCTTGTACCCTATAATGAAATTATCTACATTGTTATATATACAAGTGATAATATACATTGTTTTAGATAGTTACTAAATTACCCTCGATACGACTCTTGGCGATACAAAGCCAAAAAAGTGTTCGTTTAATAATTCAATTAATTACCGTTGTAACTTTATTATCTAGCATTGGCAACTTACGTGTTGAGCGATATTTTGCTAGGGGCATCATTTTGTGCACTGGCCGAGCAGTCCCTGCAGTCCAGGAACAAGAACAGCACCAATAACACTGACAAACAAGTACACTTGCACATGAGAAACACTTGCAACGTTTGAATGTCGTCCACTGATTACAAACGGACGTGCATAGTGTATTATTTATGAGTTTAACAATATATGGTATTTAAAACACGGGAATCCGTAGGCATTACTGTTCACGAAACATTGATAAAGATAGTTCGTGGAGCGCAGGCGTGCGGGCGCGGGCCGGGCATGCGCGCTGATCGGCTATCGCACTTGTACTGGCGACCTCCACCTTCACTGGTTTTATGTGTATGTTGCGTGTATTAACGTAACTTGTGGATTCTCCCAGCCACCTGCGCGATACATCGATTTGTAAAGGCCGGGACTAGGTCACCGTGTCGGGTACCGGTTGCAATCAAAAATGATCTTTCGTTCGCATTATTTCTGTTTGCTAATTTAAAAATAATATAAATGATATTTCATCGATTTTAAAATTTTATACATATAGATTTATAAAAGCTTTGTATAGATATTTTGGAAATTGTCGTTTTCGTTTTTTACCTAATAGTCTTCCTACTCAAATCTTAATTCATCGGAAAATCTTTCCAGAATCCAATGCAAGGCATACACGAAATATTAAATTATCAGGTTGACTTTAATTTACCCGTATAATTATTATGAGTCTGACTCCGAAACTATAACACCCATCTGTTTGAGTCGGTAATTCAAATTTATATCGGCATTACACAGACTTCAAATTGCCACTCATTTATTTCTGTCCAGTAATATTTGTGAGTTTTAAAAACGGTATATTATTATACCATTTAGTAATATAAATGTGATTTTAATAAAACACAATAAAGGGTGCAACGCATTTATTGCCAAGGTAACAAAGGTACAAACGTTATAGATCACTTCAGGGTGTTATGAGAACGCTCCCATCAAGAGCGCCGCGGATGCTGTCATCAGGAGTAAGGCCAGGTCGGTGCGGATCACGCTGCCTAATCCGCATGCTGTTATGTTTCTTTCCTGTTAACAAAGATAGTTCATATTTTTACATTATCACTACTATTCTATGTTCTTGTATTATAATTCATGATTTTTTTAATCCTAAACTGACTAATACTGACGGTAAATCTAGCATTAAAGATTAAAGTATCCGCAACGACTGCATTAGTTAATCCAATCGGATTGAATTCATAAAATAAGAAAATAGGTATTTACTAAAAGTAAATATCGTTTTTTTTTAAGTGATCGCTTGATCAACGCCCTGTTAGCTTATAAGCGTATGATGTATTTATACAAATGCCTACCTTATCATGATAAGTATAACAGCCTTCCAGTGGGCGTCGAATGAGCCCGCCGAGGTCCAGCTTATGACATGGCTCGAAACTGGTTGTAGAATTGATCGTCGGTCGAGGTTTAGTATTAGGCGGTTCCTTGCAGTTATAACTATATTCCCTATCTTCATTTTTAACTACTACTAATAGCAAATTTGTGTTGGGGACATACGCCGCCCAGTATGGTGGATGGCATTCACCAGGTTCGTCTTCATAATCCATGGGTTGTGCCCCCGTTGTCGACAAGAAATAATTTTGGTCCAAAATGAATAATCTGATGCTATGGTCGCATGAAAACGGCGGTCCCTCGTTGTCTTCTTTAGCTGGAATAGTTTTGTTTTCCATCGGTGGTGGCAGCGTGGAGGGCTCCCCTGTGGGTCCTTCGTTGTATATACTATCGATATAGTCTGCGAGGGAAAGACCATGCAGTTATGTAAGCGGAAATATTAGAGCTGCTAGAGAGCACATCCTATGCTTAGTTGCTAGCATTGCTTGTTTACATATTATAGTGTCGCTTAAGGCCCTAGTTCATGTTCGTAATAATATTGAAAATATATACCGCTTGTGTATATGTACTATCTTACTGGGTACGTGGGTACCTCCTGTATTACTGAAAAGGTTTAGGTCCTAGTCTACCACGCTGGCCAAGTTAGAGTTGGCATACATACTATACCTTTCAATTTTTTATACCAGAACGGTTAAAAGACCCTAGGGCACCTGACGATAAGCAGAGTGCTGTTCAGATAGTTTCGACTGACGAGAAAATGTATATAACCATTTCTCGCTAGTCAACACAATTATGCCGACTTGTTATATATGTATATAGATTTCCTTTTATTGTTAAAGCCCTCGATAATTTATAAAGAATACACTTAACTTTATGTTTAGGCATTGCATTATTATAATTTATATTTAACCAATTGGCATTCATTTTTGGTCTACAAGTCATTTAATATACACTTGGAGAAAATTTTAAATGAAACTATCGAAAAACGTTAGGGGCTAATTTTGATTTGAATAAGTTTCACGGCGACAACTCGAAAAATAATTTGTTTGTTTTGTGGCACAAGGTTTATATTAATTTAATGTACCTATTTCAAAGCATATTATACAATAGCAGAAGCGACGCGAAGGCTAATTTTTGCTAGACATCGCTCATAGACGGCGTGATTTCAAGTAAAAAGCAAAATTTATATATAAACAGGTGTCTATTAGTTTAACATCGAAAGCATTATCTTTTGCAATATATGGGCTACTTATTTATACTACTCTATTCCTAAATAAATGCATTCTTTTATTTGACAAAATAATATAGCCTTTAAATCATATACTTAATACGTTAATGTAATTGAGGAAAAACGTAATAATGTTAACATTAAATAATTTAGATATTTTTACAAAATTCGAATTCCCTCTTATTATGAGAAATATTTTGACACATAGGTACACAACACATGTACAACTATAATGCTTTTTTTTGTACGTCTTACCATCTTCCACTGGTACTGCGTAAGAATATCGGTCCAATCCGTACAAATTTGAGGCAAATAACAACATCTGTGTCAAAAGCCACTTTAATAAGCTGCCCAGTATGGTAAACGGCTGAAACAAAAACAATGATATTATCATAACCTCCGATGTAAGGTATAAGGTATAAATTGTAAGCGCAACTACTGCACTCACTTATCGCCATGTGTATTCCGTCCCATTGTGTGATACGAGCGGGACTAAAACCTTTTTTAGTTTGTATATAACGCATATTAGTTGTGGCGTAGACATCGCTCTAAGGTCCTGGGTTCGAGTCCTGGGTCGGACAAAGTGATATTTTTTTTCTGATCAGTTGAGCTGATGCTCGGAGTCTGGAATTTGTGGCCGATATAGCGATAGCCTTGCCCCTGGGACGGGACGCAAAAGTGAAAAGAGGACTCCCTGGTTGCACTCTTCTGCCTACCCTTTCACATATAAAAGGTGTTAAGTGTGTTTGTCTGTCTTGTATGTGATGGTTCACGCGTAGGGCAATTGCAGAACCAAAACTCTCTATTGATACCGCGACGCATTTTGAAACGTTTTTGAATAATTCGTGCTTCAAGTATAATAGTAGGGTTTCATAATGTGCTTATAGTACATCAGCGCTCATCTCTTCATACTAACCGTGTTTAAAGTCCATGAACAGCTTTCTCCCTCCGGCACTATCGAATGTGGACATAACGCCTGATAGTTGAACACTTCCACGTGATCGAATATGTTTTTATCTAAAAAGGTCTGAAAGACGTGTTTGTTAATAGTACCGAAGAAACTCCCCACTTGGTCTTTGTTTCTAGATAATACTACGTAACCGGAGCTGTCTATGACGTAGCAGTCGTAATCATCTCCATGACACGATAATTCCTGAAAACAAGAGATATTATGAACTTTTATGGATACTAAATCTTGGCTAGAATATTCCAAAACACCCTCTTTTTGATTCAATTTAAAAGCCATGAAATATTTATTATTTTGATATGAAAAATATAAGGTTTATATCAATAACCATTTTTTACTATTTTATGGTTCAAAACACGATACTTACAACTTCCGGCGATCATAAACTATTACGAAAACAGAAAATGTTGACCGTTTTTCAAGTTTTATTCACAGTATAGTAAACGATTATTTTAAACATATGTCATAATATAGATAATGACATTTAGAAGAATATTCTAAGGTTACTTTTCCTCTAAACGACGTTAGTTTACCTTTGTTCCACTCCAACTGGCGTTGGTAATTTCCATAAACCTCTCGTAAAACTGTAAATAAGAATACTCAAAACCCACGACTGAAGCAGGGGTTTCGAATTCATTATCTTTGTAAAAGATAGCATAGCTTGCTGTTATAGTAATATCGCCATCTTCATTTTCAATTGGCGGCTTTTTTTCAATTATATCATCTAATATTGGTAACGGAGTTGCGATTACCAGAGACTCCGGGGTAATCATATGTTGCAGGACTGCAGCTTTGTACCAAGTTTCTTCTATAGCATTGTAATAAATGTCCCCAAATACCCTGGAAACAATAATCGTCAGTTATTCTTGACCCGAGGACACTGTTAAGAGCTGAACATGTTACATTATTACAATGACTTACTTCCCAGGGTAATCCTTATGCCTGTAGCCAGTATCGTTGACGCGTTCATTTTTAGTAGGATCAAATATATAATGCCATCGTGTAAGACCACTAGAAGTGGCTATAAACCGCACAGTGACATTATATTTCTTAGCTAGTTCCCATTCTTCGTCAGTGGCGTCCCATTTTTCGAAATATGGCGTGGAAAGTTTTGCATCAAATACCAACTGCTTTACTAGGTCTTCGGTGCAATAGTAATCGTCTTTCCCAAGTTCTCTTCTAGCATTACCACAGTGTGCTAAATATAAAAGAAAGATTAAAAACTGCTAACTTCAGTCTATTGTAAGGGTAATGGGACAAAAATTCAAAAGTTGCAACTGCTGCAGCAAATTTATAAAATTTAGAGTTGAAATTTGATTAGTACATACATATATAGTTAAGGTATTAGTTGATGTATACAAAGTATAAAATTGGGTAATAAATAATAATTGGTAAAACCATGTAATGAGTTTCAGTTATATATCGATGGTTTCAGCTAACGAGCGTTTTCCTTTATATCCACGACACATTTAGTATAAAAATTTTTGATCGATAAAAAATTATTAAATTATTAATTAATTTTAAATTATAGGTATTTCAAATTCTTTGAAGTAGACAAATAATAACTACTTGATTAAATATTTTGAATAAAGTAAAGTTTTGTGCAATATTGTAATTTTGTATAACCAAAATATATTTATTTTAATATCTATTTACATGCAGAAAATATGGCCAAACACATTGTTGTACGTAATTAAATTATGAACGTCGATTTCTATTTCGCCGGCCTTTGACATTTACATTGGATACAATATTGTCCACCTGCTTGGTATGCTTTAACCATGGAACATACCTATTTCACGCATTTATGTTTATATCTATTACATACAGAAATTGTTAAATACATGCAATATATTATCATAATATATAAATTCTTACTTTGCTTAGTCCATGTTGATACAGCTTCGTCCATGTATTGTTTAATAGTAATATTCAAATCACTATGGGACAGACGAACTAAAAACTTCCATAACTCAATTTCTGGAGTGTCCGACTCATGACCTTCTAAATAGTGATATTTGCAATACACCCTGTAAAGAATGATTTTTCTTTTATATTTCATTTTTTTTTTATTTTGGGACCATCTCTCTATCTCTTTCTTATCCTAATTGACATTGTGTATGACGCCACATCTCACTATCTCCCTATCTTTTATGTTAATTGATAGCAATGCTAACTTTTTACAGAATGAATTAACTATCTTACCAATCTGGATGGATTCTATAACTGAACCTAAAATAATCGGTTACATTAATTCCAGTTAGTTCTTTCCCTTGTTTTGCTTCAAGAGGGTTGTCTTTTAGTAACAACTCTGTGTCTCCATAACGCCTCGGTAATGAGATGCCCATAGAAAAAGGTGTGCCTACTAATTGTTTGAAGAAATAATCGTGCTGCACTCGCGATATTCTCCTGAAATTTAAATATATATTTTTTTATTTACTAATTTTGCTAGACTTGGGTTGATCTATTTCAGCCCGTACTATAATTATTACAATTTTATTTTTTGTTGATTTATATAGAATCGTATTTGAAAAGAACGATTTATAAAAATGAATGACGAGACAAGCGAGGCCCTCGTCTGTTGATAAGGATCGTGTCTAACCATATAGAGTACTAACACCGCACTATCTTTAAATAACAATCCCTGGCATGGCAATGCAATACGCTCGTCAGCTTCAAACATCAAATGTTAAATCTCATAACGGCCCAATAATTACAGTTTCCCAAAAATCCTTAATCTTAAAAACAAACTATTTAAGAAAGGTTAGTAATTAGCTAATCAAATTATCAAATAATAATAATAAATTACCTCATGTTGTCGTAATGGTACAGCACTTTGATTTTAGTCATATTCCCGTCTATTCCCATAACTAAACTCCGACGCAGTTCTTGGATCTGCTCGCCCAGCTCTCGTGACCCTTTGCCGTCATCAACTTGTTCTACTTCCACGAAGTCTACACTGTTGTAATTGTCTTGCATCACACCATTTATCTGTCAATAATTTGGAAAATGGATGTTATTTTATTGATTGCATTGCATGAAATACGAAACTTTTTCTTTCCGATATTATCAGTAAATAGTAACTGCCATTAATATGTTGATTAGGTATTTTTACAATATGCTAGGTTTTGCTCGTGGCTTCGGCCGCGTAATAAACCTGTCCCGGTATAAAATTCCCACTGCCTACTTTTCCGGGATAGACATTATCTTTCCCTGCGAACTTTTATTTCGCTTCATCTCTTCAAAACTTTCCTATCTTACTTTCTTTGACAGCAGGTTAAGAACGCTTCGGCTACTTACTATTGCTTTTTATGTCTATGAATAATTAACAAATTGGAATATTAAAAAGCACTTACCGTTGTTATGAGTAAAGGATGTAATAATAGGTACCCATTGTTGCTCACGATAAACGAATAACCATTAACGCCGAGCTGAAAAAAGAATCACAGAATTATAAACATTATGCAGAGCTCCTAAATATTTATTTTTTATGTCTTGTAGGTGTTGCTCGCGTCTTCCTCCGCATTAAAGACCTTATCACCTTATCCCTACATAAAGGTCACTTTGTAGTCTATATAATGCAGGAACACTGTCTACTTGTCTGCCGAATTTCTTCCATATCCATATCCATTTGGGTCTTTATTACACCTTGTAACAAACACCCAAACATCTTCACAAACTTTCACATTTATAATATTATTTGTTACCTGGTGCGGTTGGGCTAGTTTTGCAATACTGTCTATAGGGACATCTGTTCCGGCTACACCTAGAAGTATGACGTCATTTTGTTTCTGATTGCTTCCGTAGTCAAAAGCAGGGATGGCTACTGACGTCACTAATTTATCTTCATCAGGCTGAAATAATATATAAGGCATTGGTACAAACAAATAAATTTATTTTATAACCAAAATAGGATAGGATACAAATTAATATTAATATGTTAAATTACTTATTTGTAATTTTCTTAGATATGGTAGGTATTATGGAACTTCATTTCACTTGTGAACAAAAAAATCTACGAACGGGAAGGTACATCAAATTACTAATAATAAATCTAAAACTACCTACATATAATAAACATAAAAATTAATTTACCTTGTCTTTATCCGGGCTGACATCCCAATGAGTCGTTCTCTGAAATATTAAGACAGTATGTTAAATGTTGATGAACAGATGCCGCACATAACCATTCTATAATACAAACAAATTTGAAATAAACCCACAAATTGATGTTCGATCTGGTGCCAAGTGGTAACTAAATAATACGTTGGCACGAAAACGCCTTGTTGTTAAAATAATATACCAGTGTTAGATAAATTACTAGTGATATCTTAGAATTCAATTTACCAATTAAAGAGCCGAAGTATGGGACTCGTAAGACTCTTACAACAAAACTATGTCGTAGGTATGTCCTAGGTATCCTTTGTAAGAGTATTTAAATAATAACATTATTCATATTGTATATTTAATTGCTATGTTACATTAAATATTCCAAAATTTAACGCTGGTGTCCTGCATAAATGATCTCAAAATATTGGTTTTTACGTGATTTCATCTATCGATATAAAATATTCGGATAACTAATTAACATTCAAATACATTAAACAGTATAGTTATAGACCGCACATCAAAACCACTCCAGAAGTTGGTAATAAGTCGCTGTCTTATTTGAAATGTCCGTGTTACAAGGTGTCACAGCGTCCTTATATATTAATACAAAAATATCATATTTAAAGAAAATATGCTAATATGGGCATCAAAAACGTGCAAATAACGGTATCGGAATAATATGAAGTATATTAGATTGGTGTTTTGCTATTTGACGGAAGATTGAGGAACCGTCGCATGAGTGCTAAATTTCTATAAGAGAATCTTCCCAATGTCCGCTCTATATAATCTTATAACTCTTTGTTAGCATTACAGTTCTAAATTATTTTGTGATAAACGGTAGTTAGAGCTCTTTCAAACCATCGAACATAAAATTTAAATGACATTTTAATTGAATTTCGAACGTTTAGGTATAAAGGCACCTGGCAACGTTTCAAAAGAGTACAATAGAAACTCACGTGGCTCACGCGAACCCGTCTTTTAAGCAAGGGGAGGCTTTTGTCCGCTATAGGCGATTGTATAGAATGTAAAGAACGCTCTGCAGACATCGCTTTTTCTCCCTCAGCAAATTAGGCAATAGCATTTCTTAGGACTTGCGCCTAATTGTACATTAAGGCGTCAATTTGATACGAAATTCAAATTGTCAGTGTCATTTAATTTAGATTAGTGATAATGTTAATATTTATTCCAAATTACGAATTTCAGTTACCAAGTAAGTTTAATGGTTTCAGTTTATAAAACAAGAGCTTGGCTTTCCAATGTTAATAAAAGTGAGGATGTGGTCCCAACTTGTTCATAAAAATATCAAATGTAATTGTAATTTATTAATTAAATGGTCTAAATACGACTATGCTGAAATAGCGCTGTTCTTTAAGTCATCGCTAAGTATTAGTAATAATTAAAAATAATAATATTCCTATATTATATACTAGTCCACTACTGATCAGGATTATATACTGAAATAATGTAGGCGTTAGTCCTAGTGCGAAAAGACTGACTTAACATACGTTCAAAATTATTACTTAGAATTCTTAGGTGCACGAGTTTTCTAACGATATATTCTTCGCTAAACATTGAATAATCATAACATTTAATAATTACTTACTGTATAATCAATGTTTGCATGAGTCCACGTGGGCGGAGGATCCTTTCCTTCTAGAATCATTGGTCGAGCGATCACATTGATGTACTTCAACACTTGCTGCTGCACCTCCTCCACCGAATGTATGTGGACGAAATAACCTGAAATATTCATATATGTAAATTACTTTAAAATTTAAATTAAAGGATTTAAATAACAAAGACCCGCTGGTCACTCATCGCTGTATTTATACACCCACAAATGTGAATTAAATTTTGAGTTCAAGTGCTGTTCTCAAAGCTTGATGACGTAGGGTAGACACGTCCAATCAGCGTTATATTATTTAATAGCCTTCCTCGATAAATGGGCTATCCAACTCTAAAACATTTTTTCAGTTCGAAGAAGTAGTCCCTCATATAAGCGCGTTCAAACAAACAAACTCTTCAGCTTTATATGAGTATAGATTAAATGATGAGACCGGCAAAGCGTACTCTTGGTATCTGGTAAGCATTACGACTGTTTTAACAAACTAACTTTAAATAAAAACTTAAATTTAAAGTTCTTTCTATTTTTGAAGGACCGCCTGGAGAGTATTCTCTGGGAATAAAAATAATTATGAATATATATCATCTCAGTCTAATTTCGAAGTAATCGTCAAAGATAATACTAACCTTAATTGTTTCTGTATACTGACATAGTTAATTGCTTTAAAATAAAAAAAAAGTGTCTTACCCCATTCGGTTTCAAATTCGGAGGAATCAGACGCGAGACACTTTAATTATAAGATTTTCGTAGATATTTAATAACGACATAAAAACAACAAATTACTTGAATTGTTAGACTCAATATAGGTATTAAAAAATCTTGTCTCCGATAAAGATAAACAAACCTAGAGCAAAGTCAAAGGAAGTTCGAGGAAATGAGATTACTGTGAATCAGACCGTTCGTTATTGCGCGTTTGTTAAACTTT
The DNA here is from genome assembly GCF_014839805.1 of Manduca sexta. Taxonomy (NCBI): domain Eukaryota; kingdom Metazoa; phylum Arthropoda; class Insecta; order Lepidoptera; family Sphingidae; genus Manduca; species Manduca sexta. Next base: position 12,598,647 of record NC_051139.1, read on the forward strand.
GGCATCTTGCCTTCCTGTGGTTTGAGTATAAAGACTGATTCAACCAATCTAATATCTTATAGTTGACAAAAATAAGGTGTTTTAAAAATTCATTGTCACATCGCAGACGTGCACTTTGCCCTAATTAAAAGATTTTTTCTTTTAAATATATAATATTATAACTCATATTTTTATTATGTATCACGCACCAGATGTAAATAATAAACATCTTTCTTTTTTCCTCTATGTTAATTATTCGACTAACTACACTCGATGTCATATAAATATGGATAGAACGAACAACATCGTCTTTTAAACATTTGAAAGTAGCGACTGGCATTGTCACGTATATTCACAAATGTGTCGTCTACAACGCTCCGAAGAATCACAAAATACCGAATTTATGAAGTCCTATTTACTCGTTCAAATAATAGAAAACGTTAAATACATTGACTACAGTACAATATAGCATACATCCAGAACCTTAACCTTTCCATTCTTCATATATTCGGGCAAATTAATTGAGGGACAGTAGTCCTGATCACAATGTGATCCGTGAACCGAACAATCACGCATCAATCGCTAACAAAGAGAATTCATCATTCTCATATATACGGGAAACCACTTTCCTTACACCAGAAGATTGAAAATGGTATAATATGATCAAAGGATTATATTACGTATATCAAAATTTGCTCGCAGCTTTTCTTCGTGAAATTCATTTTCCGCAAAAGAAGACTTTTAGGCACTGTGCTGCATACATTATTTATAACTTGATATATCGCTGACTTACTATTACAAGGAACCCTGTTATATGAGCTAGCCATATTATACCTAGTTATGTTGTATAATAATTCACAACAGAGAAAGTGGTGATTAATTTCAAATATTTCATCGCTTATTGATGGTTAATAAGGACCGATATGTCTATGATCATGAATAGCAGAGTGTGTTAGTTTAATTTTATCGTTAAATTGTCTCCATTTTTATTAGTAATAAAATGGGACTAACCTCTGTTCAGACACGCCATCCACCTTATTTCATTCACATTGGTCACCTCTTTGCCAATTAGGTAAGTGAACACTCTGACGGGTATATACGTCTTGCCGTCAATCACTTCTCTGTTATATTTCTCGAAAACTTCAGTCAAGTTACCAGGAACATAATCTGTAATCACCATGACGAGCTGGTTGCAACCTTGTGTGCTGCTGACGTCACAATCCTTTCGTCTCTGAAACATTTCGAACACTTACGGACCCCGAAGGCTTGAACGTCAAAGTACAATGATCTAAATTCATCAGATCAGGCTACAACCATCAGACTGCAATACAAACTACAACCCCATGACTCTGCAATTTAAGTACACGTCATAATCCACTTTGGTAGATTTTATATGACAAAAACTAAACCTGCCTATGTAATATACACTTACTTGTGTCGGGTTAGTATAAAGGTTAGATATATACATATTAATGTGAGATCGGAAATATTATTTTTTTTCTATACTATTTAAAGGCGTGGAAGTTTATCGCCTGATGACGCCTTCGACATTGTTCACTAACAGAGCAGTGATTTCAACTAATTCTTTGAATTACAATGCAAAACACCTTATGATCCAGAAATGCGCTCATATTTCATAGGTCCCAGTAGGTTCTATAACCTACCTATGAAAAAGTGTGGGTAAATAGTTACCCACACTTTTCCGTACGAGATATCTACCACATAGCAAATTACTTATAGTCTATTATGTCCCACGTAATATGGAGACGTAGACTGTAAGGTCGCGATGCTATGCCATGGACATAGACTCCGCGGAATACATGCACCCACTTTCCGCCGTGTGTATTCCATACCATGATGTAGGATGCTGATGAGATAAGTTGCTGAGTAGAAAAACCCAATATCACTTTGCCCGACCCGATGATCAAACTAGAGAACCCAAAGACCCCGAGGCAGTCAAAATATACAAAATATTTCTAATCAAAATTAGTATATACATCTTATTTTATTGGAACGAACGATTCCCAAAACTTTTCAACAAGATCGAACAGCAATTTTGTCCCTACATAAAGTTAAGCCAATTTAGTAGACATAATAAATTGTCGAAGTTTCCCAAGTAGGTTCAGTCGCAGTTTAGAATCTTGTAATTACACGGTGGCCGGTGATTTGATCAAAATTAATGTTCTATTTACTTTCACGACCTATTTAAGTGTCTACATAAATGAATGTAGAGACAAAACTTAAATTGGGAATACATAAATCGATTCATCAAATTACAGGATCATTTTTGTTCGATGAAAATGTTTATAACGCTAAGTTTGTAAAAATAAGATATGATAATATTATATTATCGTTAACTGCCTCCTGCATACCAGCCTATCCCGGTCTATATTGGAGTTTTCTCTATAATATCAGGCTAGGGTTAAAATTTTGAGGCCGACATTTTGATAGGCTTGGCCACTATCACATCATAGGACGGAATACACACAGCAGAAATGAGTACACTAGTTGCCCCTCTGTTTACCCCGGTCAAAACTCTAAATTCCTGTTGTAAGTAAATGTAAAGCTGTATCAACTACATCAAAATTATTATTTTTAAATGGAATATCGAAATATAACATTGCGATATTAAGCCCAATTCCCGAAATGGAGTTGCATAGTGATACCGGTGGCACGGTATTTTAACACTCCTGTACTTTATGGTTTAAATAACTTGGTTAAATAAAAACAAAATGTATTTTGGAAGCTAAATCCTTTTTAACGATTACAAAGGGTAATTAATGTATTTAAAAAACAATATTATTTCTCCGCTATATATAGTAATCTATATCAATATATAAAAGAAAGTGGTGTTAGTTACACTATTTATAACTCAAGAACGGATGAACCGATTTGGCTGAAAATTAATGGAGAAGTAGCTTAGAACCAGGAGTCGGACATAGGATATTTTTACTATTAGATAAAGCTGAAGAGTTTGTTTGTTTGATCGCCATTTTAGGAACTACTGGTTCGAACTGAAACATTATTTTAGTCTTGGATAGCTCACTTATCCAGAAAGGCTATATATCATCAGGCTATGATCAAAAGGAGCGGAGCAGTAATGAAAAATGTTGCAAAAACTTTATAACTTTTCAGAGATTATATTGCCTGTTCTGCGTAAACGGTTAAAGTTATGCAACAAAAATGTATGACGAAATTGATCCTCATAAAAAAAAATTAAAAATATGTTATAAAACAAAGTCCCAGCCATATATGCAGATTTAGATACTTTCTATCACGGGAAAATATATAGCGGCACTTTTATCCCGGAAAACTCTTTCACACGGGCGAAGCCGCGAGCAAAAGCTAGTATATATATAAAAATTAATCCTATTTCCCTTGATCACGCCATCACGCGTGAACGGCTGGACCGATTTTACCTTTTTTTTTTGTTGTGTTTGTTATTGTCAGGAGAAGGTTCTTATTAAAGGAAAAATTCAAAAAATTGCGCGGAAAATTAGAAAATTTAAGAAAACTTAACGACAATACTGAGCGATAATATTAATTTTACATAATATGTAACTGTCAGAGGTTTGAAATAACTGTCTATAATATATATCCATTCATTAGGAATATTAACCATTACCATGGTAACAAATATTTTTCCTGCCTTCGATAAAATTAATCAACAAGGCTCAGAATCTGGAAAAAGGTCAGCTATAAATCCTAACATTATGTCTGCTCTTCGGGGATTTAGCGGCGAAGTGAACTTACGATCGGGAAAATTCATTATTATCATAAAACATTTCCCCTCTAATCTTTTAAGTACGTCTTGTTCAGTTGGTTACCTGTTTTACCCTATGAAAATAGAATCTATTATTTTCTGGATGAAGGACCACAACATGCAAATTGAAGATAGATATTGGCGTTTTGGGACGATAGTTTAATCTAATGTTTAAAAGCAATCGCAAAATTAGCTAAATTTCGATTAAATTTAGCACACAGTTAGATCGTAGATCCTATGATATAAATATATATGAAATGAAATGATTTATTTGAATCCGTAAAATGTTATACATTATTTAGGTTCCGTCGATATTAACTCTACCACCAGTTCGGAAAGCAGTTCTTACCAGAGAAGAACGGCCAAGAAACTCTGATTGTTATTTAGAGCAGTTAATTTATATGCTTGTAAAATAAGGCATAAATTAATTAAAATTTTCATATGAGTGCACAACCCTCTCAGGAATCATGAATTTTCTTTTTTAAATATATATAGCTATTAGTATAACATAGGTACAGGCCACGTTCACTTCTAAATAGTGCTTATTCCAAGAAAGGCGATCAGCGTAGACGAGGCGGCAAACTAAAGTCTACTTTACCATAAATCAAAATATGAAGTAAACGTCGTATTAGATTATGCTATCAAAAGAAGTGGTCGAATTTGATCGATTTACACTTTATTACCCGATTACGTTTTCCAAGAATGGTTAAGTATGTTAGGAGCCATTATGAAATAAATGAACGTACATGTATGAATGTATATATGTATATTCATATACAGGGTTATTTTGACATTGCGTTACTAAATGAAATCAGGAATTGGCGATGATCGTGCCAAAACTCATCAATGAATAACGAATAATTTCGATAAACATCCCGGCTTTAGTTAACAGTTTTTTATTTTACATCTGCAGTAAAAATAAATTATTGTAAAGTGTTATGTTCAAGTAAACAAGTACGTAAGGCAATGTCTAAATTACCTTGTATGATGGTGTGAACATCAACATCTTTTGTATTTACTGCTGTAGTAATAAAGCTGTTTTGATAATTATGGCACATAACTTACCTCTCGAAGTGTATTAAAGGCTTTAATATACGCCGCCGTCAAATTTGCATTACCCTCTAGTTTCACTCTTGCTGTTCCATCCGCGTAAGGGGTCAGGGCGTTATTAATAGTATTAACGTTTTCAGGAGTAGCTTGCACTAAATTTTGGAAACATGCCACCACTTCTTTGACATCGTTTTTAAACGTGAACACATTAACGTAATCGTTGTTGGAGAGCGTGTCCAGGAGTGAACGCAGAGTCCTCCTTGCCACATAGTTCTTGAAGCCAGTCATCGAGCCCGACACGTCAAATAGGACGATCACTTCCTTGGAGCAAGTGGCGGCCTCAATGTACCACGACTTCACTCTGCAGTCATAGGTGTCTACTTCCTTGTGTGTCCATGGCATGCCGGGGTAGAAACGTAACATTCCAGAGGAACTGCCAAAATACTGCCACGCCAAGGACGGATCCGATTGATAGTTCTTTTTATAAATCTCATTAAGTTCTTTCGACCATAAAATAGCATTAAGAACATCACTCTCTGTAACAAAACAGTCGTAAATTTATTTTAGGATCCATTGTTGCTTTGAAAAAACTATAAAGTAAAGAGACCATGTCATAAAACGATCCTTATAAAGTTTGAAGGATATGAACAACTCATTGCGCAATGTAGCGTAGCAGCGCTCTTGTGGATTAGACCCTACCGTCCACCGCTACCTGTGCTTTGCTCTGTTACGCAACGTTGCTATACATGTTGAGCGTTGTGAGCGGCGCATCGAATGGTACCCATGAATCGATGCTCAAATCTTACCTTTATAAAAAATATTTGTTGGCACGTGCACGCAGCTGATGTTTGTGTTTACGTTTATATTATAAAAATGTGAATCCTTCTCTAGCGATACGTTAGAATAGTTGATATTGTTTTTTGCAAATTTAGGAATTTCCCCTGGTTCTGGTACATCTTCAGCATGCTCGTAGGTAAAGTTTGAATATTTAGCTGAACAGTACTCAAAGTCATTTTTTTTACTTGTATTCGCTATGTAATTAAAATTCTTCGCCAAGTCTTCCGCCGTGGCATGAATGCACTGCAAGCAGAAATACGACATTCAAGCGTTTTCGTTCAATTACGCGTTCAAATATTTTTTTATTAAATAGATGCCTACTCGAAAATATTCATACACCGTGCAGAGATTGGGAGCTATAAAATGTTAGTTTACCTTGACTGCATTGATTTTTCTGGTGAGCATCGTGCTGACAGAACGTAGCGACGATTCCAATATTTGTTTTCCATCCTTTTTCTTCACGCTAGCATTCATTTGTTTGTATTTCTATAAAATGAAATAAAAAAGAATTATTATTAACATATTATTAACATATCTAAATCGAAGTATGTCAGTAGAACAGTTTTTAAGTTTATTATTTAATATGTTATAATCAAAGATAGATATTTATTTTCCCTGTGGAATGCCTGGACTAACATATTTTTGACAAACCTATTTCCGCAAATCCAGAAATAGATCCAATATCGGTCTTTGACTGATGTATTTATTACACCGAGAAATATCTAAATTTTGTAACCTGATGTCGAAAGGAAGATAATCTATTTCGAAGGTAGGTTGTAGTGTTTATATTAAATTTAGTTAATTCCCGATTTCATGAAATTTTATTTCGACGTTTATTGTCTCAAGTCCATCTCTCTTAGGAATGCAAATAAATTCGTTAATAAGTATTTAACTAGTTTAAGGTCAAAATAATCTTTGATTTCGAATTTCACCAAGGTTACTTCTTATATCTGGATTGCCTAGCCAAGGCAATCCAAATGTGATACCTAGGAGCTCAGAAGCATCGATCTTCAAACATTGTATAAATATAATACATTTTAAAATCAACACTTAGGTATATATGTACATTGCGTCGTAAACTCTACAAGTTATGGTATATTTGGACTTCTATTAAACAATTGTTAACAAAACAATGTGCTAAATCAAAAAAGATTTCCATTCTTTTCGTAAACCTTTCGCCTCTTGGCCGTACAAATTATTAAAAAAAACCTACATTGGGAAATTCTATCGTATACTCACTAATGCGCATTAAAGACAGCCTAATGGCCTTACAGACAGACGCTTCCCAATTGGAAACATAAAATAAAAGGTAACATGCTTTACGACGATAAATGTTTACACATAATTTCCGCGATACCATTACGTTTCCTCTCGGAAAACAAAATTTGTATAATTAAAATGTTCCATTTGTAACATAAACGTCTCCGGCACAACTCGAGCACCAACATTAAAAGGTGAAATGAAGTGCTCGCAATTTAATATTGTGCTAGAAATATTAATTACAAGGAATAATGAAATGAATTGTTCAAATATATTTTAATGGAACGTTTGGCTGATCTAAACAAAGCAATCGTTCTGAATTTACTTTTACTATCTCAATTTAATGTTTTAAAACTTTGTTGTTTTAATTTCGGAGTTCATGATTATAAAGTTAAAAAATACTTATACCATTAAAGTAGTATTACTATGTCATACGTCACTTTTTGTCCTGGAAGCAAATAATGCAGATGAAACCGCGCTCAAAAGGAATGAATTCACCATTTGACATTTCCATGTGCATATTTAAATTATGGTTTTTCTTATAAAATATGCGATTATTCTACCACACAGATTTGGAAATCTTACGGTTGAATAAAGAATGCATATAAAAAATTTAAACTGATCAACATTTTTCGTACGACCTGTTTTTGTATTCGAGAATTTACTTTATCCTAAAATATGAAAATAAAAGATAAGAGCTAAAAAATTTAATATATGATTAGCATGAAAATAGGGGCTCCTTCAAAAATGTTTTATGATTTTTTACGTGCAACTTAAATAAATTTAGACAAAGGTTATCTTTTGTCTAAATGTATATAGAAATATTCGTAGTAATGTAACATTGATGCATCAACTAACATAACATTACCATTATGTTAGTTTACACACACAGAATAGTCAGCATAAGGTTTCCACCCTACGCACCATTAATTATGTACGAAGGTCATGTACGCTTGACTGTAAATCCCCGATCCCCGTTTGTAACCCTTCAACCTAGGGAGACAATGGACGACGTCGGTCAATCATCAATAATTCTATCGGAACTGATCCATACGACATTGGCATACGACGGCCATTACTCGCCACCACGCTGCGAATTATGTCATGACACATAAAGATCGGCAAAATCTGCGGCAGCTTAGCTGTGGTACCTTGGAGATATCGCCTATCGAACTCGACAATATGCACCGGCAAGTAAGATGCGGTCGGTGGAGCAGTGGCTTCCTCCGAAAAACATAGGTGAGGTAACAATAACGACTTACCCAGCCATACCGCTGCCCATCGGATTTACTACTTAGGTATGGCTGGGTCACCGGCATTGCTTTAAGTCTATGGGAGACGTACGCCACTTACCATCAGGCGGACGTCTTTGTTAACCTATTTAGGTAATATAAATAGTTATGTATAAAATATATCCTTTAATAATATATGCATTTCAGGCTTCCGATGATATATTATGGTCATGAAATAAATGCAATAAAGGAATTACAAACGATACAATGAAGTCACTATTGTTTAGCAAATTTAGACACGGCAAAAGTTTATGCCAGTTTGGTTATTCGACTAATATGAGACAGATCTAAATCATAATGTATTTAAAATGAACTACAAAGCACTGGTTTATACGTACCTAGTCTAATTCCCAGTTGCCAATATAATAATAAATTTAAATTATTAAACATTTGTAAAGTATAAAAGTTAATTATACGTATACATATATAACTTCTCACGAATAATAACAACGACATCTGAGAGTCACAATTTAAAACACTCAACCTAACATTTGGGATTTCCACACGCCCGAAGTATAACCATCGGTGTGAAATAAAACAAAGCTTCATTTGAACACGTAGAATGGCCGTATTGAGAGAGTAAGCGGATTAAAGGAATGTATTGAAACCACAGTCCGTTTGTTTAAAGCCAGTTGATTTGTGGCGCCGGCGGGCAGGCTCGTGATTAACTCACTTTATCTATTCGTAACGAGATTGATTTAAGTAATGCTTCTGATGTGTTCGCTAAAATATATACAAAGTCTATATAAAAGTCGAATTGACTGTATATCACATGTAAATATAGCGACTACCCGAGAGTGATAGGTACATATTTTGGAAACCAATTCCATAGCTTAGGAAAACGTTTAAGTCTGTGACATCACATCACATATTGTGAAATAGCAACATATGTTACGACAAAATCTACATACAAAACACTCTATAAAGTAATTTCGATAAATTACTAATAGTAGTAATAGAAAAGTTTAAAAAAAATACCTATATATACATCTCTTCTTTAAATAGATATATTTCAGGTAACTCGTTTACCATGCAACCGTCGAAATGACATCATTCTTTTTATAGCAATAAATAAACAGAATCTTAACTGAAATTCAGGCGCCGCAAGACGAAATGCAAAGAAAATCGCTTACAAAGTCATTGAATAAAGTCGACACGAGATTGAAGCTGAGCAAGTCTATGAGTTTGCTTTGAACAACGTTTCACTATGTTTGATCAAAATTCGAGGTTATGAAATACAGAAATATACGGTATAGTAGAAATATACGATATTCATTAGGGAACTAATAAAGCCAAACGATGTTATAACATTCCTCTGAAGCCTTTTAGGCGCCTAATGAAATATTTGGGATTATATTAAATATAAATTATTGGCTGTAGATACAGCAGCTTATTATTTAATTTGGCATACATTGGCGCCGCAACACTGAGCAAAGTATACGAGATCATATTACCTAGCAAAATTGCGAAAAGCAACAATAAAACAACCCCACAATGTAATTTGTGCTTTATTAAGATTGTACAAAGTATTGACCAATTCTAGTTGCAACATTTTAGTTAATGAAGCGGATATTTTAAGACTACTATTAAATATCGTAAACACTCGTCAATCCACCGACAAATCTTATTGTTTCACTGAGAATCTATTATTAAAATATCCTTAGTTTGTATCGGTCTTGAATTAATTGAAGTTAATAATAAGGTGGGAATAAACCCTGTAAACATGATGCTGAGAAACACACAACTATGTAACTGACAAGCTTTGACAATTTCAGCCACTGACCAGCATCTTAATTTCGATGAGGCAAGCCGGCATAACTTTAGCGACCGTGGATAGAGACAACATCTATTATTAGTCAACAAAATAATTAATATACATTGTACTGAACATTTGGCCCAGTGACTTGCTTTGATGTGCCCGTACTTTATAAAAACACATGTTCGTGTCCCAAATCAGTTAAACTTCATTACGGTTTCCACTGTCCCGAACATGTGATTTAAGAGCAAAAATCTTGAAACTTCGTTAGTAAGAAAGTTCTTGAGACATTCCTTTTCACGTAAAGACCCTAGTTATCGTGAAAGAGTAATCTCGAAAACCCAATCATAAATTATTAATGAACTAATTTATTTTCAGAATAAATAAGTCTACCGGAATGAAATATTTCGTGAAAAGCCTCGTCAAAACCTAATTATTATTATCAAATAATATTTTTCCAAGCAATAGATTAATTTATGTTTTCAACAAGTACTGCAATATACCAGACTCGCTTATGCTTGCAGCTCTACCAACGTGTGACATGAGTTATTTTAGTAATCCCCTTTCAGATATTTTACCACCTTTGTTGTACTGGTGATTAAAAACAAAGTAATACACTGATAAGAACCAATAGAGCTGATATATACTCTACACCAATACAATATAGTATAAATCGATAAATTGAATAATATTGGTTAACTAAAAAAATCTTGTAACATTTATTTTTGTCGCTACTTTCACTTAGATTTAAAACGCCTTTGTAAGAATGATTCGTATGATTAATTTATCCATTTAGCGATATCTTTCTCGTTTTATTTTGTTATCTGATAGGATGTACCCACACCGTTTATTAGCGAGTTCTTCAAATAAAAAAAATAAAACATTATTTTAATTATATTTCTTAATTCAACAAAAAAACAAGTGAATTAAAACAAAGATAAATCTTTGATTATACTTAAAAATAATGAATTATAATGAAAAAAATTAAAAACATTTTTGTGTTAATAGCTACTAGTAAACGCACCTGAAGATTCTCGCCGCAAGAACATTTTAGATATTTAATAAAAATCTATCATGAAAATGGGATTATGGACATAATCCGATTTATCCGATCAAAGAACTTATCTGCTTATGATATTAGGTTTATAATACTGTAATTTCGCATCAAAGTGAACGCTGTTCACTAGCGTCTAGTGTGATCACTTCCATTATAAAAAGTCTGCCTTTTTTCCAGAGTGTAAGTAATTGATGACGGAGCTTGGCTGCCAAAATCTCGAGCCTTTTACCTCGGCGGGCCGAGCAAAGTGTTTATTCACTTTTTAAATGACAGCAAGCATTAAGCTGTGAACGAAGCTTTATAAATTTGCTAGTATAGTACCAGATATATTTTGTGCAGAATGAATAATGGATAGTAATCAGCGTACTCATATGAATGAACTGCTCTAAACTTTTTTTTTCTCTTCTCACTTTATCGTGTGCTGTAGTCTTTACCCTAAACTGATTGAAAAGAGCAACACCAGAGTTTCTTGCCCGCTCTTCTCTGGTGAAAACTGCTTTCCGAACTGGTGGTAGAGTTCATATTGACGGAATCTAAATAATGTATAACATTTTACAGATTTAAAGAAATCATTTCATTTCATTTCATAGTAAACGAAATTGTCATAGGGTCTCCTGCTTGAGATTCCGAGATCAGCCGGGAACATCATGCCACTTCAGCATATTTATGCAACTGTCAAGGGACATAAAGTCTGTCGTTAGTCGACTTGTTTAACTACGTCAGGTCCAGTGTAATCACTTTGCTGTGTCAAGAGACAAAATATATACTTAAATATAGCTTCGTACGGCTATAAGATAACTATAATATCCCCTGAACATAATTGTAATTATTACATGTATTTTCTTCATCGTTCTAATAAAATAAATTTAAAATAAAAATATAAATAGCTCACACTCAACTATCAAACGTTTATGAATGAATGGCAATTCTATTTCGAATGCTCTGTGAGTATGAACAAAGTCGTTGAAGTGGGTTCCAGACAGCGCTTAACAAGTGCAAGACACAACACCCACTTCTGGCCACTTGGACGTATCGTGGCACGTGGTCGTTCACCTTACAATACAGTCTAACTAACAGCTACTTTTATTGAATTGTAAAAGTAAGAGCTAAAGTAAAGGTAATAAAAGTTGGCCATACAGACATAATTTAGCCAAAAGTAACAATAAATTTGACTATAAGGCCTTCTTACAATCCGCTTTTATGATTTGTAATAAATATAATTATAAAGTCATGCATAAAAATTACGACTTCCCGACGTGTTCATCGCGAAAATAATATCTTAAATTGTTAGAAAATTAGATAACCTAGCATCATATACATTTACGCCATGAAAATAGGAAAGGTGGCATTTTCCGCTTTATGCAAATGCTTTTATAACTTGAGGTGTAAAAGGGCGAATAAAAATTTCTTTTGCATTTGTGTAAAACTTTTAAAAAACGACGTGTTTATTTTTTGTCGGCCGTGTTCTTTAGTACTTTTTTGATGGAATAACAAATAAAACTAAGTAGTAATATTTCTTATTCCATCATCAGTACAAGTGTACTGTATTTTATGCCACAACTAAGCTTATTTGTATTTTTACAAGCTTAGTTCGTGGATAACGTATGTACAGCTAATGTATTTGGTACTATTACTAACTTCGAAAATAGTGTGGCAATAGTTCATGTTTTTAAATGCTTTAATTATTTTATCTTCGGTGACTTAATTTAAATGTTGTATCGATTGAAGTCTCCGTTCTGTTTGCACAAGGAACGTCTATTTACTTACGTTTCTGATTTGATCCGATTTGGTGAGAGCTTCGCTTAGTCTCCATAATTCGTCGCCAAGTGTGCGTGCCCATGTCTTTACACTAAAAACAAATGTTACTCGTAACATGAACATGTCGTGTTGTTAGGAAAAAAAATACCTTTGAGTATTGTCGTTTAAAGTAAGACTTGATAGGAATATGTATGCATCTTCCAATTTAAACTAAAACCAGTTTTATCATATCCGTTATTGAAACTGGAATATTAGGTCACTGTAATCAAATAAATTTACAAAAGTTTGTTTATTTTTGGATCATTATGGCGCGTCCAAGAGTTAGTATAAGCAAGAAATAATCAAATAATTCTGAAATGCATACATGTTAACACAACAACGAAGTCGGTAATGTTTTCGTTCCAAATAACCACTTATCATAAACTAAAAGCGGGAACCACGAATGCCAATTCCTCGACACATTGCGTCGTGCACGCGGCATAAACGATGTACAATATATCATACATGTTAAAGCGGCACTCTGGCACCATCAGCCCCTACCCAGGGAATATAAAATATAATAGCGGAGCCATAAATTTTAGAGCAGTCACAAACAGGTATGTTAGTAAGTAAAAGGCGTACATTTCCCCGGGGACAGCGCGCGGGCTGCCCTTTGCGTACTATTGTTAGAGTTAACGTAAAGTCCAAGAGTTCTTACATATCAGCTCTCCAAGCGGGAGCCGGCTCTGGGACAAATACCAGTGCCAAGAGCAAAGCAAACTTGAACCATCGCATGTCCCCGCCGATGAGTCACGCGCTCACGCCGACTACTCGCGCGCTACCACTGTTACCAGTTACGACTTACGGCGGGACGTCACGGAACCCACCAATATTACACGAGGATAAGGCACATTGTTACTGTGTTTGGTTACTCGAATAAGGCTAATTACCAATCATCACAAAGAACATATCACCGATAACGCTATCGCACTACACTATTGACAACATACAAGTGGACCGAAACGTAACATAAAGCTTTCACCGATGAGAGATAACGTGCAAGGCCACTACGATAGAGAAGCACAATAAACATTCAGACTTCAGTCACTAAATACTTTCACCGTAACGACTAACGAGTTATTAATAGTTTAGATCTAGTTTTGGAGGAGCGTGCCACCGGCGACACGGCGATTCACATTGATTCACGCCGAGCTGAAACTTTGGATCGGTTTGCGTTCGGAAAACTGACTGCGAATAGTTTTTGTTTTAGCGTAGTGCCGATTGGAGCGAGCGCTGCGCCGGGCGAGCGAGCGCGGGCGGCGTGTATCGCGACCGACGCACGTGCTGCGTCTATTCTGGGCGGGCGCCCGCCGCCGCCGCCGCCACTCGCCGCCGACACTCGCCGCCGGCACGAACGCGCCTCGCTCGCTTCGGCCGCTTCGGCCGGCATCGAGCGGACACGATCTAGGTCGGACAGCCGAACGACTACAAACCAAACGATAACTCAATCCCTAATATACATAATATATTTCACGTTACGATTAATTAATTGATCCCATTATCTTTTCCATTTTATTTAAGTATATTTTTCGGCTTAATGTTGTATCATTCATTAAATAGAGTGTGAGAGTTTTTCGTTTAAATTATATTGCAGTGCATCTGCAGCGGTGATGCGGTCTCATATTATTAAATAGAGCATGATATTATGATACGCGCTCATAATCTCTCGAGATTGTCAAACTTCAAATAATGAACAAAATAAATAAAAAATTTCATAGAACATACCTTTTAGAAAACTTATTTGTTCTACAAAATGTATTCGGACAAATGTCTGCAATTTTGTATTAGCTGTTGTTTTTAACAGCCTATAACTTATATCTGCCGGGCCTTGGCCCAATATCTTATATTTAAGAAAGCTTTGGAGTTTGGGCCCTAACTCGCCACTCTAAACCTGACGGTTTGTGGCAAACGCAGTTTCGTTTATTAACCGGCACGTGTAAGCATCTGCTTGATGATGCGCTGGTTATAATATTAATATAAATCGAAATATGTAGAGTTCAATAAATGCAAATATTATGTGGTTGAACCACAAATAATATAGGCAATGGTAACTATTAAATATTGAAAATAACACAAATAATTATCGAATAAACAATAACTACCGATCACCAAATATTCTGTATTATTCCGTCCAATATAACAGAGACAATAAGTGCTAGTTAACTACATAATTAAAATAAGTTATTACTTTTAGTTATATATGTAGCCATTGTTAAGTCCCTTGGATTTCTTTGTGCAAAAAGAAATTTACTACACGATTCGATTGGTCGCGACAACCGACACAATTAAGTTACTAACTCGAGATAGGTTTCTTTTTGAGAAAAATGAGACCATAAATCTCTGCGCTGTAGTAGTTTTTCATCTCAGTCGGTCTTCATTTTCAAGCCCAGGAGTTACTTACGAATCCAATTTTAAGTAACAAAATAAAATATAAGGGTAAACGTATATACTACATTATACACATATAATTGTATTTCGTGGAGCAAACTAGAGAATTATATATTAACAGGATATATAGTGCAGCATTATATTTAAATACTTATAATTCTCGTAATTAATTTGTTAATATTTTGTGTGTACCTACTATGAATTAGAAATGCACTAAAGGAACAATATTAAATTGTACTTAACATTAGCTCTACGAAATGACTACGGTATTTGTGCATAAATATCTTTACAGCGAGAAGTGAAATACATAAGTTTAAATTAATATGCTCATTCATACAATAGTTACAGATCAAAACTGAACCCACTAGATTCTAAAAGAGATTATTGTAGGCAAGGGGGCTATTCTTAATAGTAACTATGATTATATGACACTTTAACGCAAGTTCTAAAACTATGTTTTAAACAAATGATCTAGCAGATTCCTAATATTTTTTTTCCAAAGTTATTCTACGCGTAATGTCACGTAATGATTTTTTTGTAGTAGCCATAATGATAGCAATTTGATAGATAGCAATAGCACAAAAGTGGGCTCGGTGGCGTAGTTGTATTGCATGTCCGGTACAATAGCGCTCTGAGGTCCTGGGTTCGAATCCCGGATCGGGCAAAGTGATATTTGGTTTTTTCTACTCAGTATCAGCCCGGAGTCTGGAATTTGTGCCCGATATGGCGATATGCTCGCCCTCTATCACATCATGGGACGGAACATACTTAGCGAAAAGTGGGTGCCCCAGTTGCGCCTCTGCATACCCCTTCGGGAATAAATGCGTGATGTTATGTATGTATGTACAAAAGTGGGCAGAAGATTGTGGTACAAAGTACCTAGAAATGCCTCACTAGAATAAAGAGCGTGAAACAAAGAAGCCAATGCAGATGTCTTATGTAATTGACACAGCGGAAAGCGAATAAAAGCGCTGCCGGGCAGTTGGAAGCCACAATAATTGATGCTGAATGGACTGGTAAAAGCCGACGTAATGACATACTAACAGATAACTATAAATGGCAAACCTAAAGACATTCCGTGCTATTTTAAATATAGTTTAAAATATTTTTAAAAACAATATTTTAATAAATAAATAACAATCTTGTAATGTCATACCGCTGAGCCAGTGCTCAGTAGTGGTACTCCACTCAGTAGTTGAGTGTTAATACTTTGTATATTGAATGCCCTACACGAGCAAGCCAACCAAAACCCAGCGGTTAGCTAATTCTACTTTCCCATGTTAAAAAAACCTGCATTCTATTTTGGACACAGTCATTTCACTTCTTTTTAATTATAATCATTAAGGTATTTTTTTACGTTGCCACATACTTAATGAATGAATTTGATAAGATGTGACCTATTTAATATACCACTGCATTTGACGGGAGATAACTTAAAGAGTATAAGAATAAGATAACAATTGAAATCTATTCTTTAATTTCACCACAATATACACGCGTGGTGTAGGATCTGAATCTCCATAAAAGGCTACAATTCAACTGAACAGTTTAATTAAATGTCATAAATCATGTAACCGAGCAGCCGTCATGTAAAGCTGTTGAGGCGTTATATTAACATTCCATTTCACCAGAACGTGCATGTCATCTCATAGAGCTCTTACATTCACATTTTCAGGCGTACAAGTATTCGTCGGCAGTTAGCTGGAGCGGCGGGGCGGCCACCGGGCGTGCTCGGAACCTGAATGGATTAATTTGGACCTTCACAACGCCGCTCACTTCGTTATGCCTTAATAAATATTTAAACGATACCGCTTGAGGCAGTATGTGACTTTGGGTTTTAGAATATGGAATGTTGAATGTTTCGAATATTATAAAATTGAATCAATTATAAAATTGATTTGCTAATTGTTATTAGCGATTCCTTCAAATTGAAATGTCTTTCGCGGGATGTTCCTCATGGTTAAAAATTCTGGTAAAAATAATCTATATGTACATACGTAATATATGTCCATCCAGGATACGGCTTAATAGCATCAAATGTCATCCAAAATCGTTTAACGATTTCTGGGTTTACTTCTAAGAAATAGTGAAACATCTTCAAAAACTTTCACATTTATATTATTAGTAGAGTAATTTATTATTGTTCAATCAAAATGGATTAAAGAAACACTTTCAAAGTAGTAGCACTCGTATTATACAAACATCAATTTAATCTACAGACAAATACTTGTAATTTAATTTTGTAGATAGTACACGTACTAATATATCCGACGAGTCTGAGTAGTTGAAGCTTTTAATACGTATTAGAGACGTAACAATTACTCTGAATGAAGTAAGTTCGCGAGTGAAATGTGCGGGAAATCCACCGACCACTTATGTGAATTGGGGCAAAAAAGGGTCGTATTATAACAATGCGTAGACATTAAATAGACTGCAGTAGTAAATTGTACTGCTTTCTGCTTATAGGATTTTGGCATATTTTATTCCGATTTATAGTAGTGTATTATTATGTTATTATAAACCAAAATATATTATTTTAATAATACTGTTAGAGGCTGTTTTACAATTTCTTAGTAATACTAAACGTCACATAAAATATGTTCCTATTAAAAACAATAGTCATTGATCATCATAAACTGTTTTATACGATGTAATAATCAAGTCAAATTTACATGAAACTCCTAAAACAGACCCTTAATAAGTTAAACGAAGAGATGCTTTATTATATTATTAATTACTTACTTATTTATAGTAATTTTTTTGTCATAAATGCAAATTAAATTTAAGAGTTACAGATATATTTAAGAAAAACAAGCCACTCATTAGCCTGTGTTGTTGCTGAATAACAACATTTAAATACAACCTAAATCTCATATAATTACAAATTATACACAAACTAGCATTCCTATACTAACAAGTCCATTAAATTCAAATATAGCTTGAAACAATAATGCCGCTCCGCAAGGGCAAGATGGTGGCGTCGGTAGGGCGGCGCGACGGGCGGCGGCTGCAAGGCGCCGAACAGACGCACCCTCTATAACTACGAAGATCTCAACTGAGAACTCTTTGTACTTGTGAATAAGAATAAATTATGTTTACATGTTACCGTCTTATTGATTTATTTAGCTTTTCCCGCAGAGTTAACAATATCTTACATTTTTTATTTTAAAATGTCTTTTCTGCCGTAATCGGAGTACACTATGTGAGATTTCCAATTCTTATTATTACTTTTTATAATAACGTATAATATTCGTCAAATCTGTTTCCTTTCTAAATAATTTTAATTTTTGTACGAATTACTAAGTATATATATTTTTTTCGCTTAATGCGCTAATGGCCTTTATTGACTTACGACTTATTCAATTAGGTACCACGGCAATATTTCTCTAATGGTACACAAAACAAATCGAACATCTAAGTAATACATATTTACTTTAATGATTTCTTATGTCGTAAATAAAAATTCATTGCGGTACATCTCTTTTATAACATTGTTTTTACTACAATTCGACAACTCATTGAACGTGTATTACATTTGAATTCCGAGTTTATATGAAATAATTTATTTGAATCCTTATAATTTATACATTATTTAGATTCCGTCAATATTACCTCTACCACCTGTTCGGAAAGCAGTTCTCACCAGAGAAGAACGGGCAAGAAATTTTGGTAATGGTCTGTATAGGTAATCGATTCTGCGCTATTATAATAAATTAATGTAGCCATAAGCACTACTTACAACATAAATATAGTTAATTTATACGAAAGTACATCTAGTAATTATAAATTCAAATCGTTTCAATTCTAAATTACACGTTCAATATTCCATTGGCTGTATAAAAGTTTTAATCAAAACATAAAGGAGTAACCAAACAAGTTTCTGAGGGCGGAATGTTTTATTAGATTTTATGAAACTCAACAGTATGTATAATGATGTAGATACGAGAACGCTAGAGGCTTTTTAGAAATACTCGATGACTGCTATCGCTCTCCGCAGCAATAAAAAAATCGCGGTACCTGAAGTAGTGCTGCAAGATATACGTGTTACATTTTACGACTAATGCAGATAGATTAACACGTCGTGTCACTACTTAAAGCTTTTTCTCTACTCGACATTATACAGCCTTCTGTAGATGCTTCCACTTAGCCCCGACTTGAGTATTCTCTGTAATGAGACCGTAAACTGTTTAATCTTAGTATAAAAATTCAAGTTATCTTGTTTTTTATATATAGTGCATAGCAATGTGACTCCGCTACACCTCTGATGGTAAGTGGAGTGGTGTCCAATAGAATGTCGACTGGCGTAAGATGTATACCCCTCGGCAGTCTATACAATTATGGCGGCCTGTTGAAACCAGATATACACAGGCTGATCCCGGAATACGACTCACTTATGTAGGCCACCCTGACGGTTTTAAACACCTTTTGTACGGAGTTCACTTTCCTGGCGGATATAAAATATATCCTACCACCAGCACCTATTTCAAGACATCCATTGGAATAGCTCAGGATATTGCAAACGACATACTATTATTTTCCTAAAACGTAATTAAAGTAACCTTAGCAATATTTCTAGAGTTCTTCCACAACGTCGCAGACACCGCGGGAGACCGCTAGCGTACACGTTACCATAATATATTGAATCTAATTGTACCACATACCTACAAAAGCGACAATACCGCATATATTTGAACGCCTTAAAGGAAGGCCAACTCCGATAAAAGCGCGAACCTTGTTACGGATGTCGGGGACTGATGTCAGAGATTCACCCGATTTAATTACGCCAGATCCAATCTATCAGGGTTGTCACTCGGCACAATCCGGTTAAAGGACATTAGGCTATGCCGTGTTCGGTAACCATGCGTGGGATGAAATCTGCCTAAATGAAAGGAAGATGGAAAGCGGTTATCTCAAATGTACATCCATTAGGGTTGTCAGCATTCGAAACTCTAATTTCCTATATTAATAGCGTAATAGATACTACATCTATCAGAAGCGGTCTTAGGGGGAGGCGAACTGGGCAATCACGCGGTGCCTGGAAATCCTTTGTTTACGATTTTACCGATGAAACTATTAAAACCAGAGAACTTTGTTTTGTTCCGCTCGGGGCCTGTCGTCGTTTTGGTTTTGCTTTCGCCTAGGGCCTCGCTTCAGTTAAGGGCACTATTAACGTCTATGATGAACAGTAATAATTACTAACCCGGAATTTGCAGATAAAAGATGAAAATTCCGTATCAGTTTAGAAACTTCTTGGTTGCCCCTATCGTCTTATTCAACGCAACATGTTCTAATTTATCGAAATTGCTATAAACTTCTATATTATAATGAATACGGAGAAAAAAATACTTCTATAATAGAATCGAATAAGTAGTTTAATATCTGCAAATAATTTTATCACAATACAATGTAATTACGGTATTGGAATTGTTTTAGTAAGTACTTGAATTTTCAGTACCTAAATATCATGTTTTTCAAGCATAATTAGTATGGACCGTATTTTCCTATGAATAAAAAGAAAGGTCTTAGCAGATGAATCAATAACAGGTGTATTGTGACTGTGTATATATGTACTTACCTGAGCCCCTAAAATGAAATTTATACGTGGTCGGGGTTAAAGAAATTCAATTTAACAATTCATTTTTTGTTTTAATAATTATGCATTTAAATACAATGCTTAAAGCTTTGGAATAAGCTATGAATGTTTAATTTTTCATTGAGTACGTTGAAATTTCCTATGTTATCTAGATTTATACGCGAACGATGCTCAGAGCACTAAGTGCAAATACTATTTATAATAACCCTTTCAAGTTATATTGATCTTAAAATAAAAGACGTTTACAATTCGTATTCAACCGTAGTTTTCCGTTGAGCTGAACATAGAGAGAAATAACTACATATTACAATAACTTTCGTAAAGAAATTAAATAATATGATACACTAGGTAACTCGCATGAAAAGCATTTCCTGCTACAAAAAGTCCCTAAAACATGGTACGACGCCAGCGTCATCTATTTAAGAATCAGATTTAAAAATTCCAGTGTTTTCCTTGGGTGTAAATTACGATAAAATTTATAATCTACCCATGTACCAAATTTCATCCAAATCCGTTCAACGATTTCTACATTTATTTCTAACAAACATCCAAACATCCAAAGTTTTTTACAAACAGTCGCATTTATAATATTAATAAATAATAATAAGTCAATATAAGTACTAAAAGTATAATTCATATATCTCACCAAAGCATACGGGTCAGTAAAAGAAAAATTACATACATACGAAATTCTTCTGCGCATTCTGTTAAAGACATGGGATGACAGGGGTTAGTCGTGAACGCACATAAATAAGGTAAATTCTTTATATTATTACCCGTTAGAACTATTTACCTTTCCTGCTAAAGCCGCAACAGTATCCAAAACCCGCATGGTAACAAAATTAGATTAAGATAGATATTTATATAATTTATTTTTCTTTGTAAAAAATAGATCTTTATATTCTAAAAGGAACCAATACATAATTTAGAGGTATCGCAAGGAACATTTACGTAAAAAGATATGTGCGAGTCGAATAAACTTGTTTCAAATGGTTTAGATTTTATCATCTAAAATTTTGCTTAACAGCTTAAGTCTCAGTACCTAGGTAATAAAACACAATTTGAAACAAGTCTACGTACTTAACATATCAAGTTGTGTATTTATTGCTGATATAACTACATCTACAAAAAGCAATAGACAAATTGGTTGTGAAACGGACTGCTGAGACGAATGTCCGTAGGTTCAAATCCCAAGGGCACACACCTCTGACTTTTCTATAAAAAAAATATGTATGTATTCTTTGTGAATTAAGTATCGCTTGCTTTAACGGTGAAGGAAAACATCGTGAGGAAACCTGTATACCTGAGAAATTCGCTATTAGGAATTTACGAGGGTGTGTTAAGTCTACCAACCCGCACTAGGCCAGCGTGGTGAACTAAGGCCTAATCCCTCTCAGTAATAGAGGAGAGCCGTGCCTAACAGTGGGACAGTATAGGGATAGTACATCTAAATTCTGACCGCTGAAGCTTACAGCATGCTACAACTCAAAGCGTATTTTAATTATGTGATCCACACATAATTACGGCATAAGAAATATCTTTTTATACGAACTATAATCTCACGGTGACCAAAATTGGATCCCAATTTATTCAATTTTTAGGTGAATATTACTAAGGTTCTCGAGCACTCCTTCTCTGTATAAATTTTAATTATGCCAAATCTCACACTCCACTGTGCGCACAATGAGGCTAATGAAGTGTACAACAGTGACGAAGAGTGAAATTTTCTAAAAGGGAATCTGTCGCAATAATAGATACTACTAATATGCATAAATGTAGTATGCAAATCGTTCAAAGATACTTAGATTTCATATAAATTACGAAAGAGAAGCCGGCATGAATTGGTTTATATGTACCTTTCGTTACTGGTGTAACAAAGATATTTCTTTACATATTAATATATAAATTAATGTCAATCACCGTAGAATATAATGTGGCATAATAATAAGATAAATATTGGACGTTGAATTTCGTATTTCTGAATAACATTGACCGCCGCGTTCCAATTTAATATTCCGATATAATTAAGAGCTGCTGTATTAAAGTTGAAATTAAAAGAGTTTTTAGAACAAAATTAATTTTCTTAATATTTTTTGTGATGTCATTTTATAATTTTCGATTTTTGGTAAACACAATATTTATTCTATTCGATAAATAACATTTTGTACAATAAATAGCTTTTGACCGCGTCTCCGCCCGCGTGAATAAGTTTTTATTGGATAAATATTTTCCCGGGATAAAAGTAGCCTATAGCACTCTAAATGTAGCTTCGTATTAGTGAAAGAATTTTCAAAATCGTTTCAGTAGTGCCAGAGATTAGTCCCCATAAAGCTACAAACAACCTCGCGTTCTATATATAATATTTGTACTTTTTTCTTTTTTGCTGTTAATGACGAGACGAGTTTGCCCAAGCGAACCTTGATGGTAAACGATACGACCGCCCGAAAACAGTAGAAACACCATCAAACACCTTGAAATACAAAGTATTGTTTGATATTTCACTGCGCTCACCATCCGGAGACGTGAGATGTTAAGTCTCATTATGTCCAGTTACATAGGCTACAATGTCCTTCAAACCACTACACTGCTGCTTGGCGGTAGAAATAGACATTGCGGTGGTACCTACCCAGACGGACTCACATATGAAAGGCCTACCACCAGGTTAGATTACCTATGGTGAAAAAATATACTTATCTTAATTGTATGTTCTGTAGCCTTTAAAAGTAATCATAACCCTAAAAGTGCAAACCGCTACTTGCTTCTGTTCGTCTACATGCGCTCTAGAACTTAAAATTAGAAAAGTTAAGTCTTCGTCGGCGAAACGGGTATCATAGTAAGTGTTATTTATCGTCCTTCGCTACGACACGACTCTTTTAATAAAGTTTATCGGTTTTATGAAGCTGCATCTAACTTGTAGGTGTCGCCGGATATCTGCTAATAAACAGTCTAATTCAAAGAAATCGGATTTTCGATATTAAACACAATAAAATACCGATTTTCGTTTGAATTCGACCATGTTTATAGTGAAATCCTGTGTTTATGTGATATAACTGATTTGAGAGGATTTTCAATGTATAAATATTTATCAACGAATAATTATTGGCCCAGTACATGTATCGGATTTGAGAGATCCATATTTACCAAGCATTAACCGCAAGTTACTACGGCCATTTAATTATCTAACCGACCTTTGAAGAGCTTCATCTCCTGAAATGCATATATCATGACAGATATCATAATAACAGGTATTCCATGTTTAATAACGTCAGGTATAAAAAAATCCTTAATTTTGGGGTCCTTGACCCTATCCTTTATAACAGTGTAAACTCATAACTCTGCCGTGTTACGTTATTTTGCCGAAATTAGCTTGACGTATTTGGTATTCTGTCCGCCAATTTCAAATGTTATAAACGCAATAATGTCCATTACGTGCTTGTTTACGTTACGTACTTGTACGTAACGTAAACAATAACAAAACAATAAGATACATCCATAATAAATAGTTTAAAACAAAATCCTCTTAGTTATTTGGATATGAAATTTTTAGAATCACAACGGAGTAAAACCTCGTTTCTCATTATCTTCCCTAAGCCGTCCCACAAACTTTATTAAGCCTCGTAAGACGCCATAAAATAGGACACCATCAATCTGCACGGTAATCACAGTGAATTAATTAAAAGGAAGGCTCAAAGGCAATGTAGCTACAAAGTACAGTGTCGAAAAACATAGAAGTCAGCATAAAATAAGTACTCCGTTACTTTACTTTGCTTAGGTTAGTGATAAATTTATAACACCTCATTTTTATGTGGATGTAAATCTAAATTTTTCTTCTTTTATATCATGGCTTCCACCGTTTATCTATCGATGAAGTAGCCAATGTCGATTAATAAACAGCGGATTAAACTAAATTATTTTCTCCACACTAATAATGTTGTTTAAAAACTACTTTTGTTTCACATTGCGGACAGTATCTACAGCATTTGCCAATATTCGCCCTTTCTCATGCTAGAAATGTTGGTGATAGATAGCATATCTCCAAGTTTACATTTTTAGTTTTCTGATAAACATCATGCTGTGGATATAGCGTGTATTCATTTATATACAAAGACACGGGATTACGAACTTAAAATATACTTTTAGACCTATGTACTTATAGTGGAAATTAGGGAGAATATTTATTGCCATGATTGATTATTGTTTGTATAATCAAAAAGAAGCTACAAACTTGGAAGGTCGTACAATTATGCGTAATATTTATTTGTACAATATGTAAGGTTGTGTGACTGGAGGTAGCCCGGTTCTAAACATATCCCATTTTTAACAAATCCTTACGCAAAATTACCAAACCTGTTCAAACTAAGAAAACTAACTAACTAACCTGTTCTGGATGTTCAAACTAAGCTCCTAATAACCAATAACGTATTTGTTCGTTTCTATTTGTGTAGGAGTACAATTGAAAACATAATACCTACAACATCAAAAAACGAAGCGATTACTTACTATAGATCTTCACTTCTTAGTGTGCTTTTAGCAATGAGGAAGCTAGAGTCTAGACGTAACTAAATAATTAGATCAAGAAAAATTTCTACTGTCGTAATTCTTCCATGTTTATTTTAAATTTCATTAAAAAGCGAGGAATAGAAAACAGTTGGTGTAATTACCATACGGGCCACAAATTACATTCGGACAACATGAATGCCAAAGTAAAGTTATTTTTATAATGGTAGAATTGATATCTTTCAAACAGCATCGGCCGTGAAATAAAGTATGAAAATCGTTTATTTTATTTAAGGAAGAGAGAAGCAGGTGCAACAATAGGCGGGCTTATCGCTAACAGCGATCTCTTCCAGACAACCGTAGGATGAAATCATTTCTACAGAAAAGTTGGAGTGAGGGTTTATTTATAATTAAATGAACAAAATTTATATAATAAAAATTAATATAAATATTACATAATCGTACGTTTCTAAAGATAATCCGTGTATAAAATAAATACACCTTTATATTTTCTTTATAAAACGAATTATTTTATATTTTTAGTATAAATAATAAATAAATAAATTTGCAATACATATCCACAATTATCGCCAGGATTTTGTGTTTGCGGTTGGATAATACGCTACAATGCGTTAATGTTATGCCGTTAAATAAATAACATAATGAAGTCTTACATGTTTATTGATGTATAAATTGGACAGTTGTTCTACTTCCCACTTATGATTTTATTCAATTTTAATTGATTTCATCACACTAACACTTCCATTTTATCTTTGAAATATTACTTACTAGTAGGCATTTGGCAGTTCTCTTTTATATTTTAGTAAATATAAGCCGAATAAACATCATAACAAATAACATAGTTACATATAGTTTGTTTTTAATGTTGGTCCTTAATTACACAAAATTCGTACAAGCCTTGATATTACGTAATTCCCTGATCAGCGAAATCTTTTAAATATCTATAAATAATTACATACATTTATACAAAAATAATATGTAGAAGGCGATTTAAATACGAAAGTCCGTATGAATTGGTATGGAGTGCCTTAATATAACCGCATTGTCTATTTTAGGCACCAAGCACTATTGTGTTGTTTAAAAACCCAATTATAAAGACGTGGTTATAAACAAACACACTCACGTCACTTATTTCCGAAGCAGCAAGCAGAGGCGCAACTAGTGCAGTTATAAGTATTATAGCCAGGATAATGAGAAATTACTAGTTTTTTGGGCCTAACCATTTTATATCTCAATATGACAAACGCAGTGCAGTCCCACGCAATGCTTCGTAATTCAAATTCAGATCAGAGAGAGAGAGAGTTGCCCTTCGATATTCATCTCCATTTTTTTTAGTAGTAAAAATGAATGGATAATTAGAAGCGTATTATTTGTAAGTATGATCCCTGTGTTTAATTAAAATGCTGCCATAGCTGTAATCTGACGGGCCTCTTAGACATGAGACATTCATAATATTATGACGTTGTTCGTGCATTCCAATGTCAGAATTCTTTATGGCGCCGCTGTACTCAAGTTCGAGCCGCCTCGGTTTTTGCGAATCAACATAATACTACACAAACATAAACGATCATATTATAGGACAGTGCAAATATAATTTGAAGTTTCATATTATAATAAAAATATAACAATAATATCAGCCCTGTATTATATACTTGCCCACTGCTGAGCACGGGCCTCTTCTACTACTGAGAGGGATTAGGCTTTAGTCCACCAGGCTGGCCTAGTGCGGATTGGTAGACTTCACACACCTTCGAATTCATATTATATTGCACCTAAATATTTTCAAGACTTATTAACTTAGGTATTATGTTTCGCTTTAGATTCCGAACGCAATATGTATTATGACGTGACCGTATATGTATAATTATGCTATATGGTCCAGAACTTGGTCGATCTGTGTACCAAAAATCCAAATACATTCACCGTTTTCTGCGTTCACTTCTATCAAACAAGCATGATTACAATCTTGGCTAACTTTTATATTCATTACAAGGATTAACGCATAAAGTTATAAGATGTCTACATTATGACATGACCGGAAACCATTCACAAGACAGCGTGTTGATGTGTGCGTGAATGCATAATAAACGACACCACATGACGTGTTGCCCTACCTGGAGCACGTGGCGTGATCCGGGGGCGCAGCGCAAGGGTGGCCGCCGGACGACGCGCCCGATGCACACCCAGAGAAACGATTAATCTTACTTATATTATAATGCGACAGTTTATAACTACGTTTAAAAGTTTATTAAACGGGTTGGGATGAGAATGAGATGGGAACTATTAAATAGTTGCTAATTGCATATTACTATCATTACTATTCGGAACGTACTAGCTGCAGCAAATTTTTTAATTAAACTAACTTATTTCCTGTATACCATAAGCTTTAAGGACAAAAAAATCCAAAGTAGGTACCTGTACTCACTTACCTACAAATCTTTTGTCTAAATTGAGATTTTATGACTTTTAATAAAGTTTCTATGGCATGTAGCAGATTAAACACATTTTTTTTCTTTAAATAAGGGGATTTTTGATTCCCAGAGTATCATTGAATCCCCGCAATTGGTAATGCAACTATCGGTTTTATATTTTGTACGAATAAAAATCTTAGCA
Organism: Manduca sexta; assembly: GCF_014839805.1. Classification (NCBI taxonomy): domain Eukaryota; kingdom Metazoa; phylum Arthropoda; class Insecta; order Lepidoptera; family Sphingidae; genus Manduca; species Manduca sexta. The sequence continues at coordinate 12,626,550 of NC_051139.1, forward strand.
TGCTACCGCCAATATGTTTTGTTGCTTTCAGTTAACGCCGTGTGAGTAGCGCATTGTACTATAAGGAAAACGTATTTTTGATTATAATTTTAATCATGTTATATTTGTTTATAAATGGGTATTACACATATAAACATCAAATGCCAATGGCCATGATATGTTTTGACGCTATTGGAATATGTCTTCTTTTATCATATTACCATTTACCTTACATTGATCTGATTCTATAATACCATCAATAACAACATTAAAGATACCAAAATATTCCTCTTTGACTTCCAGGAATGTCTAGCAAGGTAAATTAAGTCACACAAACAAAAGTCATAAATTGCTAGAACCTATTCAACTAATTAAAAAGATTCGCAGATCTTAATTGATTTGTTATCTACGCTAACACTACCGCTACGATGGCTAAACAAATACAAAATATTTCGTCTCAGTGTTACTTAATTTTCTTTTAACAATTATTATCTATGACTTAAAAAAATGTTATAAGATATAAATTATAATATAAACATAAAGACTTATAATTTACTTTGAGACAAACTGTTTAAAGATTAATTTAAAACCTAAGATTTATTTATATTTACGAAGAAATAAATACGATATGGGAAACCAAGTTAAAACTGCGATGAGAATTTCTTGACAATATAATGTGTTAAAGTAATAGTGAATGACGATGTACATTTTGCGTAAGGTGACTTCAATGACAGAATAATTATAATCGTCGGATAACATTCGGAAATAAAATATCAATCGTTTTGATATATTTTATTGGATTTATGTCCTTTACAGGGAAAACGGATTTCGTACAGAATCAATAAGGTACATAAATACCTAAATGATGACATCATTGAAGTCGCAAACATCTCAACTCTTTTTGTTTATAACAAAAACATATGGAATTACGAAGATTAAACGAAAACATTTTATTGTTTCATCCATATTATGCTCCAGCCTATTACCACTCGAAATAGAAATCATTTGGAGAAATTAAGTACTTAATTTGATCAAATAATTGTATATTTATAACCAAAAAATCTACTGACTTAAATATACTACGATGGGAATATACTTTACCAGAATTAAATCGTCATTAGCGACACTATCGAATATTGTAATATTAGAGAGCTTTATTTTCATTATAAATGAGTTCGATACTTGGCTAAAAATATGTTAATATTATTAAAAATCTAATGTTGCAGTTTTACATTTCATCAAAATCTGGCCCCAAAATTTCTTTTATTATATTTCGCCATCCACAGCCACCTGAAAAATTCACCAGTATACAAATTCTATCATGATTGACCATCTGACGCTCTGTGTGCCTCAGACCTAACACGCTGTCAGCATTTCCTAGCAGCCGGACGCGCATGCCTACGAGCTGTTATGTGTAAACTGCAGTCGATAGCACTCGCGCGGCCGCGCAACCGCCCCGAACATGCATCTCTAAAACTGAACATAAACCGGCCTTATAACATAAATGTTAATGTTCCAAGTTTAATAAGCGATTAATAACTGAATAATGTGCAAAAACGTATTATTGGTTAACAAGAAGAAGGGAGAATCAGGTACGTACTACATATTTTGATTTATTAATTGTAATATTATGTAATTATAACACATGTATTTTTTTATAATAAGAAATTTGAAGTGAAGTGTACCTTCCATATGGTTAGATCGATATTACTCAGAAAACCGTAGTATATCGTTTATTTACAATAGTAGATAATAATGTTAGACGAAAATGACAGGTGATTTATTAATAATATTGAGTAATTAATAATAACAATAATTTATCTTTGCTAAATTACCCTTCTGTTGGGCATAAATGATTAGCTTAAATCTTTTATCCACTACGAACACCTAAGTTAAATAGAAGTAGAAATTAGTTTTTCATGTTAAAAGTATGACTCAAGTATTCAGGTGCTTCACGTTATGTAAACGCGAGAGCTTTTTACAGCTTTTTCTTGAGTTGATAATTTAAGTGATTGTAGAGCGTAGCATATACGATGTAATATACATACATGTTTAGTTAAATTTTATACATATATATAAAATATATTTGTCTCTGTCAGCTTCTATTCAGCTTATTGTAGAACTTATCTTCAGTAAACTATTAAAATTTAATTTCGTAGGAAATAAAATTATATCGGCGCATTTGTTACATCTGATTTTAGAAACCAAGGCCTGTTAAAAAAAGGTTCTTATAGACTTCCTGAGTATTTTCAACCGCAACCGCAATAATAGGTACGTAAAATAAATGAAACAATAAAATAACGGAGATAACGAAATTGTATAATATTAAAATGTAAAAAAATTGATAAATACTTCACTAAAACAACACTAACTTTTAAATTATAAGCACTATATTTTTAAATTATATCGTGAATTGAATCAATTAACCAATGAATAAAATATTGCAGGTATTTTTTCAGCTCGAAATAGTTCTTCATGCACGCTTCACTGAAATTAAAATATATAAATTTATGTGATGTGACCTCTGCAATAATTTTACTTGATAAGCAACGGTGCGGTATTACATTATAACTTGATTTAATATAGGAATTAATAACTTTATTTAAATTTTAACATACAAAGTAAATATTCTAAAAAATACTCAGTAGCAGGTCGGAGTCAGAAAGTTAGTGGTGTGATACCCTTTTTTTTTTTTTTTTTGGTTTCGCGGAGAAAGTCCCTTATTACTACCGCCCAGCCTTCGTGGGGGGCGACTGAGCGGTTATGCTGGGGTAACCGTGCCTTACGGCCCGGCGTTGAGCCGCCCGGATTTGATGGTGACCTTCGGGCGACCGCCGGGCCGAGTCCCTAACCCTATATACAACTTAACCTATGCACGGCCTACCAGCTAAAACTCCGCGGTGGCCCTCTTCGGCGCATTAGGGACGGCCGCGGGCTTCCTCTGACGTTGAAGTGTCTAGTCTGCGACCGCAGCCGCCCCTACGCAGTGCCGCCTTGCGGCCCGTCTCCTATGGGGGCTCAGAAGCCCGCGCACCGAAGAAGACGCCCTCGGCGTCTACGGCAGTGTGAGGCCAACAGCACACTGCCGTCCATCCAAGGGTCAACCGAAAGATGTGCAAAAATGCACAAAAATGCACTAGGGCGGACAGCCCCCTGCTGCCCGCCGACGACCCCCTTCGTGGCCCCTATTAGTCGCCTCTTACGACAGGCAGGGGATACCGTGGTGGAATTCTCCAAATGCCCCCATTCCACAGGGCGGTAGTGGTGTGATACCCTGTGCGCCGGAACGCACGTAAAGCCGTTGATCTGACTCAGGAGTCAGAACAACAAGAGATCAGGATCTCACTCCAGTCATGTCGGGTTGCCAACTCACCAGACAACAATGAAGAAACAGAGAGTGCACCTGTGTATTGCGCACACACTTGTGCGCAATACACAGGTGCACTCTCTGTTTCACACTTGTGCATTATAATAACTCCTGCTTACTTACTTGCCCTAACACTTGTGCACTATATGTCTTGCGTATCTGATCTTCGTTAAGATTAGCCGCCGTGGCCGAAATTCGGCTGAGAGGGATTCATTTATAAAATATATACAAGTTTTTGCTATGTTTAAATATTGCAGAAACTGCCGTATTATTATCGACCGTGACCCACTATAGCGGACTCCCCTCGTTTATTATATAACCACACTCGATCGATATAGGAAGCAATTTGTCGACTTGCACGGTGCATGTCCTCGACTAAAATAAACGCGTATAAATAAATCATAATTTTCGTAGTATCTGCGTAGTGAAGACGGCTATCGATTCAAAAAATATAAAATAACTTTTTAGGACAAATTCTTCCTACGTAGAACAGAAGTTGTGTTTACGCAATGATCTGTAGTAGCCTGCTTTTCGTTAGTAATATTTTCTGCTAAGAGCAAAAACAGCTTTCGATTTTTAAATAACGCACAATATTTCTGTACAATAAAGATTCCTCAAACGAGGGCCAAAGTAAAACTGCATTAAGTGCATCTGCTGTCCCTTTTTAATCCCTATTCTCGTTTCAAATATTACGAAGATGCCTTAAATTATTTCCTGGAAAAATACACAGTCTTTTTCAAGACGTGAGGTTGACAGGACTATTATAATGTTTTGTTTTACCAATAAAGTCAAACCGTTTCCACAGATGATATACGCCGCCACTAAAACGAAGAGCTATAGCAGCGATAAAATAACAATAATTGTGGAAATTAAATTTGAACTATAAAATATCATCACCGTCAGCCCGTTGCAGTCAACTGCTGGATATAGGCGTATAAAACATATTAACGGTTACATACCAGAATAATCTATAGCTATAATTATAATATAATACTGATTTTACCAGTTATAATATTTTGCACTAGAAAATGTGTTTGAAGTATTTATTTCATCTATTATAATATGACACCCACAGTGTTCACTCGCATCATGATTTTAGTGAAATAATTGATCATCGAATTTATTATTTGTCTTCTATCTACTTTAAAGTAGTATGACCGAAGATAGCCCGATTCCTAATATAGCCCACAATCCGTTTTATGGTTTATTTTTCTGTTTTAATGCAAAAATATTCTACAATTTTTTGTTAGTTTTTTATTATTAAATTATATAATGTATAATATATGATGCAAATTAATCAAACATTTTTCTTTAGGAAGATTTTAAAATTAAATAAATAAGGACATTTTATATTCTATTACCCCGCCGAGCCTTTAAAAATAAAACAACTCAAAACTGCTCACTAATACTACTTATAGTTTTATAGACACAATTAAAATAAACGCTGTGCAATCATTACGATCAGAAATACCCATACACAATGCCATCGCGACTCTGTTTTGTTATCTATGTACTCGTAATGTGACATTGATCGCCTTTATGTGTTATGGTTCTAAACATCACATAGTTTTTTTGCAGTCTTATTTATTGATATTGTAAACTTCATAGTATCAGAATATGGTCGAGGATGTCGGAGTAAGCTGGAAGTGCGTCGAAAATAATACTATCACTTGCATTGTGTCCGGAAGAATTCAGCCTCTCTCATTAACACCCTTAGGAGATTTTTTTCATAAACTTTAATACTTATGTCATTATGTGATTAAATTGTGTGCCAAATATCACACTTCTAAACCAGGCATTAGTCATGGTTTTTAAATATAATTAAATAGGCAGTGAATATTAACAAAATAATGAGACTTATCTTCTAATTGCTATATCTTAAAGGCTTAATTATTAATTAATTACATAATTTTATGACTACGTCAAAATATCTTGCAAGACTTTAATACGCTTAGATCTTCCTATTACCCGAATCAATTATATAACTTGGTCCGAAATTGATCAATAACTTACGTGTACCTATTTCACTTAAGAATCATTTTAACCAGGGTAATAACTGGATATTATGTTATTTAATATTTATCTAGCTAAAACATACCATCAAAGATGTGACTGAGTCCTCTCGTCATCCTTTTAAATATAAAAATAATATCATAAATGTGAATATTTGAATTTATTGTACACCTAATTTGCTTGTGAATGAAAATTACACCATGTTATGTTTACACAAACTAGAGAAAAAATTTGTTGTATCAACGCAATTCGTCTGCATTTATTTATGTCTTCAAATGTTTACATCAAATAACTAGGTTTTATGACCCTCACAACACAACTCTTACTTTATCGACACCACTCTGTTTACCTATGAATATATTATTCAACTTGTACATAGGTACTATCGAATATCGATCTATAGTCTTATGTGCGTTTGACTTCACAGCAGAAATTACTGGCTATGAAAACCGTATTTATTTTTAAAACGATATTTCATATTATATAGATATGTTTATGCAGCCGTTTTTAATGATGCAACTGGCGGCAAAATTTAAGGAGAACTTCCTTAATATACCTTTTTTATTTGCTTTTCGTAGTCGCAACAAAAACATCTTACAGCGGTATATATAACTTAATTAGTTAAGCCATTTTAGATCTTAGCAATTAATCCGCCTTAAGAGGGTATTTATGAGTATTGATCCATTGTAATTGGGGGGACGGATGTGGAAGCGACACTATCAATTCTAATCGAGATCGTATGAGGACGGTGTTATTAGTAATATTGAAGGCAGACGCAGCCGGAGTGCCGCAGTGGCCCGCGGTACTTGCGCCAATACGCACACATCGAATGCAATTCAAACAATACACGCCACTTCGAAAACATCGTAATGTGAACAACTGAACACGCATTCATAATAAACTGTATTCTGATCCTTTGCAATTGTCACGCTCGAAAACGTTTAGCTGGAAAGATGAAGTTGCCGAAATTCGATCTGTGTAAGTCTATCCTTTGATTTTTATTGTTTTGTTTTCTTCGGCGAATATTTTTTGTGACGCAAGACACACATCATACATTGCAACATTTAAAAAGTGTAGGAACTGTTAAAATTTTAATTTGTTCTTAATTTGATTATTGTTATTATTATTAAAGGTACTTATAATTTTTAAAAACTTAAGGTCAAATAACTTTAGTCTCTTTAAAAAATAATATTACAAAAATAAAATATATAAGTGTTATCTAAGACTAAAGAGAATGCGCTACAATAATATTATTCTTTAGTTTTTTTCTCATAGAGATTAATTTGTACTTATCTACTTATTAAATGTTTTTACTATTGTAGCATTAAGTCATATTTTAAAATTAATATAATATTCAGAACTGCAAATGTTAAATGTAATTTTATTCTGCTGTTATTGACTAATATTCTTTCCTTGAAACCAAAGAAGAAAAATATTCCATCATTTCCCTGAATTCCCGGTTTTCCATGTATGTTACGTGTAACTATTTTATTAATATTTTTTGTGGTAAACAATGCATACCTAAATACCAAAAATGTCGTTAGAAATGACGTCTTAACAGTTTACCTAACGCTATACCCTCGGATTTTTAATTAAAAAATCATAATGTGTTAATTAATTAAAATCTAATTAAAAACTTTTTTCTTTTTATTCAACAGCACGTGCATTGCAATTATGTAACATAACTTGATTACAGGTCATACGTAGATTTAACATTATTTTTCCACGATTTCATTACGCATTCGTTTATTTCTTACTAACAAAATGTTTTGATCAATACCTACCTACAGTACAATATCGGTTCGATTCTCAGAATTAAAATCACAATTACATATTATTATTTAAATAAATATAATATTTACACGTAGTATCGATTCGCGGGTTAGATATGTGATATAAGTTTTAACTAGAAATTCGAAGTGTATAGTACTCTATTCTTGACCTTATCACCTACACTATAGTTTCCAAGTATTCTTGTCAAATATATACCAATACTTTACCGTAGAAGCGGTGTAGTCGACTGTCGAGTACTTGAAGTATTGAAGACATAAAATAAATTTTAGTTTTAAACATTTAAAGTCTGGAGCAATATTAGTCATCCTCTCAAACATGCCTAAAGTCGTGATCATGTCTTTATTTCTAAAAGAAATGCTGGCGGATAATGCACCTAGTTACCCACTACTAGCTAATGTTATTACCCTAATATGATATAATAGAGGTGACCTAATCCTACGTACAAAACTTTTATAGAAACCCTGCAATGCTGTATACATGTACATAATAATGTCACCACGTAACAATGCTAAATGGTGCCATACGCATAAATAATACGCAATCAAAAACGTTTCTTGTCTAAACCATCATTTATATATTGTCAAACCGGGGTAACGATATCACTAAAATAACCTATTATGCAGATAGGATCAGCGACAGTTTTCAAGTTGTATAGGCACAACACAGTACGAGCCGAGCGTGGGCGTTAATGCAGATTCTATTCTCAATACAAGCCTTTTGAGCTCACGAAACAATCATAAAAAAGATACGGTCTATCTGGCGGTATATCCCGCTCCAATTTAACAATAATTTCAGTCTAAAATACCATTTTCCTTTCACAAAATGTGACGACAACTGGGAACGAATCCATTGTCTAACGGTTCCTGACGTAATCTACGGATAACAACGACGAAAACATTATAGCGAAATAAATTACTTAAGATTAAATATTTTTATATTTACTTTGTGCGTATTTATTTTTGAATGTACTTGCTCGACTTTTTAAATATCTATTTTCAGATCTAGGCCACTGTTAGTTTTCCGAGTAATTTAGAACATTGCGATGCATTACTTGTTCTTAGACTTTTTAACGAGAATTATTTATAAACATCCTTGTCAATAGCCTTGAATTATAGAAATGTACTCTTGAAGTTCCTACATCGCATACATGTTGGTCAGGACGGCATTACATCAATTCAGTACATTTATCCGACCAACAAAAATATCAAATAGGTTTAGGGATTGCACTAAAAGTCAGTTTTTTCATACTATAGTTACTGTATTATATTATTATTATAACTTAAAGTTTTCGACAAACCTGCCTACACTGTGGATTTTACACTACAGAAAAAGTAACCGTGTAAAATCAATCAAAGAATGAACATAATTAATGAATATTTCACCGATGGCACAGAAACATAATAGACTGACCTTCCTCATTGCATAATACAAAAAGGGAAATACGATAGCGTCAATAGGAAATATTTTTAACGGTGCATAGCCAAAGGCGGAAAAATAAAGAAGAGGTAAATCTAATGCTAGAGAAGTAAATCTAATACACCGAGTAACACACTGTACTGTTATAAATCAATATGTGTCTACATTGTACATATAGAATATTTCCATATATATCTACATATTTTGCCAGGATTGCCACTTTTCGCCCCGTGTATGTTCCATCCCATGACGTGATAGCGGCTAGCCTATCGCCATTTAGAGCAATAATTCCAAACTCCGTACTTATAATGAGTTAAGTAAATTATATCGAAATATAATTTACTTAACTTTACCCGACTCCGAATTCAAACCCAGGACCATAGGGTGGTGCACATACAGCGCACGCAAAACGACTATGTCATGAAGGCAGTCTAAAGTTATATTCCGTAAATTATTATCTATTCCTAACGTTCCATTACTCCTTTCACGCTGCTGTTTCATTAATCCATTATAAACTTTCGGAATATTTAAATAACACAGTAATAAAACTGTTACAAATTTTCTGGAAGTGAATACGGTAGAAATAGAAAGACTGCAATATTAACATTAGCTACTACATTATTCTGGGGATTTAAGGGGTCATCTAGATAATCATGGGCTATTTACGTTCACATTTCATAAAGTTGTTTACTCTTTTAAGTCATAATATATCTTCTCTCTTTTCCAAAAAGGAATCAGGCGTGGTAAGAGTTGGTACTTTTTAATAAACCTATTATAGAGCATCTTATAGCATAACAACAATAAACAATATGTCACATTGGACACCTTCTGACCTTCAAAATGATTTTTACACGCTGTACATCTCATTAAATGAATGTAGTTTACGTAGAACCAAACACAAATCAACAGAACTGATATTTTCCTCGCTCACGTTCAATGTAATGGCTGTTTACAAACACAGCAAATGACAGTGACAGTGTTTGAAACCAGCAGACCGAAACATCACAATTAACAATGAGCTGGGTGTATAGACAAAAAATATAGTAGACAAGTATTACATTATGTTATAGATACAAATCTTTACCGGCGCCATAAGTGGCCTGTAGAGCTGGACTGTATTCCATTCTTTAAATGATTATATTTCAGAAACTGAGTATGTAAATATAAAATCGAAAGACAGACATCAGATTCAGCCTAGTAATAAAATATGGAACGAATCTTTTTTGCAAAAAAAAGGTAATGTGCACCACCGCGTAGCCAATTATGAAAGTTATGATTATATACTACAGTATAATAGTGTATAGCATACGGTTATAAATCGATCCATCGTTTACCAATGCCATAGCCTTAGCCTTTTTCAATGTCCTTCGCAGGAGTATCTAATATAAATATGGTATATTACGTTTCACGATACGATTTGATTTGGAGTTTTATGTAAATATGATATCTATAATCTAACAAATGAAAGACAAAATTTCTTTATTATGTGATTTTACTCCACGTATTTAAATAGCCATAAAGATACATTCCAATTATTCGAATATATATTGCGAATATGATTTGTAAGAAAAAAAACACTATCGATGCCGTATAATGCATTCGTCATAGTATGAGACGTCAATTAACCATTGCAGTATTTATGCGCTAATATTAACTCTTTTATAATATTAGGGATAATAATGAACGTCTTGGTGCATGGAACAGTTTTGCATAATACGTTATCTCACAGCGAATAGAATTGATTTTAGAATTGAACAGCGAAATGATTTGCTGAACAAATAAATATCATATTTGGTTTTAATGCAGTTCGACCCGTTCCAAATTTTATATTTCGGGAACATATCATCACAACAAAAATATAATCGTGAGTTATTATTCATCTATCATACAACTATCTGTTGAATACACCAAGAGGTAAGAAATAACAAATAGTCATTTTTATATTTGTAGGTATAAGTTTTGAGTTAGAACATAAAATGTTTTTATTAAACGATCTGGGAACACCGCAGGTGGCAGTCAATTGTCTACTGACAAATGGTCACTCAGCGGACGAACATGTTTGTGTTTCAATTAATCTGAAATGAAACATTGATCTCCACTTAAACTGTCTGGATTCGCAATTTGTTACTCCAACGAGACGTTTTGTTTATTGACATGATTGAAATGTCGGGAATTGTTTAAAATTTATCAGCGGAAGTAGTCTGCATTGCTCAGTTAATTATTCATTAAGTGCAATTATTAATATCCCACTTATTAACTTTTTTTCTTTTCTTTTTAGAGTACAATAAATTAGTTCGTTACATATTTCGCAACAGAAGTCATTGCCCAGTCTTTTTTTACACAAGAAAACACATCATCATAAAACGTAAATTACATGCAGTATTAATTCTAAATTCAGACAATTTAAAATCCGCTCATAAATCCCAGTAATTAATCACAAAAATTATCAAAATTGTACCCGCCGTCGATACTGAGTAACTTCAATAAACCTATTGTCCAACATACATTTTTATCAATACCTCACACAATAGGACAGTGTATTGATTGAGCGAAAACAGCGACTGGAATCAATCTTACTTTCATTGGCCTTATCGATATGACTTTGAGCTGACGATGAAGATGTTGGCGTTGATTTAGAGGCGCGCCAGCATAGTGAAGTCGTTGTGAGTTGCTGTTATCGCTACATCGGAACGCATAACGTTTTCTTAATTAGTGCCTTTATTGATCGCGTGCAAAACGGTTAGTTTGATGTCAAGTGACTTGCTGTAGTTATGACAACATCATTGTTTGTGTTTGTTCATGAATTTTTCATAGATACTTTCTAGTTTTGGATCAAGTGATCAACTTTTCTGAATAGTAGCGAGATTTTCCTTGGTGTAGAATCGTCTTATTTAAACCTTTCAAGGAGGTTATAAATTGTTTTGACCTGTTGTCGAATTTTTTCTTATGATGCCTTTTTGCATCATACTGTAAACAACAATATTTTTATTGTATAACGCGTAAAAATATACCTACGGTCCTTTTAAACCACTACTATTTTTGGCATCGTCTCGAAACGCCTCCATTTAGCAGTGGTCTTAATGTGACTGCCAATGTTGATAAAAGAAAGGCTTTGCCTCTTTTACCTCTTTTAATGCGGTTAAGAATTTAATGTAGTATTCTTTTTAAACTGGAAGGTTAGGAGGTTGTGTTTCGAGTCAGCAAGTAATCTGTCCAAGACAATGTTTTAACAATAACATTTGTAGGTGCATTATATGCATATCCATATTATCCTGACACGATGACGCAACGATACTGGTCAATGTCCGGGTGGCTTACCACCTTATATTTGGTCTTCGCTATACTTATATAGCGAAGTCCAAATATAATGTCAACCAAAGAGAGACGTGAACACCAAGGTCATGTCAATCCTCAATCGCAATTATTATTTAAGAAAATATAATCAACCGCCCGCATAGAATAGGTCACGGCCGAGTTTGCGAAATCAACGTAACTACTGCTCAATGTAAATATTGGCAGAAGACTAACAATGAGACTCATTTATAAAACTTATTTAACAGGTAGCCATCGTAGGTTATAAGTAGTTGCTTTTCCTTGCGGCGGTTGAGTTCCTGTAAAATGCTCTCATGTTGATTATTAGACCATGTAAGAAATTATCTGGTAATTTTTATTTATTTATTCGTTATTAATAAAAAGTTTTTTTTAAATTTTATACCTATGTAAACACGAAATCTATAATAGCACTATTTAATTATAATTTTAAACTAAACGAGAAAACAAAATACTAACAACCTTATTTATGCTCTTATTCTTAGTGATACAATGATAAATACCTAATTCTTTGGTTATAACCTTAACACAATAATCAAATTAGTTCCACTAGCCTTAAGAGCCCTAAAGGTAACATTTAAAATTGAGCGTAAAAATTAATATCATTGGATTTACACGCATCATATTAGAATTGCGAAACGATTTGCTATCTGTCACGGTCAAAACCAATAAGGCCTTGCTTGCAAATTACGCAACCCCAAAATGTTTAATGAACTAACAACAAACAGGCCCAGGGATTTGAGACCGTGACCCTGTCTATTAACATCGGGATTATCAACAATAACCAACTTCATTGCAAATATCAGTAGACAAACTTTAAGCACGGCATAGACGCGAAGTTACTAAATTATGTAAACTCGATTTTGTACACGTGGCAGGGTCGGTCACAAAGGGATGTTGATCCACTATCCTTGATTGTTCTCAGGTGTCCTTTATACAATAAGCTATACATACACGTAGAGACGAAAAGGGATAGTTTGAAAGACTAACTTTATCCTCAATTCTGTCTGACATCAAACTGGTTATAGTATCTTTAAAAAACGAACGCATGGGTATAATTTGCCCTTCAAAAATAATCTAATGTTTTTTGCAGAAATCGAATATAAACAAATACTTTGTTTAGTTTATTTGGGACGAGAACCTCTTAAAATATTTTGAGTCTCTAATTTCCATTCAGCGTTACTTATTAAGTCTTACTATATAACTATAAATTAAAGACTCTGATACGACCCTGGATTAACTAGTGACATTGGGTATTTCTACCCAAAATAGTAATAGGCTCGCTCACTATTACCTGGGTGTGATGACACTGTGAAAATCTGAAAAGAGAAAACGTGACGTTATAATAAATGTAATGTAATAATATTATTTTGTTGTAATAGCCATGCAGAAGACTTGCAAGCCGGCGATGCTGGGTCGCATATGGCAGGCGAGCAGGCGAGCTCTCAACTTGGAACACTCTCCGCCGCAACAGTTCGCGTGGTGCCAATGGCATAAGGGCCGACAACCCACCAGATCCTACATTGTTTACAGGTTCTTACATAAACTATTACAGACCAATCAATATGTTGTTTCGTTATCAAATTCTGTAAAACATAAAAAATACTGTGATAAAAATTCTGTTTAAATAAATTATTACGAAAGAAAAACCAAATAAAAATTACAATCAATTAAGTTCACGGTCAAACTGTATAAGAAAGTTCAATCCACTCATATAATTAGCCCAAGGTTTTTAAAGGGCAGAGTTATTATAACTTAGCCTTTTATTTTCTAGTACTTTCTAGTATCTATTATTTTCCTATTTCATGTTTAGACAGAGGTGTGACAGACACAGCCAAAATGCACCAACGTTGTTAGATCCTATGAATTAGGGAGCCAGCAATTTGTCATTTATTGGGCACTACTCGTGACTCTTATGTCCTGAGTCTAATAGTCGATATTTCAATTTAACTCTTTTCTCTGTACTAATTTTCTATGTACTCATCACGATTACTTTACAGATGGGTGCTGTTCGTAGTTGTGCTATCAACAGGGATCATTAGTTTCGTCTGTCAGCGGCGGCCAATAAAATATGAAAAACCAGTACCAGAACTCAATCGGTTCAAATGGTTCATCTACTTCACTAACTGGGGTTTCATGTTGATCGCTTTACAAGCATTCCTTGCATTACTAGTCGTGCATCGATACAAGGCTGAAGTCTCCTACAAGTTACGTAAGTATTTTAACGGAAACTACGAACTAATTTGTCGTGTGAATCTTGTGTCTATTAGTTTAAAATGTGCACGAAAATAATATTTTATAATATAAGCTTTAGTATCGACTCTGTCTATAATATTTCAGTTATGTCGTATGATAGCTCAATAATGATGACCAGAACTGAGTACAATTGTTATGACTATAATGACCTCCAAAGTAACGGGATACAAACTAATTGGTACTAAAACGCTACTAACAATGAGTGTATCTTCACCGTGACCAAGCAGATTGATTCTAGAAACATGCAAATACCTTCCTACCACACCCGTATTCCTAAATTATTTTAATAGACACAGTAAGCTCATCTTCCAAGAGGCGAAGCAATTGCGAACAATGTCAAGAACTTTGCGTGGGTGCGTCTATTACACGCAATAGTTTCCAAGAGCGACGCAACGCCTCACGCGAATCAATTAATCTGAATCATTCGCTCGCGTGTTGTCGTCAACATCAAAATTACGGTCACCGCAGGTCGAATGCGCACGTGCTTGGTTTCATACAGTTTTTTGTCCCCAACTCCTGTTCAATAGCTTTTATTGCTATGTCTAGACTAAAAACAAGTCTTGTAAATATATATACGCTTAATTACTAGAAGTTATTATGACCGTTTCAAGTCCTAATGACAATTAATGTGCATTGTACTGCTTCTTCAAAGTATTTATGATGTTCAAAATTCTAAGAACATAAAATGCCGGGGGCATGGCTGTCGAGTTAGGCCGATATTTTCGGCATTCAATCTATCGAGCGGGATACGCTTCGGGTCATGAACGGTTGATTGGTTACAATTTCGCGTCAATTAAGATCCCAACCGAGCGCGGCACTATGCATTGTGGTACAAATTATCCTTATTGGTTCCTCATTCTTGCTTTTGAGTTGCTAACTCGACAATGCGTGCTTCATTCAATGAACTAAGTGGCTATCAAACTGTGTCGCGACCTTTGTGGCACAAAACGTAATCACAGGACTCTTAACGGGATGTTACTCTCTGCTTTCAATTGAAGAAGTCTGTCATCCTTTTGAAAGGCCCGAGCACAAAAGGGGCTCGTTAAGTATTTTTCTTATATTGCAAGTCTTGCATTACTTTGTATTGGGTTATAGCTATTTCTAAAAATAAACTTGTACATAGATTACAGTATAAACTGAATAATAATTTTAATAATTTATGATCAGATACATTGTGGAATTTAAAACTTTTACTTAATATTTAAAGCGCCAGTACACATAATTTTAAATTTTATTAGCACAATACTAGACTTGAAAATGACTAGGGTAGCGTTGGTCCACCTTCTATTGTATAATTAATATTATGATGTTATCGTCATATTTCCCTTTTCTAAAAATTTCGTGTTAATACAAAGCGTTTTTTTTTTCTCGACTCATATCATCGATTATAAAATAAAGCGTGCGCAAAAATGTAGATTTCTGGGCAAAAAAGTTTTATTGATTACGGATTACAGATATGATTCTTCTCCAACTATAATTACAAGGCTTCTATAACTTTTCCTGTTTAGGAGAGAATGTACTCTATAACACACTTTTGTGGCATTTGGTAGTCTATACCACCATATGAAAATACTTCTTCAATAAGATAATCGATTAGACTAATGTTACGTAACCACAGCCAATCTTGTGTACTTACATGGTTTAGTTATGGTCTAACTAGTGCCCTAACATTTCGCCAAAATTATATTCGTGATCTAATTGATAAGAAGAAAATTCAGTGTCCGATTCTGTTCTAAATTAATAAATCTAGGCTAGCTAATGTTTTTTCAATTTGGCCGAACTTAAGACGTCAAGTATTCCGCTCCCCAAATACTTCTAAAATCCAGATCATATATTTTATGACAATCATTTTTTGATTGCAGCATGTGACGAAGACGAGATTCCTATGCCGGTGTCGCGGCGCACGCGCACGCCCCTGTTGTGTCGCGCGTACTGGCTCACGCACAACGTCGCCACAGACCTTGCGTTCGTCATCTCGCTCATTTACTGGACTCTCGTACACGATCCCAGTACGTATCTATTATTATAAATCAGGATGTAAAGCGTTTATCCTTGCACAACTACTCCCGTGTTGCACAATAAATATAATGGATTACTATTGAATGAACCGTATTCTACTCTGTTCAGAGCTTGTACATAAATGGAAATATATTTTACTTAACTGCGGCGTGATACAAGCGTAACAAGTTTTTATAGATTCCACTTAGGATTTTAGGAACCCAATCGCAAAATAATAACTATAATCGCAAAATTATTCACTATCCAAAAAACCCCGGGATAAATAAATTACTGAACTTTCAATTATTCATTATTCTTTCTCGGAAATTTTCAGCTATAATTGGAATTATTTTTGCCGTTTATCGCATGCTCTATTCCCAGAAGTTATTGCAGGCTAAGTATCATATTATCCTGGAAATATCCCGTTGTGTCGACTGCACGTATTTCATTAACCTCCAGAGATCCATGAAATCAACATGATGAACCTAATGGTACACGGCGGGAACTCCGTGATCATGGTGTGCGAGCTAGTTGTGACATCACACCCGATGCGGATGGCGCATGCGCTGTACGGCGCCGGCGCCGGCCTGGCGTATGGCATCTTCAGCGCCCTCTACTGGGCGGCCGGTGGCACCGATCGGTTCGGCTTGCATTCCATATACCCAGCACTTGATTGGGATAGACCAGGTATTATTGTACTTATATTCTGTTTTGTCTGTAACTTTAACTACGTTTTGTTACTAACACCTATACCGACCTTTGTTAAATATCTTTGTATGTAGAGCAGTAATGTGGTCAAGAAGAATGGCGCCAGACGCACGCGCATTAACCCCATCAGAACTTTCCGCCGAAGCTTGAAATCTAATCATTTAGGAAAATATTAATAATTGATTTTTTAAGTAGAATATCAGACAAAATTATCATTTTATGATTACAAAACTTATCTATGTGCATAGATTGCTAGAAAATACTAACAATCCTAATAGCTGAGGTGAGTGAATTGAACATAATTGAAATACCACAAAAAATAGCGTTTCGCCAATATAGCTGTCACGACAAAATAGCGAAGATGAATGTACATTAAACAAATAGTTGTGACAAAAATCACGTTCAATTAGAATGAATTGTTTCCGACATAACAATAGGGGCGTATCAATTTATTGTACGAAATATGGGTGCAACTATATGGACGTATGTATGTGTATCGCCCAATTATATGGCTTCCAGAATTATTAGTTCAAGGTGGCTCGGTCACTTGTCTATGATATTGTACTACCAGTATAATTGCTCAAAGCTTCTCTATTCTAGCGGTATTTAGTGTGTGAAATTACTGAATTTTTGCATTATAAAGCTAAAGAGTTTGTTAGTTTGTTTGTTTGATCGCGTTAATCACAGGAAATAGTCAACCGATTTTGATTTTTTCACAAATAGGAAGCTACATTACTCCTTAGTACTAGAGGTTATTTTTATTCCGGAAAAATATAGAGCGTGACTTTTATACCGTAAAAACTTTTTGACGTGGACGAAGCTACGAGTAAAAGTTAGTAATAATAAATAATATCATTCCTGTGTTGTAATATAATACCCCACTGCTGAGCACGGGCCTCCTATACTATTAAGGAATTGGGCTTTACTATAACAAGCTGGCCTAGTGCAAATTGCGGACTTCACATATCCTCAAAATTCTTATTTCGAGGATTCGTTTCCTCACGATATTGTCCTTCACCCTTATACCATGTGTATGTTTTTTATATATTCTTCCCCTGTCATATTATAGGAAAGTAATGAGATCAGCCATCTTGTAACTTCTCTTTTGGTGTCCATATTTGACCTAATTGGTAATTACCCATAATTGACTAAGGGCCTAATATCTGAAAACTCAGAAGACAAGTTAGTCAGCAACTAACATAAATATTATCTTTCTAGGATCAGCATTTGGTTTCGTGGCTCTGTGCGCTGTCGTTCTGGTGCTTGCGCATGGCATAGCGACCTGCATAGTTATGGTGCGCACGCGCGTCGCCCAGCGCCTGATCGCAAAGCGCGCGCAAACTGATCGACTCACGCTACCAACGCACTGAGTACACGATAAATATTGCTAATTCAAAAAACCTCAACTTTGCTACAAAAATTAGGATAAAGAAGACCTGAGATTAGCTAATTTTTTATAGAAATAAATATATTAGACAAGAATCGGTCTTGATTATCCTAGTTTTGTTAAAAGACTTTTATATTAAATGTTTGCCACGTGATTTGCTTTATGTATTTCTATCTTGTTATATTATCTGTTTTTAATTGGAAAGTAAGAGATTTTTGGATTATGCTTTCTGACTAAATCCATCGTTTTGTTTTCTTCTACTAAATTAATCGATACAAGAATACGCGCAGTTGTATTTAATAAGATTAATTTATTAAAGAAACAAGACATTTCAGTCCTGCTCTTAATAGTTATAGTATGAGTGAATCTCATAACAAGCCTAATAATACCTACAAACATCTATATTATATTTAAATATATACAATATTCGTAATAAACGCTAGTAAGAGTAAATTTTCCTAAGAGCCAAATAAAGCACCCAAAAATTCTTGTAAAATTTTATTGAAATTATAAGTAGAAAGATAATTTGGTATACTATTTCTTTATCAACTTTTTCGATTTATTTCCTTTCTAATTGATTAAAATAATTTAGTTACTTTATGTATTTAATAGCTTTTTATAACTCGTTGGTAGACTTTTTGAATAAGCAATAAAAACAATGAGAACATATTTTGTCAGATTGAATCATTTGTATATTAATAGTTAATCGTAAATTGATCAATTAAGCAATAACATAAAGTATTTTTACGTTTGTGATATAAAGGTTTACGCCGCAAAGTAAACATTCCTAGTTGTCCAAAGATATTATAAATTAACGTGTATTTAAACGTGAAATTAGTATTAAATTTTAAATATAAAATGGTGTCCATAAATATGGAGATTTATATGATTGTTTCCTATTTTGCATCGTCGTACACTATTATATATAATAAGATAATTATTTGGTAAAAAAAAACTAACGCAATGACCTTGCATGATGTTTGCAAATTACATAAATTGTTGGTATAAAAATCATTCAAAAACAGATATCTAAATAGCTATAAAGGTACACGATTGATGGTTTAGTATAGATTGAATAGTTGTTTTTGGTATATGTTCATTGAGGAGTAGAGTTGGAAATTATGCAATTATGCCTATATAATATTGCTCACACTGTGACTACAATATATACAATTAAAATAATTATTGTAAATTACATACATACATTTTTATCGTAATGCTATTGTGCCTGTTACATAAGTAATAGCATTTTTTTGTTTTAAATTTGCTATATAAAACACATAGGCGTTTGTTTAAGGTGACAGTATTTATGTAATTAAGAAACAATATTTTCCAATCAACATTGGTTGAAATTCATGAATGAAATTGACATGAAGTATCAAAAGAAACATTATAGTAGCTAACATAAAAGTTAATAAGGCGTTTTAGGGAAAACTGTACCATATAATGTGTGTTAAATATAAATAAATTAAAAAAAATACGTCTAACAAGTTGATAATAATTCTTATTCACTTGTGCTTGTGATATGCTTAGACCAGCATAATAAAAGTTTAATCTACAAAAATTATATGCAATTATAACAAGCGAAACCAATATTGTAACACGTCGAAAATATTTCATGGTATCTATCTGGTGGTCAAATCTTTTTTTTGTGCTGCCGAATAAAATAATTCTGCATTTACCTATATTATAAGTGTAAAGTACAGAACTAGTCTAATTAAGTCTAATAAACATAATACTTCATATTGTCAAATAAACAGAATCCATATTATAACAACATTAAAGATGATAATTGAGCAAGCTCTGTACTATATTTTACAATAATTACGTATAAATATTAAGGCAATTGTTCCTAGCATTATTTATTTGAGTGTGTCATGTCAAAGTGTGTAACAAAAAATATAATTAAGCAATCTTTGTGATCTAGCTAATTCATATCATTCACTTAAGTTCATAAACGATATTAGGCATTACGTAATAAATAAGCAAGTATTTCACAGTTAAGTACTAGAAAATAAGAAACATAAGCTTTTATATTTTTAAAAATTATAATGATTATTTTATGTTCTGAAGTTAATAATTCAGCTACCTATTCTGGCCCGTACCTACAAACTACTATCTTATAAAATTTTATTTTTTCTTCATCAACAATACGCATTAAAAAAAAAGCCTTATAATTGAATAAATAACACTACTGAATTAGTACATTACTTCTTACAATTAATCAAATTGAACATAATCATCATATCAGTATAAATATAATTTTTCATCGTTAAAGTTAAAATATTAATTCATTTTTGTCAGTATAAATATAGTTTAATAGTGTATTTTATAGAAATAAGGGGAAAATAGCAAGCTGGTCACTTGGAAGGATCATCATCGCAACTGAACCGTAATCTTCATTAGGGACCTAGGAATAAAGCGATTATGGTTGGAAAGAAGTTTCTAGGTATCCGGCAATCATGTCGACCGAATGCAATACTAAAGCTGTTTATTTTTAATGCCTGATTGTTGTCTGAAGTCTTGGTAAACACCTCGCTCAATCAGAGATGCCACAGTCTCTAAATGGGAAAAGTTAGAAAATTAAGTAATATTATATCAACCTTTTCACTTAGGTAAAGTTTACACCGAATAAGATATTAAAAGCATCATCTACTTACTCGTGTACGATTGAAATAGGTACATTTACCTAAACAGTTTTTTTTTTGTAATGAGCAGTTATATTATATATATATATATATATATATATATATATATATTTTGTATTAAAGCACCTGGAGTAGATTTGGGATTTATTTTCAGATTCGCATTATAATATCAATAAAAAAGTATTCAGAATGTTAATTTTGTAAAAACCTATGAAAGAACTTAGTGTATTTTTACCAGTAATGATTTTCTCCATCTCTGGAAATATTTCTCAGCAGCTATGAAGCTATAAATATAGCATGCTTGTGCCATCTTGTTAAACTGGATTATATTGTACTACAAATTGTTCAATAATTGATATAAAAAAATATTTAATAATGACTATTGTATCAAATTATTTTGCAATCAATCTAAAATATCAAATATTAACATGAACCTTGATATGAATATCCAATGTCATGTCGTGATAAATAAAAATATCAATTTTTATTTAATCTTTTTAATGAACATACAGTTCTAAATTACCTTATCCTTCTCCAAATGCAGCATGAAAAGTGACTTAACGATAATGGTTTACGTTGATACACGGCAAAATTATTGTTGATAAATTCCAAATAATTTGCCTATCGTCAGATAATCACATCACACATCTTGCATGCGGCAAATACTTATTAAATAATAATAATGAATATAAATTCGTTTCTTAACACTAAACGTACATTATTACTTCACATCTGCGGTTTGAGTAAATCATTGCAGTGTTATTTTCAAAAATATAGGCTTTTGGTTTCAGTTAGTAACGCAATGTCATACTGACCCGGGTGCTGGTTCTCGCACATTGCGGCCTACAAGAAACACACACACACACACTCACGCCTTTTATTCCCGAAGGAGTAGACAGAGGCGTAAATATTGTAGTCACTTCTCGCAGTGTCTATTACGCTGCATTATGTAATGGGAGACGAGACTATTGCCTTATCAGAGCCAAATTCCAGACTACGGCCTGATGCTGAGCAGAAACCAATATCACTTAACCCGACCTGGGAATCAAACCAGAGACTTCAGCACTTCAGTCATACCGTAACACAACTACGGCACAGTGACAGTCATCACTCACCACCAGAAACACATCACAAATTATCGTCTTCATAATAAACGGATAATGACAAAGCATTCACGAATCAGAAATGCCACACATATCACGCATTTAATTGAGATTTTTTAACTTAAATATTTTTATTTAAGCATCTACTGAAACCAGTTCTATTGTACGGTCATCGATCTCATAAGTTCGCGGTTAAAGCGTATAAATATTAAAAGCCTTTTCCAAGAATCGTGTGATTGACGTGAACAGGAGTCTATTCTGTATCTGCCTCCTCGAGGAATAAAGCGACTACAGCAATTCAGGCGACAATGCGGAAAGGTAATTGAAGTGAAGTGTACTCTTCGCTGGATCAATACTACAAAGCCAGTAGTTAATTTGAGTTATGTTGCAAATTTTAGATAAAAAATGTTCGTGTTGGTAAAAATTAAAAAAAAACAATTAATATTCATTGTTCCCCCTCGATTTATCTTTTGGGACTATTGGAATACACTGAGAAATACTTGGAATTATAAGAACATAATTTGATGTGCAAATTGAATTATATTTAAGAATTATATATAAATGTAATTCAATTTGCACATCAAATATAACACAGAACTTTGTAATAATAAGCCACCGACTTGATAATTTGAAATAATAGTTAATAAATACATAAATAAATAAATCTCCCGCTTTCAAAATTTCATGTATGTACCAGGCAAACCTTTTAAGCCACGTGTATAATTATAACCTGATGTAGTATTGGGGATTACCATTGAATATTTTTTAATTTTAGTACGATCAGCAACAAAAGTCGATGAACAGATACTAATTTACAAAACACCTGAACATTGAAACGGACCATAAATCACTTACCAAAGAAGAGTACAGATTAAGGTTATCATTTCAATATGGATACCCAAGGAAAGGATTGGCTGAAAAAAATATGAAAAAGAAACTGACGTTTACGTTGAATCGAAGAGAATCTCCTGCCAGAATAATTTTGAATTAACATATTTATTCTTTAAACCGGCCAGTGCTCTATAAAATAGGATGTTTAAAATGTAACTAACCTATTCCTATTAATGTTATAATATTACTTACTAAAGTATTATGATGTTTTGTCCATACTTAAAAATGTATAATTCTGGTTATTAACTTCAATATATACTATTATATAAATCTGAAGAGTTTGTTTGTTTGAATGCGCTAAACTCAGGAACTACTGAACCGATTTTGAAAATATTTCACTAATAGGAAGCTACATTACTCTTAAGCGCTATACGCTACTTTCTATCCCGGGTAAATATAAAGCAAGACTTTAGTCCTTGAAAAACTTTTTCACCCAGGCGGAGTAGCGAGCCAAAGCTAGTATGTTATAAAATAACAATTTAATTGATATTCTGGACTGTTAGAAAAAAAGCTTTTATATAAAACAAAGAATTTGGTAATTTCAGCCATATTTGTATTTATTACAGATCATAAAAAATTGCTAGTAATGTTTAGCAGTGAATGATTTGACGGCGTTCAGCTACTTTTGTAGTTCAATTATGTCAAGTTGTTTTGTATTTAAATTAATCAGTAACTTATGGTAAATGATAATGATTAGGAAATATTGGAAACAAATTATGTTCAACGAGTTCTGTTGCTGACTGTACCTAATGCCGCAACTAGAGTGATGACATTGGCTCTCAAGCAAAGGCCGCAGACCTTGGGGACGTTAAAATTATCAGACCAATCCAAGACCAAGTTTTGGATCATGAATATCGCATGACAATTAGTAGCATACATATTTCGTATACATACAAAGTAATTTACCGAGTCTACGCATGTTTGTTCACTCACCTTACTAGATACATATTTATATAAGCCTAATGACATTTTGTCAAGCAATTTTAAAAAATAAACAAAGAGACTCACCTAGCGCATAAAATACTAGTAGGTACTCGTTAGTGGCAAAATAAATAAAATAAAAGAGGTGTTTACGTGGAAATTATAATAAACAAGTCATGTCAGTACAGTCTTCAAACCTGATGCAGATGCAGTGCGAGGAGTACCTCGCCGTAGCGAACGCCGCCTTAGTAGGTACGTAAATACTGAAGTTTTAGTTGCATTTTTGTCCCATCGAAAGCTATGTTTTCAGAGATCAATAAAGAAACTCAAGAAGTAGCTTTTTGACCGCCATAAAGTTTGTTTCAGAACATATCATAAAAAACAAATTTAACATTGTTAAACAGTCGGCAACAAGTTAATAATACGTGACGATGATTAAGCTTAAGGATTATACAACCAATGACGAATTTAAAATTCCATTTTTTTCCGTAATGGGAAATAAATTATTAATTGGAATACCTAGAAAAAATCTATAAACCTCTGTAGTAAAAATAATCAAGCAAAATTAATGAAGAAAACCAACAAGAACACACAATTGAATGACATTTTCTTGAACCCAACCGGATTTTTTGTCAAGCGTGATAAAATGTTAGCTAGCCGTTTCCACGATTTTGTTTGCATCAATTAAATAAAATATTCTACTGGATTTGACCAATATATTATAATTCGGTTTTCTTGTTCTTTCCTTGATTGTGTAGCAGCATATGTTTAAGTTTAAGACCGACTAGTCCCGGATTTCAGTTCTAGAACAAAAAAAAATTCGTGAAAATGTTTCTACCACGAATTACGCGTGATTGAATTCTGCAGGGAGGATTAAACAAGGCTACGTTCTGATAATAAAAAAATATGTTGGATGTAGATCCCTAAACAGTAGTTAAGACTCAAGATCCCTAGAATGACAACTCTATGTACAACATCAAGTACATGGAAAGGCTGGGAGTGGGCCTATAAAATTACTTAAGTTAAGTATACCTAATACTTACAAAAACAAACAAACATACAGCACTACTCAAAAGTAATCACATTTGTTTTGCTTTTAAGAACGAGTTTAGTATTCAAGTTCAAGTGTGTATATACATAATATCGCCTTGAGAGCGCCTTGGTTGAACGTCCGAACCGCAAGCAGCGACAGCATCCACGTTAGTCGCGCGACACACGCGCGCTAAAACACGCGCACATACGAGATAGACGCGAACACTTCCCGAAAATAAACACGATATATAAAATAGTGCGTGTGTTAAATCACAAGCAGGTACTGGATTTTAATATTTTGTCGGTGCTTCGATTATTCGTTTAACAGGAAATGGTCCATTTATAGATAAAAAAAAACTGGTTTACGTTGAGTAAATTGTAATCAATAAAGGTTGGTATGTAAAAAAAAAACAGACTAACGATTTAATGTTTTATAGAAGCGAAATGTAATAATACGAATTCTAATTATAATTTACTGCAAAAACTATTTCAATAATTAAACAAGAAGGCTAGTAATGTATTTTTTATAATATAATAATTATATATTATTTACGTATTAATGCTATTACGGCTAGCAGTTCAATGCAATTGCACTGTATTTAAGAATAGTTCTAAAATATTACATCAAAGAAGTTAATATTCGGAATTTTTAATATAAATACATGTTTGAAGACGTACTTTAATTTATTCATTCACTTTTGCATTTTTTATGTAAACTTCTCTAAAAAAATTTCCCGAAAATAAATTATATATTAGATATGCGAAGATATTCTAAACGTACTGCTCTTTTAAGATCCTACTTCTGATGAAGGAATTATGTGAAATAGATTAAAAATACCATTCAGAATAACCTACATAAAACGCAATCAATTTTGCTAACAGCATTTAGTGGAGACGCATCTAATACATCTACATCCACGCCTATTTCAGCTCGATTTTATTTAGTGGGGTGAGTTTATCGCCATATCGAACATAAGTTTTAATCGTAAGTAAATGGCGAGCTGTTTTTTGAGGTACAATTTTCCAATAGTCACGCGACTAGAGAATCTAACTCAGAAACTATAATTGACGTCATAAGTAGATGTACTAACTATGCTACACACTGACAGTACTAACATTACTCTAGGTAATATCTAAAACGTATCAATATAATATACATCGTTCATCCAGTTCGCCTTCTCCTGTAAAAATTTTAACAACTAGAATTCATAGTCTCTTGTTTTTTTAAGCCGATTAAAAATAAGTTTTTGTTTATTAAATTTACTTACATTCACTCATAATATACAATCAACTGTCAAGACGATGTGGGCAATCAAAAATGTTTACTCAAAGTTTGAATTTTCCTCTGGAAATAATATTAACAAATTACCTTACAAGTATTGTTAGTTCAAGCAATGCAGTGATCAGTATTACATTAAATAGATTCTGTACTTTCACACCCACTGAACGACACGCACCGATCGTGTCGGAGTTATTATCTTCACGATAACTAATTATTGCAACCATTGTTAACGCCATGCAACTCATTTAAATGCCATTATGTGCGCGTTTCTTTAATATATTCTAGATTTTTTCACCTGAGCCTTAGAAATGATCGTGTTATAAATGAGGCGAATAGTATTTTTTATTGGAGTTCCCTGCGATGTTATCAGTTTCACCCTGAAAGGTAGCTGAACTATAAAAATACTTAACATTAATTCCACCTACAATAAATGTCGTTCACTGACCTTTAAACGCTAGAAATACCCGATTAAATTTTCTCATGTCCCTGAAAAGGAAAATATTTCTTTGCCAAGCTACAAGTCAAACGAATATTTTACTTTCGGTCATTAAATACACTTAGAAAAAAAACAAATGCGGCTTAGTTTGTGCAAAGATAGAATAAAAGAATTGGACTACGATACAAGTAAAGTTTTTATTTGCGTTTCCAGGTCAAGGAATTTAATTGCGCAATATTTATAACTCGGAAACAAATCTTCGCCCCAAATTGTGGGACAAAATCGCGACACGAACAACCTTGTTGTTCGCAATAGTTCGAACATACATTTGATGTCTGGTCTTGGTCACTATACGATGTATGGCCGGAATCTTCCAGGTTCTTGGCAAGAATTAAGGCATTCCGCATCTTAAATTTTTTTGGCAACTCTGTCATGTGCGCAATGGTGCCAGATGCGGCAGTCGGTACACGACGCTCAACAATTATTTCTTAGTGTATTTATTAACAATTACATTCTAGTTTTATACGCGTCTCAGCCAACATCCACAACAACATCTTTTCCCGAAATAAAAGTCCCACGTCAATGTATTGCGATATAAAATGGCATCAGTTACTACGGGACAAAATATATCGTCTGATTTGGAAAAACATCAGATTCTACAACCAGCCGTCTGGCCTCAACCCCCCTCTGTACGATGCAAAACTGGCAAATCTTGTCAGAAAAACAGCAAGAAATAAAAAGTTAAACATATTTAAAACTGTTTTTTTGTGTTTACGTTGTTGGTGACATTTTGCCGTAAGATCAGTGAAACCAACATAACTTCCACTTACCCCCTAATTGTGGTAGCGATAGCGACATATTAATGTATAAATAAAAAAAAGAATTGATAAGTACTAAAGAAACTTTTGGTTAAATTACGGGTAACTTTAAATACGCAGTGCGAGTTCCATTATCTAGCGAGTATTGTGGTTAGACAACCGACTCAAATATCTATATCAGGTTGATATCAAGACTACATAAATATAAATTTATCTCCATGTGGTTGTAATGATCTGCATCTTTATAATACTGCTTAAATCATTCAGGGGCTCATACTATTTTTTTAAGTTTTTTGAATTGTATCTACACATATTTTTTTTTTCAATATTTTCCGATTGTTGATATCCCTTTGCAAATCGGAATTACGGGCAACTCATGTTAGTAAAACTCATATAAAGTATCAATGCGCCTGAACAGTCGTATCGAACCCACTACCTTCCAATCAATAAGCCCATATCCATCGTCACTAGACCAAGGATATTTACCATACGAATAACGATCGATATAATGTATCACATATAAGAATTAAACTTCAGAATAGAAATGATGACCTCTATTAAAATGTGCATTAATCTTCGCAAATAACACTAAAAATATCACCAAGTTATACAAAATATTAATTTGATTTTTCTTGATTGTACTCATATAAACATCTTCATCTTTCGAAAATTTGATAGAATGTAAACTTTATCTATTTATGTCTAACTTATATGCATACACATTAAATTATATAATGAAATCTGCCCAATGGCGGATGTTTAGAAACAATAATTTATATACATGATAATATATATCCGTAATTATCAAGAGTCCTTCGTTCACACCGAACTCGGTATAGCTTTAAGGTCAGGATAATAAGAACGCATTTTCCTCGTTTTCTAATACCCTTGGATTCATTTATAAGTCTATGTTTACATCAAATGCTACGTTTCACAACAATATTATAATAATAACATTCTGTGTTTTAGTCAGATAAACGGATTTGCCTTTCACTGTTCCAACCTAGAACTTTATCTTTTTATGATTCAATTTTTGACCCGTACATGCTCAATTATGTAGTGTCAACCTCCCGGGCGAATTTATAACGCTGGGTTCGGGCCATGGTCTAACGTCATAGGTCATAAAAATTGGGGTAAAAATACAATAATAAAACAATAGTAGATTCGTAAAATACGACTTGACAGTCATATCTGTCATCAACAATCACGGACATATATTTCTTTGCCATATTAAAAGTAACATGACCATTAAAATGGATCAAAATAAAACCTAGCAAAAATTACGTAACCATATTATGATTCAATACAAACCTCTTAATGTGGTCTACCATAATTATAGAACCCATTAAAATGACATAAAGTCGTTTAAGGTCAACCTTCGCACGTGTGTGTGGAAAATCTAAATTTTATGAGTGTAACTAAATAGTTAACCTCTTACATGCACTGTAACAATTGTTACGACTTTTACTTAACTTTATTATTTATATATTATGTACAATGTATTCGAACATATGTTGGGTGTGATATAAGTCAAGTTATAAGTTATAAAAACAAATTTAAATCGTTTTTGTCATACGTGAAAATGTGTATCGCGACGACCTTACTTTGTACTAGATAAAAGCAGCTGAAAGAAGTTTCCACTCTAAAGAATTTACGTACTAGAACACATCATAATCTAAAATCAATAGTAACTAATATCTATATTGTAATTCAATACGTACATATTTTTAAATTGATTCATGTTGAAAATAGTTGATAAAAATACTTTGAAAAAACAAATAATTTAATAAATGCTAATTAGGTATCGTTTAGCAAACTGTCATGCATGATATCAAAATTGCAGGTATTTTTATAATCACCATAATAAAAGTATAGGCCTTGTGAAGTTGCAAAATATTTAATAACTGCGAACAATACTCAAATCTGTAATATTAATAATCTTCTTCGATTGCTGCCTTGACTTTTATCATCTTTGGTATTCATAAAGTCTTACTTACTATTGAAACTACATTTCACATCACCGCATTTAAATCTAATGAGTAAATAACGTACGTACGTTATTATTATATCATTTATTTACTTTATTAACATAGGTACGTTATTTACGTAAGATAATATAAGATATGACCAATAACAGGTGTAATTGGTCATAGCTTAGAGTTTAATGTAATATGTTGATAAATTATCAGATATTCAATAATGCACCCAAGATCTTAAAGAAATATTTATATAGGTGAAGTAAAAGGCATAATAAACAAAGTAACAAGTTCGCTTAGAGTAATATAATTATAAGAAATGATTAATCGTCCAATAAAAGTTATTCATCAAATAAATTATAACCTGACTGAATATAAAAGTCTTTATATTGTACAGGTATTAATTCTAATTCGTTGGTGTTGTACTTTATCGGTCGAATAAATTTTATCTGATGACTGAAAAATCAGCCTGTAAATTATCACAATCAATACGCTTGTCAGTCTTTAATAATAATAATAATATCAGCCCTGTATTATATACTTGCCCACTGCTAAGCACGGGCCTCCTCTACTACTGAGAGGGATTAGGCCTTAGTCCACCACGTTGGCCTAGTGCGGATTGGTAGACTTCACACACCTTCGAAATTCCTATAGAGAACTTCTCAGATGTGCAGGTTTCCTCACGTTTTTTTCCTTCACCGTTAAAGCGAACGATAAATTCACAAAGAATAGACACATGATTTTTTAGAAAAGTCAGAGGTGTGTGCCCTTGGGATTTGAACCTGCGGACATTCGTCTCGGCAGTCCGTTGCACACCCAACTAGGCTATCGCCGCTTGTCAGTCTTTATCAAGAGCTAATCTGTGACTATATTCCGGTCCCCACGAGATACGAAAATTCCTTTATACCAATAGATGAATTGTATGTTGTGAATCCCACAAAACCTTATCTCGATACATATTTACGAATCACACGCACAGGTCTCTCGAACCCCCGGCCTCTTGTTTCACAACCGGCTTGCCGTCCGCTGCATCGCGGATACTATCGAAACGAAATTAACTGAGCTATTTCCTAATATAGAATACACCTTGCTTTTCTCTTTGTTTTGTTTGTTTCTGCTTTGTTTCTTTTATATGTGACCCGTAACATATAATTTATCATATTTTTTTAAATAAGAAATAAAAATACAATTGCTTTCTGGGACTTAACGGAAACCTATAACTTGGAAACAAAAATGTACAGGGTTTTAAAGACATCGAGACCCTGAACTTACTTCTAAGCATTTTGGTATTGACCACTATATTTCATGGGCTGCAGTTTTACTAACGTATGCCTCAAGGTAACACGGGCTGAGTAAACATACGACCCAACATTTTATGAGTGACATCGACCATGAACGTGTTGTGAATTTTTCCTAGATTTTGTTGTCTTGTCCACAGATGCGGCTGCAAACATATTAAGGGTTACGCAACAGCTGATTAAACACAACATATTTACCGATTGCAAACAAAATGATCCAATTGTCTTGGAAGCACGGCTTATATTGCATTACTGGCCTACTTGGCAGTGGAAATGAAAGTATAGAACAGTTTAGAAAATCCAGTTTTAGAAATGTGTCGCCCTTGTGTTGGAGAGTGCCTATTCTTCTGTGGGCATCCGTGGTCACATTTTGGTCAATGGCTTTCTTTTGGGGTCCCACGGAAATGTTCCTCCTGTACATGACGCACTGGGGACTGCTGTTCGTCGTGATGGAATCTCTATTTGGCATCATAGTAGCTGTTAAGAAACCACAAGGCCACTCACCAGGTACGCTATGTTCATTAATAACTCTCATCCGAACCGTTGTTGCGCTACTAATTGTTATTGCATAGACTTTGTTTCATATTGCGTCCTGTGAACGTTCGTATTGCTAATGACAACACGCCCACAGCCGGTGGATATGTCACTGTCAGGCTACAGTAGATATTCGCGTCTAAATCTGTCGCGCATCAAACAACTGGGACGCATGCGACTGATCTTAAAATTTCTTCAATAGCCAATATCCACGAAGATAGATCAAAGAATTATTTTGTGTTCAAAGTACAAAAGCAATCATTTATAACACAATACCTTCATAAATCTTTTTGCGTGATTCTCTATACAAAGAGAATTTATAACTAATAATGCTCGATAACAATAATTACGTTCCTTAACTAGTTCCGCCAAGTCAAGTTCATGTTTGCAATAATTAATATGTAGACAAAGGTGAGCCAACAACATAGTCAGATACAAATATTATTCCCATACTCAATGTAGTACATCTAATTTTCAATGACGACATAAGTCATTATTCTACTGTGGGAAAAACTATACCGATAAAGATCGGTACGCAAGGTACGCCTTACTTACGGTAATTTAATAGCCATTTCAGTTGCGCCATCATTAGTAAATAATCCCAGCTCATTAAAAAAAAATTAAAATTCTAATTGTGATCACCCATTTTTGTTAATTTAGTCACTGAAATAGTAAATTAAAAAGCAATTTACAATTGAACAAAGTAAGTGAGCTGTCGGACCTTGGCTCCACAATAAGAACAAGTTCAGTCGGTCTCTCGTTGCAGATGCAGGCGTTTTCACGCTTCAGTGGCATCGAGCAATTTTCGCAATTCAGTCCAATATCAACATTGCAGACGATCGCTCCTATTTAGTACCGTAATATTTCATTTGATAAAGTTTATCGATAACGTTATGTGCGATTTAATGCAGACATGAACACGCGCCGCACAAAGACCTCAGGAAGTAACGTTATAAAGTGATTGTAGTGCCGTAGTGATCGTGAAACTCAATGTGCGTTCATGTTACTTGTGGCTAAACAATAATGCAGTGGGTAAAAAATCAGTTTCATTGGCGGATGTGTATGTTGGAACACGCGTCTCCGGTTAATTTCTACGTGAGCTGTTGGCAAAGTAACCGCTCGTCTCTGCCGCTGCTATGGCTCAGAAGCGTGCTTCTCTTGTATTCAACGTGCGTGCTCATTGCATCTATGGTCATGCTGCCCTTGACATTGGACATACCTCTCGGCTACTGGTTCATATATCTAACACACTGGGGTTTGCTACTAATTGTTCTCACTGAAGCGTTTTCTACTGCCGTTTCAGCATATGCTTACTTTAAAAAGCCTATTGGTACGCATTTCTTTTTCTTAATTTGTTTAAGTCTGTGTTATGTATATGCAATTTCTTATCCTGTAAGAGATTTGATAGGACGGCCCAGGAAGGATATCATAAATTCCTCTGGCATTGTGTATTGTCTCCATGATAAAAGACACGTACCAAAAGCGGAGATCACGTCCCGCCTCCCGTGACGGTCGGTATCGCGACCTCCGACACATAGAGCGGACCTTGTCATTTTTCTAAGCCTCATCTCATTAACCTATGAGCGAAAGGTACAACAATAATTGTATTGTTTGTAAATGTCAAGGGAATTATGTCGAATATTTTTTGTCAATGTAATTAATATCATATTTGTTTGTTTGTAGTTGACGACTTTCTGTTTGAAACACGTTAGTTTTTACTCTAGAATTGCAGAGATTTCAAGATAGTATTTCGCTAGCTAAATAAACTATTCAAAGGTGTGCTTACGCCGAAGGGGTAGGCAGAGGCGCAACTGGTGCACCCCCATTACACCATGCATATTTCGTCCCGTGATGTTATCTATCACCTATGTAATCTAGCGCCATATGGGGCACAAATTCCAGACTCCAGAATGATACAGAGTAGAAAAACCCAGTATCACTTTACCCGATGCGAGAATCGAACCCTTAACACTGCAGTCGCACTGCAATACAAATACACTACCAAGGCATATAAAATTTTCATACATTACAATTGAACTACACCTAGCGAAATAATCAGATTCCATTATTTTCTTTTTAGCTAATCAGAACTGCTGTTAATAAAAATACTAGCCATAAACATCACAAATCATGACATAAAATTTAATTCAAGTTACTTTATTTATAGCCACTCTGCCGCCAGAATAAAAATAACTTAGTGAAATAAAATATGTATAATTCATACAACATAGATAATAGGTATACTTAATGTAAATGTTTCTATGAATTTGACGGACAAACCATAAAATAAACTAAGCTCAGGGTTAAATGGGTTGGTAAACAACGTTATCATTATGTAAATGTTACGAGCTTTTGTCATATAAGGTTATACTTATCACATAGATAAATAGTTTAACAAATATACAAAAATATTATGTATATTATATTTATCTAAGTGATGAGTACCTTTCTTATATTGTAGTATTATTATTCGGAATATACACGTATTTATATATTATGTTAGTGGATATGTCATGTCTCTGGTAAACAACGCTATCATTACCAATTCAACGCTATGGCATATAAGGGTATACTCATAATACATAGATAACTAGTTAAACAAATCGACAAACATAATATTATGCACTTTGTCTTTGTATTGACATTTTAAATATGTCTGAATGTTTATGTTATATTAGATGATATGTAGTGTTTTCGTTATAGTTTGGGCGCCCTGTTACGTCTACTAGGGCATATCCGTCTTTTATCAATTATGGGCATTCTAATCGAAAAATAGCTTCGGTAGCCGTGTAAGTAAAAGACTCAATAAATCCCCTATTTATCTATACAACTTTTAAAGCTGTTCTATAATTAGAACGCCCGTAATTGCAGAAAGACGGATTTACCCCCGTAGACGGAAAAGGGCGCCCCGACCATGTTTCTAACTTCGGGAGAAAATTATAATATAACAAACCGCGATAAAATCTTTAAAGTATTTTCATTTGAATTTATTTTAATATTATTTTTCTTTTAAATCTTAATTATTCATAATATTCTCTTAATAAAATGTACGTATTAAAAAAATATTAGGTAATTATTTTATTTATAAATTATTATAATAATAAGTTAAATAAGTTTTGCGTTCTCCTTTAGCTATTTATATTTGCAACTGATAACGTGACATAAAAACAAGTTACCGACTAGTTACGATTTCAGAAATTAAATTATGGTCTTACGGTTCATTTACTTACAAATATATAAAATAAACATGCATATATGTCATATTTGTTGGAAATTATAAGTGGTAATGAGAATGTTTCACAAAAGAGTAAAGTCTAATCTGTGCTAATATTACTTACTAGCTTCCGCCCGCAGCTTCGCCCGCGTGGATTTCGGACTTTAAAAATGGAGGAGATGCTCAATTTGTCGGGATGTTTTTTTAATGTATGGTGGTATGCAGGTGGTCCGATTGTCCGGTCAGGGTCTGTTGATGGGATCCTGGTGAAATCGAAGGAACTCCTCTAATATTATAGACAAACCTATGAAGATTTCGGTATTTTATATAGCATAGCTGTTGTCCGCGACTTCGTCCGCGTTTCCGTCGTTTTTCGTAAAAAAAAGTAGCCTATGTCCTTCCTCACGGTTCAGTGGTTTTGATGTAACAGACTGATTAACTTTCGTATTTTAGTAGGGTAGTGTAGGGTAATATAATATGTCAATCCACAATACTGTTGAAAATATCGCAATACGGAACCGTACAATATTATTGTTAATACCTGTGCCCGCGACGCCGTCAGCGTCTGAGAGTGTTATAAGCTTCGAACTGCTAAGCTATCGGGAGTTACACGTGTTATTGTGAGTCAACCATAAAAGATAGACATATGCTGTCGTGGGATATTTTTTATATAATTTTAAGGAGAACATTTCCGTCATACATGATTTCTGTGTAGCTTTAACCATTAAGGTTGCACACGCGACGGAAGCTTAAAAAATGGAGTAACTTCTCCCGTTTTCCCAACATTTCCCTTCACTGCTCTGCTCCTATTAATTGTAGCGTGATGAAAAGTATACTATAACCAGCTCAGGAGTATGAAAAATAATTGTACCAAGTTTCGTTAAACTCTGTCGAGTAGTTTTTGTTTCTATAACGGTTATACAGACAGACAAACAGACAGACAAAAATTTTACTAATTGCATTTTTGGCATCAGTGTCGATCCCTAATCACCCCCTGATAGTTATTTTGGAAATATATTTCATGTACAGAATTGACCTCTCTACAGATTTATTATAAGTATATAGAAGATAAAAAGCTTAAGTCTGCAATACTAATGCGGTGTTGAAAATTCTTTCCGTACTAGGTTTGTATTATCCGTTTTCTTGGCATTTTTGACGTATGTTTATTGAACCGCTTAAATCGACATCAACTTATCCGTTATAGTTATAATTTTTTTATGCTTACTGGTTATACGCTACTTAGTATCCCAAGAAAGGACGTTAATGACGGAACTGCGAGCAAAATCTAGTCTATACTTATAATAAATCTGTAGAGAGGTCAATTCTGTACATGAAATATATTTCCAAAATAACTATCAGGGGGTGATTAGGGATCGATACTGATGCCAAAAATGCAATTAGTAAAATTTTTGTCTGTCTGTCTGTCTGTCTGTCTGTCTGTATAACCGTTATAGAAACAAAAACTACTCGACGGATTTTAACGAAACTTGGTACAATTATTTGTCATACTCCTGTGCTGGTTATAGTATACTTTTCATCACGCTACAATTAATAGGAGCAGAGCAGTGAAGGGAAATGTTGGGAAAACGGGAGAAGTTACTCCATTTTTTAAGCTTCCGTCGCGTGTGCAACCTTATTGGTTAAAGCTACACAGAAATCATGTATGACAGAAATGTTCTCCTTAAAATTATGTAAAAATATCCCACGACAGCATATGTCTATCTTTTATGGTTGACTCACAATAACACGTGTAACTCCCGATAGCTTAGCAGTTCGAAGCTTTCTCATTATGTTTGTCAAAAAAGAATCATAGAAATCGGTATAGAAACACCAAAGTTATACATAAAATACGCTAATAATAAGCCATCATGCGTGAATACTGAATCATGCTATAAGGATTATTTTTGTATATATATAAGGTCGCGAACGCACAGGCAGGCGGCTTGCTTGGCACCTAGAGGCTAGCGAATCACGTAGCGAGTAGCTTCGTAAAACGAACATTCTCGAACGTTCGCGACCGGCTCCATTTTTGAAGTCCGAAATCCACGCGGGCGAAGCTGCGAGCGGAAGCTAGTCTAGAATATAATTGAAGTGAAAATATCGTAATTTTAACTGTTTTCAGATGCAACATTTGGACTGCCATGGTACGTGAAGACGTACTGGGTTCTGTACAACATATCCATCCCCGTGGCGTTTCTCATCACTGTGTTCTACTGGGGCATTTTGAAAACGTGTGAGTGCTTAATCATTTGTCACAAGGTCGATAATTAATCAAACTCGTAACTAAACTTAAGTTTTAACATTTGCAATAAGAAGTGATAGGTTTCAATATCTTAAAAAATGCCATTAATGTAGTAAATGTGTCACCCCATAATAAACCGGCCTATGCTTTCTACCAAATTACTGATTATAAAGAAGCACAAAGAAGACAAACCAATATTAGTTACATTGACAACTGTACGTAACGCATAAGTATTTCTTTATAATTAAATTAGAACTCGATGAATTCATTTGTATATTGATATAATGCAAATCATGGTATACAGAAGAACCATTAAGAAAGAATCAAGTTTGTCGTATTATAATTCGATAGGGCAATCTATACAACCGTCACACCATGAAATACATGTCTAATCCAAATAAATCACAGCCCCGAACACGGTGAACTACGCCCCTAACCCGATCCTGGACGTGATGCTGCACGGCGTGAACTCGGCGGTGATGGTGGTGGAACTGGTGTTCTCGGCGCACCCCAGTCGGCTGATGCACGTCATGCAGCCGCTGTATTTTGCCGGCGCTTACATGCTATTCACTGTCATTTATTACTTCGCTGGAGGAGTTGATCCGTGAGTTATTTTTATTGAATATATGAACAAAGTAGCGGATAGGTCACCTTGTATTGAGCTACTCTCATAACATTTATTAATATATACAATTCAAAAAATATGTATACGCTATCCGTCTTAAGTGAAAGGATCAGGGATTAGGGAAAGTAGAGGGTCGCTTGACCTTGCGGGTGTGTCGCATGCCATGCGAAATGTAGCAGCAAGCTGACATTTCACGAAGGATGTCTTGAAACTGTATTTCCCCGATCAAGCCGGAAATGACAGCATAGCATGGCTTTACCGCATTCAAAAAGAGTAGTTGGAAAATCTTATAATACAAATAATATCGATAAAAGTAGACACCATCCCACAAAGTAAAAGTGCCACTGTTCAAATATTTAGGCTGGATGCCAGCGCGGCGGCCGGAATACTAGCTGTTCCTGATACAACAGGTGGCCAACATGTCGATATTCCATTTGTTTTACTCGGCAACACATAGCAACATTTAGTTATATGAAGAAGTATGTTATTGAAAATGCTGTTACATTTAATTTAATGTTATAATTTTAAGTCACCATATAAGTTTACTAAATAAAATAAATAAAGAGTCATTTTTACACGAAGTAAGAAATACATCATAGCGTTTCACGGTCGTTTACGAATATATAGTAGACATTTTATATCCTGATATGAACGTCGGGATTATTGCCTTATTAGATAACGCTGTATATACTACGCGATACTGATTGTGTATGCAATGATAAAACTACAACGCCTACAGCTTATTTTATTAAAGAACGGATTAAACATCAGTATTTATTTTAATGAGATCTCTTATCTCTGTATGTTGCAGAAAACATATCTGGTTATCAAAAACAGTATATTTATTATTATCTACTAAAGAAGTAGGTCAGAGCCTAAACGCGTGTCGAGACGTGGAGGCGCCAGGCATCTGAAATAAACAGGCGTCTGATCAAAGCTCTGCCGTCGTAACATCTTTCGTTATTATATACTCGGAATGATGCTAAAGCCAAAAATAAGCAGAAGCGTCTTCGGCTTAATTATTGTTAGCATCGATTAAAAATAGAGTGACATTCAACATCATTACAGATGCGCTTACATAAACCAATTATAATATGCGTTATTAAAACGGACTATTTTGTCGCACAATCCTGCAGTGGCGAAGAATGAATTTTTACGCAATGGAACCCGATACGATGTATAAGTAAGGTGCGTTGGGGTTAAATCGGACGCTTTTTCAACGTGTTAAACAGTGTTCTCGAAATATTTTTTTACAAGAATTCTATTTGAGTTTTCATAATGAATCATTAACTTAGCTATATGTTATTAAATATATTAAATGGTATATATTTTTTCGATTTCTTAAATATAACAGTTAATGTTTTATAAGGCTTTAAAAAAGTACCATACTATTAGAAATGTGTGAGAAAGATAGGACCTTCACAGGTATAGTTCGGACTACTATCTAAAACCGTCTATGTTAAAGGGATCCTAAAATCCATAAAAAGAGTATATTCTGATCTAGATAGTCATTTATAAACATTCAAAAAAATCATAAAAAAATTGTAAAATATTTTTAGAAGCGAACTTTATTTTTTTTAATAGTTCTAAACATACGATCTTACCCCACTTGAGTGACACTGTAGATATTTTTAAAAATATTCGAAGAAATTGTACATACACGTTTAAATAAATAACAAATAAACAAAATCGATCATTCACCTGAGCTAAAAAAAAATACATAATTACTGAGTTCAGACGTTCACGTGTATAAATTTTGACACAAACTTGCAATATTTTACAAGTGCTAGATTGAACGATTTTTATCCGTTCTTTAACGACAAATAATTGTATGCGTAAAAATCGGATCTCAGGGAATATAAGTACGTGTTTCGACAAATTTGAATAAACAAGTCACAAGATTTATTTCTTTTATGATACTACATAATTACAAAATTAATTGAAAACAGTAAATACTAAATTAAAATTAGGCAAATTCTTGCATGGGGTTAATCCGGATCTGCCAGGGAACGACGAAATACCGATATTCTGTTTGTTAGCACCGTAAACATTATTTACTTGACGGATTCACTCATGCGAACTAGTGGAATGTAGGGAACAAGATGGGGTCGCTGGTAGTGTTGTCCGAAAACAAAAATTATAACACAATAGCGAGTTATTTGATTTATACGATGTTACACCTCCTACGATCTTACCCCAACGCGCTTTACTAATAGAGATAAATGATGTTTAAAAATCGTTCTAATGATAATTAATTTTTCATAAATTGCGAAAGGCAAGCCCGCAGGAGTCGGGTCATATGGACCCTTTGCCATTTCTACCCTATTAATATTATCCTACTATCCTACAATACATATTTTATAAGTATGAAAGCTAATGAGGACTTTCTATGTTTGTAAAATATTTCGATTAAATTTGACACACAGATAGACCAATTCCTGGCTTTATAGGCAACTGTTTATTCCGGCAAATTGTTCAATGGCACATTGACTCTAATAAAATGTTATATATTACAAGCACTACCAGTATAACATATATTTTACATTCTTTAAGCAGTTACGCAACAGAATTTTAGAAACCATGAAAACTCTTGAATAAATTCATAATATTAAATATATTTACATAAACAAACTTATTAAATAAGATGCAAAGAATAAAAGTCAGGGACCTCTCGTGATCTAATAGTGCACTCGGAGTGTCGCAAGAATGACAATGTGTAAACTAGTGACGGAGCTATCGGGTTAGAGGTCACGCCGATACTCAACGATACCCTTGACATCAATGTTAAATCTTAACTATTTTCAGTTTCATATTAACATCCTAGATAAACAAAACTTTCATCATTGTAGATTATTCGCGATATCCTGAAGCCTTTATTACTTCTATCCTTTCGTAAGATTAAGTCGTAAAATACAGTTTAGTACTGATTACAATTCGCGATATATGATAGTCCTTACTGTGCTCCACTAATATCTTTTCCTTTTTTTTAAGACTGTGAAATCGATTTTCGGGATTTAGAAAAACTCACATACCTAAACCGTTGGTAGCCCTGAAATTTTTTACTCCAGATTTCCCAACAAACAAGACAAATATTCTAATATAAAAACATAAAAAAATGCATTCGAATAAATTGCCGGTCTAGTTTTTCTAGATTTGTAGCAGTTTGAAGACATACAAAATGTAGAATTCATCTTACTAAATTCAGACCTACTAACATTAACAAACTAACATGAGAAAGGACAATTTGCTTGATTTATTAATGCCATTTTTAACATCTAGATTAAATAATATTTCGTAGACTACCTAGATTAAGTGCAATGACACTTTTTTTAACAATGCAGCCGCAAAGATGTTGGATGTATAGGTACGAGAAACATAGTAAAAAACCAAACTTCTGCGAATTTAACTGTGGTCAAAGTATGACTTTGTTAATTGACTCTTTTGCGTAATGAATCGGTGAAACGTTCAGTACTTTGCCGCTTACTTAAGGTCATTTGGCAAAACATTACTAAGCCGTCATTATGAGGGTTTTGTATTAATAATTATAATTCAGGCGAGAATTATAGATCATCTGTGTCTGAACGCTGAAATACATTTTTTTATTTGCAATTGATATTTTAATGATCTTTTTACCAATTAATCTACATCATTTTCTTGATTATATACTACTTAAAGAGAAGTTGTTCCATATTAAGTTAGTTGCTGCATGCTTGATTAATAAAATGAAACATCATGTAGAATAATTTATTATATAAAATTATTTCTAAAGTTTGCGCTATTTTTACCCAAATGACACAAATCTTTAATTTGCAAAACTACGAAGGATCCTTATAGTAAGGTGTTTAAGAATCGAAGCACACACAATAAGATAAATAAACAACGAATCTCAAGAAGGTACGTTTTAACATCGTTATTGCATTATAGGCATTATGCATGTTCTGTCAAAATTACATTCCTCGACGCTACCAAACAATGACAGCGTATCAAAAGGAATGTTGCGACACCCAACATGTTCTTGGTTAAATCATTAGGCTTTTATAGTACAGCATTCACACATCTATCAATACATCTTAGAAGCATGAAACCGTGGTTATATTGCGCCATAGTGCGGATTATTTTAGAAAAGACCAATCAAAGTTCCATTCATTAAAATCATGGTTTCATAAGGCATGAAGTGGTCATAAAATATTTTGAAGAAATACTTTCGTACTTAAATCAAAAAAAGAATACTGGTTATGGTAATGAACTCCTTTTCCCGCACTTAGCTCGCAGAAAATCGGGCCATTATGGATGACTACTATAAGATGACGTTTTTATTCGGGCGACGAAGCCATAAAGAGACTCTATGAGTAGAATATTTTTATCAAGCTAATGCGCTATCTTGCGTGATTAGCTATCACCTCAAAAGCAGTAGTGGTACTTCAAAAATCGAAATCTGCAGATATTTTTACGTATCTTGATTCTATATTATATTTAGCACTCCAAATCACATATGTACACACATTCCGCTAGTGACATATGTAAAGGAATTTTGCAAACGTTCACGCTTTCTGGCTAATAATATCAGAAAATCTTTTAAGGACATTACCCATCAAGGCTACTGTCGTAAAGCACAGAAAATATCTCTCCATAGTTATTTTACACTAACCAACAGTTAGTTTAATTTAAGTAAACGCTCATATAAGTATAACTAAGATGACATATCTCATATACCATTTAACTTCGTATTTTAGTTATATTTTAAAATAAATACAATAGGTATACATATGTGGATATTATTCGAATATAAATGTTCAATTTTTTTTTAAAATATGTTCAGAATAATTCCGTGAATAATAATTTTAGAGTCGAATCAAAAAAACTGAGCACAAAATAAAACGTATTGAAACACCATACCTACATCCCATTTAGGTTTATTAGCAAGATAATACACATACCTAATTACCTGCTATCAACGTCGACAACTCATGGTCACAATATTGTTGCCACCGTCTTTAGTAATTTCTTAATAAAGTAGTAATTAGCGACTTATTATGCTCTATTCATTAAATTTCAGGTGGGGAAATCCGTTTGTCTACCCCGTCGTGGACTGGTCGAAGCCAGAGCAGACGATGGTGGTCATCACACTGACAGCGCTGTTTCTCGCTCTAATGCATCTAGTCACCGTAGCAGTGGCAACAGTACGTGATAGCATTGCTAAAAGATGCTCAAAGGATACCACAGGCGTTTACAATGACGGATTCAAATATTAGAAGCAGTGTACTTGAATCTTTAAAGGAAGATGTGTTCGTGAAAAAGATGCGCAAGACTTCTAGTGAAAGAAAGACGCAATTTGGATACTTGAGGTTTTAGTAGGAGTTTAAAGTGGTGTGTGAAAGCCAAATGCACCCGGTTGTGGAGACTTTCTAATTGAGAAAGTGTAAACGTTCTTAATTAATGAGACGGGATTAAGCCCCTGGGTTTGAATGCCTTTGAAAAGGCGTATTTGAAAAATAATTCTTGTAACTTAGAGAAAGACATCTGATGTATATTATTTAAGATTCCATGACAAAGACAGAAGTTTATTTAAATTTGCAACGACTGTGACATTGTAAAGATTATCTTGTCTCTATATTTCTTTACATAGAGCAAATTTGTATAATATGAATCTACCTCTACTAATCGCCTATAAAATGCAAATTGAGTTTAGAAGTGGCATAATTATCCTGATTACTTATTATTATGTTAATTTAATTTTGACAATGAATTTAATATCAAAAGATACCATTGTGATTGCGTTAATGCACATCGATATCTCATTATACCATCTGTATTACGTAACACCTATAGTAAAAAAAACATTTGTGATATTACTTTAGTCAATTTAAGCACCAAAATAACAAATATTATAAACTAGGAAGTAAGTTTTGTATTGTAAATACCAATTGTAATAAAGTGTGATGAAAGAATTTGCAAGAATGAATAATGTATGATTACCCAAACCAATAAGTAACAATGTGAAAGACTTTCTTTTGGTCACGTATGTAAATAAGGAATACCCCATCGTAGCAATGACCTCAATACCTGTGGGTATGAAATAATATAGGAAAATCAATATGAAAAATATGGTTAACTGACGTCACAACACCCTTAAACTACCAAGTACCATAATATTAAACACATGTC
Organism: Manduca sexta; assembly: GCF_014839805.1. Taxonomy (NCBI): domain Eukaryota; kingdom Metazoa; phylum Arthropoda; class Insecta; order Lepidoptera; family Sphingidae; genus Manduca; species Manduca sexta. The sequence continues at coordinate 12,669,983 of NC_051139.1, forward strand.
TTGTGAGTGAAAAGAATTGTTCCTAGACTCCCTCACGCGCTTCAGTTAATGAAGGTCAATAAAAAGTTATCATCATTACTCAAATAGATAAGGTATAATTTCCGCGCTCCATATAATTAACTGGTTTTTGTTAACGTTCGTCGGTAATCTATGTTTTTTTTTTATCGCGACTAGCTAACAACGTTTAATTCTATAATAAATAGTCCTTCTACCTTGAACGAGGCAATATCTATGTATTTACAATTTACCATATTTTTGAAAAAAATATATTTTTATTATTTCAGTTTATTAAGACATATTCTATTGAAATTTATAATATATATCAAATATATACCTCCGTGGATGTGTTTGATACTGAATTATTACCTATTATGAGCTACATATGACGTACCTATAATCTCAATATTTTATAAAAAAAAATCATCAATCATGTCCGGCTGATAACGTTTGATCCGAACTAACTGTGAAAATTGGTAATTCTTCCATCAAATAGAAAAATCTATTAAGTATGTGTTTTAGAAAAGTAATATAATTATTTGATCAAATAACCTATATTCTATTTTAAAATTCATATAGGCTAATCAGCTAAAGCAATATAACTAATCAATGAATCATGGAAAACAAAGGCGCGACCAAGGATAAGTCGTGTTTTTGATAGATTCACTTTAAGGAAATATTCGATGCGTAAATGGACAACCAAAAAATATTATGTTTGCTTCGCAGAAAATAGACAAACAAATGCCAACTCTGGATAATAATCCGGGTAATCGTCGCATTTGCATCAATTGCAGACCTTTTTCTTCGGTTGAAATGGTGGTTGCAAGAACTTATTCACCGAAAACAAAATATAATACCCGCGGACCTTTATTAACATCTATATTGTGGAGTATAAACAACATCATGTACTTGAACATATATGTACACGTCTATGAACATGAGCTTAACTGGCTTGTAAGGAGCCTAGTTTCATATTTTGATCCTAAGTAGTCCTAATAACTTACATAAAGTATATACTTGTTTAATCTAGGGGGTGGGGGGCAACTGCCCTCCCAAAACGCCTCTCCCATCAAAACGCCCATACCTGTGTACCTGCAGGGGGAAATTGAATAACCAAAGCGCCCAGGTTTTGTGAAGCTTTTTCTTCTTATGAAATGAACGTATCACTTTATCGCCTTCAGACGACTATACCAGACAATTCAAATGTGTTTCATCATATTGAAATAAAAAAAACTTGCTTTAATTTTGATGATTGTATCTGAGAATGTAAGTGGACTTCTCTTTTTCATTTTCGCGGCCGATAAAGCAATAAGATGGACATATTATATATATTTTACACTACGGATGTTCATCAGACTTAAACAATAATATGTTATCACAGATTCGGGTGTGCATAGTTTACTTATCAGCGTAGTATCTGCAGGAACCAATATAGATCAATAAGTAAAATAAGGGGAAGGACCGCTGCCATAATAAAACTGATAATATCAAATTAACCACGATATGAATTATTTGTCCGGATAATTTACAGTAAGGAAAAAATTATTACTAAGAAATATCCCGGCACTAGACTGTATATCCTCCTTAACCTAATAACAGTATATATGAGTTTTTGTTCGGATGTAACTGATTTGATTCCCAGATCGGACAACACCTCGTGTAGTTTTTTCAAGCATTATTTACCTGGGGTTGGACTCTCCAATAGATCAAGCCGTCATCAGTCAAATGTTAAATCGTAAAAACTAGATAAAATTGCTTCTTTGACTCTCGTACTAAAGGGTTTGCACAGAACCGAAAAAACACAAAATGGAGAAGGGCAGTTGAAAGAAGATGAAGCTCCCGGCATTCGACCTATGAAGAAACTTCAAATACACGGTTAAAATATTATGTTAAAACACGGTAGGTGTTTATGTACAAAATATATTAACAGTAAGAATAACACACGAAACTAAAATACTTACAAAAACCTTTTTATATTCGAGGGCACCTGGTGCAATAAAATATATGAATTAAATATTCCTGTATTCATTAAATTCACACCTACGAACATGTATTTGTAAAATAGTGAAATAAAAACTGTCACACAAGAAGAGGAAAACTTCATCCAAGCATTATTTTTAAAAATGTATTATGATTAACAGAAAAAATAATAATATAATCAGGATAAATTCAATGGACTGCAGAAATTCTTGGCTTAAAATAAATGATTTTGCAAAATCAATAGATATGTTACGTACGTACGAGTTTTATCTCCAAAGGGATATCGACGACATACAGACCGACACAATCACGAACTATCGGAGATAAGGTTACATTCATCGAGCTGGTACCGCGGACACTCGTTGTGACATTGTACAAAGTATATCGCGGAAGATGGCTGCGATTAAAAAGTATTTTAAAAAAGAATTCCAAGTTCCTATGTTAACATTGGAGCACGATGATTTGACGGATTTTTATTTGAGCTCCTGTCAGAAGAACCGTTCGGCTGTGCCTCTCTTGTGTTTACGGATGATTGTGTTTTTAGGGTGTGTAGGAATACTGCTATCGTCAATGATACTGACGATTCCCCAGATGAATTTTGGACATTGGTGTATATTCCTCACGCATTGGGGTGTAATTTTAATTACAATTACATCGGGTAGTGCTGCGTTACTCTCGCTCAAAGTCTGTATAGGAGATCCGAATCGTAAGTAAAAAACTATTAATTCTCAGAAAAACCACTAAAACGTATATGTAAAAGAACATCATATTTATAATGGTTTTATTAAAAAGGTTTAAAGTATACGCGTGCTCTCGAATGCCAGTACTTAATGATGTCAAATAGTTTGAACTTTATTGTATATCAATACCTAATTCATCCGATGTAAATGTGGAGTATATTAGGTACCATTTGTTATATTACACTAATATTTTTGAAAAATACACTATTTTAGCTATAAACGAATGGCACATACTCTATTTACATAATAGTTATCTGGTAAACAGATAGCGCCGGTATGTGCAGACAATATTATTCTATCAAGCATTTTTACAAGTTATAAATTCACTTTTTGTCACAGAAAAATATCTAAACGAATAATACACGATTACATGCATTTATATCAAGTAACGGACATATTATACATAATTGCGTTTCAGGTACATCGACTGACTTACAATTGTATGTGAAAATTTACTGGGTGCTCTATAACATAACAGTCCCTTTGGCAGTCCTCATCACTGCCTTTTATTGGACTTTTCTTACTGGAGCAGGTGTGTATTAAGCTATTATTATCAAAACAATTTTGTTGACGCTTTGTCTTCATTACGCCAAAATCCTATATACCAATATTTCTTTTAAACCAGCTGGAGTATTCTGACTTGCTATCTATTACCTTACGTAATGTTCTTGTACAGAAACTCTGCGGCATCTTTCTGTGTAGAGGACGAAATATATAAATGAATACTTTACATATTTCCGTCATATTATCTGTTCATACAATATTTAATATATCCTATGGGCCTATATGTAGAATACAAATAGGTTGTTAGACTTATATGACAGCACATGTAAATCGAATAATGAACATATTCGACTGAATCACCAAAACTTATCATTTAACATGAGTCATGTTTAAAATGTAAGGTAAGACATCGCTAAACAATTTATCAGCCCATTTAAATGTAATCTTTTTTTTTTCAATTATGCTGATATAAATAATCCCAAAGTATAATTCAAATACTTTAGTCTTTGCGATTAGTCAATTAATGAACAAACGTGTTGCCCGACATGTGATGAAAGTCCTTTATATTTACAAGAAAAGGGAATCTTAAGGTAAGAGATGTCGGCTTTTGACGATTAAAGCTATATGTCATTTAATTAGGTCGTAGAAAAGACCGAAACTACACTCCCAAAATCCCAGACAGGAAAACATGTACAAGTAATTTAGATGAAACAAAACAACTTAATCGCCTATAACGGTCATTCGCCTGTCATTTGAAGACGCAAACAAACGTCATTGATACGTAGTACCTCGTCATATATTATTAACCAGGATAGAACTATAAAAAATCATAGTTGCTAATACATAGAGCCGTTTTCCTCGTGCCGGTATCACGTTACTCGTAGGTATAAACAATAACATATTAACCATTAGGGATGTCCTCACCAACGACGTCATACCTTCTGAATTACGCGTTCAACTATGACTTTGCCTTGCATAATAAAGAAATGACAGTAACTATTGTAAGGTACTAAATAATATATTGTATCATAAACATGACGAATGGACTGGGTCATAACCCTCACAAAATTGAGCAATCTATCAGAGACAAGACGATAATGCGGCCAATATTAGTGTCTTTTTTAAAATTGGCAATAAATGCACCTTGTATTGTATTTGAGAACCACTGTCCGTTCTCTAATATTAAATATAATATTTACTTCAAAATTCAAGGAGCATTAAAAATAGACTAATTTTATGAGACTGTTACATACTATACACCTGTACCAATTAGTGTCATTCCATGTCCAATATTATTTCCAGGATAAAAATACAGTACCATTCTGACTCAATGATAATACAAATCAACAAAATCGATAAAATTCCACGAAAAACATATTATGTTATGATTAAAAAATACACACAAGATACAAAAGATAGCAAAAAATAGTAATTTATTATAACCAAATTCAAACTAGGTATGTTGATAAGATAGTCAAAGTCCATTTAAAAATTATATAATATCAATACTCGATATTGTGCTAACTTTTTAAAAATATTTGTGCTCTTTCGTTAACCCTACCGGCGTTTTACTTACTGTTTTGACGATTCAAATATTGAACGATTGATCTTGTTTATTCCTAAAATTATAAATGGGAAAGTTTGTGAAAATGTTTATATGTTTGTTAGAAGTGAACACAGAAACAGCTAAACGGATTTGAATGAAATTTTTCACACAAGTAAACTACGTCCTAGATTAACATATTTTTATTCCAGTAATTTTCTCTCGTCGGAAATAATGTTTTTTTTATCTAATTTTTTAAACAAATGGCGCTACCGTCGTGCTGTGTTTTAGGGACTTTTGTAGTGAGTAAGGCTTTTCAAGCGCTTGAAGCCGCGAGCAACACCTAGTATTTCATAGCAATGAATTACTATACTTTGGAAAAGCGAAGCACTAAGTGGATAAATTGCATAAATCATATTTTAGTGGTCCGATTACTATTCTCATTGAACGTGACTAATTATCACGGAGAATGTATGAAATAGAAAATAAGGCCGAGAGAATTATGACTATAAAATATCAACGCAAACTCTTCTAACGATAGTAAGCGAGAACATACAATAGACACATTTATGCTTATGTTTAATGCAATAGCACGACATGAACTAGCATCTGCAACTGACCCGACACTTTACGTGTCAGTCCTGGTTATGCCAGTTCGATTCAGATTTTTTGTATGCACGAGGTTTTAAAGATATAATTTATAGCTGGTATGTCTACTGGGTACAATACAAAATGCGGGTGATATTGGTGCTATTAATGAACAATATCATCAAGCTATCGGATTACTTATTTCATATTTCACGTGTATAAAAAAGGTTGTAGAAAACTGTACCTTATTATCGTTCGACAGATGTGGATTTCGCGGTAGATCCAGTATTAGACGTGTTCATCCACGCCGTGAACGCGGTTGTAATGATCGTGCTGGTGGTGTTCTCCCGGACACCGTCGCGTCTGCTGCACTTCCTGCACCCACTGGGATTCGGCATCATATACGTCATCTTTAGTGTAATCTACTATGCAGCAGGCGGTTTAAGCCCGTAAGTATTCTTTTATTCTCCCTTCCCGGCACAAAATTATTTTTAATAAAAATTCAAAAGTTTGTGAAGATCTTCATTAAAAATAATCTTAAAGCTGCTAAAAGATAAACTTTGTTACACAGTTAGGTTCACGGAGACAGAGACATCTAATGTACACTTGCACTGCTACTTACTTTCTAAATCTCATATTTATTATATAATATATGTATCGGCTCCACCAATATCAAGAAACATCTAGCTCTACCGATTATTCTGATTTTGATTATTTTGCTTCACCACTAATAATAGCAAGTGTTGGATAACACATTTTTTACCATTAAGTTATACTAATTTTATTTTACAGATTTGGCGCTGTCTACATTTATCCAATGTTGGATTGGTCGTCACCTGGTATAGCGATGATAACTGTTGTGGGTTCGGCGATATTCCTCATACTTGGACATGTTCTTATAGTCCTTATAGCCCTCGGTAGAGATAAACTTAGCAATCGATTCTTCAAGGACACACATTCCATGAACATTTATAGCGACGCCTACAACTGAGATATTAATTTCGTCCTTAGTGCTAAATTAATAAATGTCAGTTTCAATATTTATAGTTTGATTACTTCTAAAAGTAGTACTTTGACCACTTTTGACTGCTTATTATTTTGTTAAGCATTTCCTACTAAGATTGGCTATTAAGTTCGATATTGATTGATAAGGATTTATTTAATCTGAATTGTTACGAAGATAAAAATGTAATCCTTTATAAATAATACCTTTATTGAGAACATGATTTGAAGTTTTTTAATTCTCTGAACTATGTAATGACTGGTTTTTCTAGACAATTTTATTTTTTTAATTATTTATTTTTATCTGAATTTATATACATACGAAATTGAATAACGGTCTTAGTTTTTTTTAAGATATACATTAATTCATTACAATTTCCTCAAATAAATACAATGTAATGAATTGATCTATTAGGTCTGTCCTTGTCTGTCCTTGTCTGTAAGGTTTCATTGGTGTCAAAGAAATTAAGACACCCTATAAACTAATAAAATGTTTTTATTAATGTTCGCTAAAAAGGCGAAAAGCGTTAAAATTAAAGTAATTGTATCAACGTTTTGTTTTACTTGTATAGACTTTAATCACGTTTAAATAAAACGGGACGCCACTTTACTCCAAATCTATGATTTATTATGTTTTTATTTATAATAAATATTTTACGAACCTATATTTAATAGAATAATGTGCCACGCCAAGAAATTCGTACACTAAACAAGAAGCTTCCATTGTTTTATTTAAGCTTGAACTAAGTCATTATATATTTACGTGTCATTTTTATTTAAATAAAATCATTTAATTGAAAAATCTCATCCATTATTTATTTAAATATACTCGGTGCAGTGGGTGCAGTCTTAAATACATTACAAAACAAGCTACAAAGTTTTTAACAAGCTAAAAACTCTTTTATGCGTGGCTTTAAATATTATGTTGCTTTTAACGCTGTGTTATATTCTCTTTGATGGTACTATTCTGCTCATCTAAGGTTGCATTCTTTATTGCAAAGAAAATAATAATCCCTGTCATGCATTAATCATTCCTGTTTCAATATAATATATTATAATTCTCTTTAGTTATAATTATATTTGCATTAATGTTTTCTGTTTAATAAAACGTACTTTTTCGATAGACCTAAAGATATCTTGATATGCTACCCTATTTCTCTGTCTACGTTTTCAATTAAAACGTATTATTGGTATCATAACCAAAAAAGTAACTAAACAGTCACATAAAACAATTGGAACAATCGCTACTAAAAATGAGAAATTGCATTAATGAGTATTTGGTAAGTAAATTAATTACACAGTATCAATTGTGTGACGTAGTTTTCATTACTATTTATTCCTCGTGTATTGGGTTTTGCCTGGAAGCAACAAGGATGTCGGTTGTTTCCTTTTGTTTCTACTATACTTTACTTAGAATACTGGAAGAGTATTTAACGACCGCTTGCAGGGGTAAATAAACATAACATTTCATAAACTTGTGACAGTAACAGTGTTAGTTGGTGAAAAAAAAATCTTTACAAAATGATTACTTTAATAATTCCATTGCAACAATTTCTCTCAATCATTTTTACAATAGTTTGGATTGAAATAATTTACTTCGTGGTTAAAAGGTACGCGCTAAACATAATATTTACTGAATAGATACCATAACAGTTCTACAATGTTGCACTCATCATACTGCAGACATAAATTTATCCAAATAAATCGTATAAATATTTTGGCTATGTGCATCGGAAATAGGTGCATAGCGTATAAAATTTAAAACTAAAATTGGCAACAGTTTGGTAGATACAGATAAACGTAGTGAGTCAACCGTTGATAAATCGTAATCTTCGATATCGATAACAGGGCATTGTATTTTTGGGTGTATTTTAGTGTTTCAGTGGCCAAAACGTTGTTCAAGATGAGTGGATTGAAAAAATATCTAAAACAAGAAACACAATGGTATATGCTGAGATTGGAACATCCGAAGCCGTCGGACTTTTATTTGAGCGCTTGGCAAACGACGCGGTCTGTGGTGCCGCTTTTGATTTGGCGGACTTTACTCTTCCTTACATCTATATCCATAGTGATATCTTCGATGACCTACTACATAATAAACGGGAAGATCGGCTACTGGTTCATTTATCTCACTCATTGGGGACTAACTGTGAACACGCTGACTACTGCATTTTCTGTTTTCATCTCTGCGCGTAGCTACTTCGTTGGACCTATCAGTAAGTGAATTCTCAGTATTGTTTTCGCTATTATCAATCGCTATTATGTTTAGTTATTTGTTTATTCTTACATTAAGTTCCTAAAGTTAACGATAAGTTCCATCGTGCCTAGGTATAGGTATTTAATATTTGTACAGATTATTTGCTTTTTTATTTATTTATTTTATATTAATTTGTTCATTTTCACGAATATGACTGTTAAGAATGATATAATTTATTTTCATTTATACGAATTGCCATATTCTTACCTACAGGCGCTGAATTCAAGCTGCCGTGGTACATAAAGGTGTACTGGGTTCTTTACAACATTGGCGTGCCTCTCGCATTCCTCATCACCATATTTTACTGGTCATTACTCTATGAAGGTACGTTAACAACGATTATTATTGTCTGAATTCCTGCATTCTACTTTCCTTTATCCCAGTGCAATGCGAGAACGTAACACATTATTTCACGCAAGTTGCACAAACGATTTGGATTAGTTACGATCTGCTGCCTTAGTACCCCTTTTTAGCGATCCAATCTCGCGCAAATCGTATTTAAAAACCGCTAAACAAGGGATATATTCTACGGCTTATATACAATGGCACTAGACTCGAAAGACAATTGCCATAGTGAATGTATTCGATAGTTAATTTTAAATAAAAATTTGCTTTTATAAGTAACCTAATGCATCAAATTTTACTAATACATGGTTGAGTACTTATTGAAGTACCCTAGGTGTAAATTCTTCCGAATGATTCATAATAAAGCCAAAACATTAGGTACATCACTAACACCAACATTCCCATGTTAATCTATAGGTAATCATATACTGCAATCACACTTTGCACATGTTTCAAACCTACCATTTCCATAATGCCACCAAACTGTAAAACATGTTACTTTCTTCACAGCTGGTATCGAAGAGGAACTGAACCATTCCCTGGACGTGGCCATCCACGGCATCAACTCTTTAGTGATGTTCCTACTGACGGCGAGCGCAGCACAGCCATGCCGTCTACTTCACTTCTACCAGCCCCTGCAGTTTTCTGTGATTTATGTCATATTCGGAGTAATCTATTACCTGGCCGGCGGTGTCGAACAGTGAGTATTGTGTTTATTCTCGGAAGGACTGTACATTCCAGCGACGCGACGCATGAATCTTTTTGTTTTCGCTGTCTGCTTATAATAAATTACATCTATGTCAGTGATTTAACTACTTTTGAGATTACTTTGCTTTAATCAATTGTTTTTAATATATATAATTATGATGTAATATTTTTATTTGAATCAATTCTAAACGATCATACTGAAGCCAGAAGGTTAGAAAAGAAGCAAGGAATTTCATAAATCTAAAGCACCTTCGTTCACCCCTAGCACATCTGCAAATAGGAATAAAGTTATACACGTGATTTTGTTTAAAACTCCGAACGTGTTAGGCTATTCGGGCAAAACATACCACCTCCTATGTATAAACTTTAGGTAACCCTTATTAAAAAGTTCATATATCTAACATTCTTTTTTAGGGAAGGCAATCCTTGGATTTACCCCGTCGTAAACTGGGCCAACCCTGGCCCAACCATCGGTGTGGTGGCTATTACTGGCCTCCTCCTTCTACTGCTGCATTTATTGATAGTGGTTATGTCACGAGCTCGAGACGCCATCGCCGGTAAGTTCGTCAAGATACAATTAGGCACGCAAGCTGAAGTGGTACCTTTAAGACAACCTGGACCATCAAGGACGTAACAAATACAGGGGACTGATGTCGAGAGACTAGGACAGCTTATGAAGATGTTAGAAAAGTATTAAAGAATAAAAATCAAGTATTATGAAATTCACATTCTACGCATTAAGATTTAGCACAATAAATGTCCTCTGCACAAAAATAATTCTATACAGCAAAATAAATTAATGTTAAAGAGGCAGTATTGTCTAATATGAATAAGCTTTCAGTGTAGAGGGCCTATCATAGCATAGTTTTATTTAAAGCGCCAAAGGTGTATTTCTCCATAGATAGGTATAAGCTATTACATATTCCCAAGTCATAGACATTTTTTTCTTCCTGGATATTATTTTTATTGAAGCCATCAATAATATTTCTGTTTCTAATTCGATCTCTCTAGTTAGTCTAACAAAAAAAAATTGAAAACGCGCCATATGATGTCGTTACACTTATTATTCAATGATCAATAAAGTATTAATCAATAGTTATGGTTTTCCTTACAGGAAAATGTAGGTTATTATTTATTGCGACACTTTAATCAGTGTTCAATTAGTGAGGTAACAAAAAGCAAGGTGACCGTTATGTCCTCCAGATGCCATGTGACATAGTAATTAGTTAATGTAACTAAATTATTTGATATTGTTAAGAATTCCTATTAAATGTAAGTCTTTCAATGTGTTCATATTAATTTTAAGTGATAAAATATTATAAGAAGTGACAATAATTATTAACGAGTTTTGTAATAAATACATGATTTATTAATTACTTAAAATAATTTTATTTACCTGAATTCCACAATGAAAGGTTAAAATAAAATAACGCCATTTTCCTGTTCTTTACTTATATCTATTTATATCATTATCCTTCCCTTTAGAAATTCCCATCAAGTTTCCAAGTGGTAAAACCACGACATAATGTAGCTATAATAAATATTTCTATATCGAAATATCTATTATGGAAAATATATATTATGCCCTGTCGGTTTATTGGAAGTGGTATAGTATAGTGGTAAGCCTATAGGGTGACTCGATAAAGGTACCTTGTAGTACTTGGTGTACTTACTTTCGTTAAGATCGGCAGAGCATTTAAAATCATTCGAGGGGTATTGGAGGTAAAACCTACATAAAAAATAAATAAAACTGAATATGCCCATCAGCCCATCAGTCAATCTTTATAATGGAAACATTTATGTAGATAGGTACTTTCAAGTACCGGTTCAACCGCGTTTCCACGGACGTGATATGTGAAATTATTTAGGTTTTGTAGAATTTGAGGAAAACAAGAAATAATATTCAGAGTTTGTTCACTTGAAATCCATTTATTTACAAACTGATATTTCACTAAAAATAAAACACTATACAAAGGAAAGCCTACCAGCCAGTGCTACTTCAGGTTTGTAAGATATTTCCACCCTTTTCAGTACCGACAAGAAATGAGTGGCTGCGATGTCAACCTAGAGACATCAATCTTGCTGAAGTGATATTGAGGGTGAAATGGGGATACAAGTCTCTGACTCCGAAAACACCTCCAGTCGATAAATTCATGATACAGACAAAATTGTACAACTAAATATCAAAAATCAACGGTACCTATCAACTATATAGGAAGAATCTCGCTTTTCACAGCATTGTATTTTTTGCTCCGCATTAGCTAGTAACCATAATTATTATAATATCGGCATGATGAAATAAGTTCCTACAGTGAAATAATACTGAGCAGGGCCACATTTTTACTAGTAAGTTGTCACAAAGTATACCTAAATGATAATTTGCTGCCTACCTACATACTACTTACTTTTTATTATACAGGCGCGGCTAAGTGACCCCACTGCATCTGATGGTAAGTGGAGTGGTGTTCAACAGAATGTTGACGGACGAGAGATGATTACACCTCGGTAGTCGACATAATTATTCTGGCCTATTAGAATCAGATATACACATGCTGATCCCGGATCGCGACACACATACGTGCACCATTATGGTTGGTTTTAACACCTTGTGTACGATGGTCACTGTCCGGGTGGATATAAAATATATCCTAACACGAACAACCTGCTACATCACTTGAATAAGTGTCTACTTCCTTATTTTTTGTTGAAATATACAAACATGATCAGTCCAATGACGTCGTCAAGGTTGTTTAATTTTGGTTTATCTTCGTCACAAAAAACAATCAAGAGGATGTTGAGCCATGCCAAGTATAAAGGTCTATATTGTAGCTTTATTATATGAAAATATCAAAGTAAAGAGATAAATACTATGGTAAATTATGATTAAGTAGAACTGAATAGCTGAGAGATTACCGAGAAAGTAAAGCAACAGATTAGCTGTTGATGTTCCTACGTCCGGTGAAATTAGCGGAAGAGGAACAAAACATACAAACATACACATTATTATTAACACTTGAACTTAACTCACTTTTTTCGCGGGAAATTATTCATTATCGAAACAACCACTAGCAAGTTTTATTTTTTTTTAATGATATAGACCCCGCAGTCAACTCCGAGGGAAAAAAACGAATGGGATATTAGAATCCCCCGCCTTAGCGACTGCAGGGTCCTGCTGGAAAATTGGAAGAGGAAAAGTAGAAAGGAAAAGTTAAGGAAGGAGAAGGGACCATCTAGGATGGGTAAAGCACGGTTGTGTTGATTTCATCGTCTTAACACCTCATATCGACTCAAGTAAGTAAAGCATCATCCAAGCACGCAATGGACCCTTTCCCTAACCCTACACCGGCATACCAATAAAAATCCACGGACGCTTTCTTCGGCGCATACGGGACGGACCTGAAGTATCTTGTTGCACTAAGATAGTTGCTCAAAATGCAGCCCCTTGCTAAACGAGGGGGCTAAGTTGCCCTTGCTCTCTAAAGGACGCATTCCGCGTCTACGACAACAAGAAACCGACCACCTGCAATGTCGTTCACCTCGGAGAACATCTATATAACCCCATACAATAAAATTCTGTCCTTATATAAAGGTTTAAAATTTGCTTAACCATTTTTTTTTTGTTATTTACTTTGCTGTCTTGTTTTTTTTTTATTTATTATGTATTTATTTACATTTTGGAATACAACTATCATCTTTACGGAGGTGGGCGTTAATATCTGCGACACAGTTACCCAACTAATGCAGATATAATCGAACATTGTGTTTTTTAAAAAAAAAACTGTATTATTATTATTCCAAATAAAGATTTATTAATAATAATAATAATATCAGCCCTGTATTATATACAGTCCCACTGTTGGATATGGGCCTACTCTACTACTGAGAGGGATTAGGCCTTAGTCCACCACGCTGGCCCAGTGCGGATTGGTAGACTTCACACACCCTCGAAATTCCTATAGAGAACTTCTCAGGTATGCAGGTTTCCTCACGATGTTTCCTTCACCGTTAAAGTTAGCGATAATTTACAAAGAATACACACATAATTTTTTTAGAAAAGTCAGAGGTGTGTGCCTTAGGGATTTGAACCTGCGGCCATTCGTCTCGACAGTTCGTTTCACAACCAACTAGGCTATTTTTTATTTATTATTATTTATATTTTGCACTTCCATAACCAAATAGAATATTTACCCAAATCCAAGTTTAAAATCGAGATAAATTGTTTTAGAAATCGAGCAGAACCATCTAAGTTCGTTTGCTTATGCAACATAATGATGTAATCATTAATCTACGTGTTTATAAATAAAATGTTCGCATATTGATACTTTATTATGAAATACTTAAATGTGTAGGCATAATTTAAATTTAGTCCATGCTGTTTGGCGGTAGAGATGGAAAACCTTGAGGATCATGAAGAACTATATCCCGCTGTAAGGGCAGAATCCACTCAGGTGAGCTCAAATGAGACCTATTTGAAGTGTCCTAACACTTCTATCATGAGATGACCCAACAATCGTAACTCGTATGTCATTGAAAAATACCCATCAAAATCATAATATATACATTTATGTTTTCAGAGCTTAACAATAACCACCTGGGAAATGAACCAAAACATCCCAATCCCTTTTCAAAATTCATAGTCTTAATGTAGCTGATAACTTAGTTGATGATGTGAGATTATCGTAGGCCATGGACATCATAACTGAACTCGGAGCAAAGAAAGAGGGTCCAGGAAATTCCTAGAAGGAAAGTTCATTCCAAACTTCGCTACTGCGAATGAGGGTTTCCCACTCCTTACATGTGAAAGATGGTACTGTTCAGGGGTTTAGATGAACTTTGTTCAAAAAGAAATACTTAGATCCTATAAATCTAAAGCCCATAAAGATAACAATGAATTTCATATAATGAAATGTTGGTTGTACAAACACGAAGTTTTATGCTTGACTGCAACGGATTATAACTTTTTAGTAATAACCAAAACGTACAATGCAATGTCGTAATGACATCCTTTCGCTGACATTGATCTAGCTACTGACAAGAAGATCGATGCAAGAAGCAATATAACTTATAAACCAAAGTATTAATACAAGGTTTTAATATTATATAACTGCAAATATATACTAATAATTATAAACAAACGCACAATGTATTTAAATGTGGACACAGACCCGTAAGTTAAATCTTATAAATTACCGCCAACGTGATTTAATTAATTAATTTTGTAAATTAGTAAGTATACATAAAATAAATATAATATTGGAGTTTACTTCCCCGCTATTAATATTTGTGCATTTGATCGGTTCATTGTTAAAAGTAGGTGGGTAAATATTAATCACGCCAAGGTTGGGTTAAGGCAAGCAAATCGAGTACAGCCTACTGAGTAATAGCAGGCAATAAAACGTTTTAGTGAAACATAAATTTTACGTTCGTACATAGAAAAAAACCTCCTTATCTTACTTTTACTAATACGTATCAATATTATAAATACGAAACTTTGTGAAAATGTTTGAATGTTCATATATTTGTTAGAAATACCCGCAGAAACGACTGAACGTATTTGAATGAAATTTAGCACACGGGTAGACACGTCGTGGATTAAGACATATACTTTTATCCCGGTAATTTGCTACCCATTAGATATAATAGTTTTTTTTTTAATTAACGCCGCGGCAACCTACCGTGTTTTAGGGACTTTTGTAATGGAAAAGGCTTTTCACGCGGGCGAATTCGCGAGCAACTGCTAGTTAGATTATAATTTTACTTATACTGTACGAATTTACTGTACGATGTTTTCACATAATATAGGTACCGCAATATTACGGTTACGGGAGAAAATACCAAATGGAAAAAACATCCATTTACCTACTTTCCAATTATTTTTAAGTATTAAAAGTATTCGGCAGCAATATCAGGTTCTAACAAAGTTTACTTTATAAGAACAGTGAGTTCTTTATTTTAAGACCATATTCATTATTCCCTTCCCTGAATAAAGTATAATTCTAATTATCATTTAAGTAAGTAACAAATTATAATAACTTTTTATGTTATTCCTCAACGAACGCTCACCTACAAAGGGTCTCAACTGTTTAATTACGAAATATTGGCACATCCGCTCACAGCCCGCTTTTAGTTTGGTGAACAAGCCATTACATAAGTCAAATTGAGTTTACGCAAGTTCAGAGCAAAGTATTGCGGATCCGCGGACACACCGCGAGCCGCGCCGTGCGCCGCCAGGTGTCCGAGTGGCGACCACTCCGCATCTCGCCTGCACGCTGCAGTGCCAGTCAGTAGTGTGCGCGTGCTGTTGCGTTCGCGACACCGCCGTTCTTTGTCATCTTTAGTTTTTCAAACAATACCTAAACCAGCACCTAATTAAACATGTAAATTCCGACTAAGTTCTGCACTCGGTCATTGAAGAATAATTTTATATTATTCTTTATATCAGATCGTAAAGATATAATATTATAGATTACGCGAGTGATAATGATAAAATCATCGATAACGATTTTATGTGCGTTATTTCCTTGCATCTCCACTCCTCCGAGGTGAACGTGGCCAAATAGATGGTGTTATCAGGAGTGCTAAAATTTATCTGACATTCGACTTCGTGTCTGTTTATTTTATTTAAATATTCGCGACTACCTATGAACTTGAATTCGTTGTGTGACAAAAATGGTGAAATGTTATAGGGGAAGTGTATCGTTATCGGATCTTTGGATATCTTCACATGAGAAGTTGAGTGATTTTCAAGCGTCGTCATGGCAACGAGGGGATTCACCGGTGCCACTGCTGGTGGTGCGAATGTTGCTGGCCACTCTCGCTTTGGGCATCCTCATTTGGTCGGTAGTAACCTCGCCGACACCCTATTGGTTGGTATTCCTAACCAACTGGGGGCTGGTGCTGGTGGCTATGATGACCGTAAATGGGCTGCTCGTATCGTGTATCGCTGTTGGGAAGACGACGTTTGGTTTGTATACATACACTGCATTTTCCTAATATAACTAGAATGGGCATTTTGTATCCGCAAAAACGCGAAAACCAGTTATTCCAACCGGTTTAATAAATTACCATACAATACTACCCATTGCCTTATCAATATCCGAGGCACTCATTACATAAAATTAATAGAAATGCTTTAACGACAGCAGTGCTAAATTATGTTACGGATAATTTGTAAAGAATTGCAAAACTTTCTAATACAGACCTTTAACAAAATTATAAACGCATTCATTTTTAAAGAATTTAATCGTTTACGTTTTGAGTGATTATATACCCGTTACTTTCAAAATAACGAAACAGCAGTGGTCTTGCATAAAATATGAGATACAATAAATCTATATCTATGCTGCTATTATTGATAAAAAGCTACAATATATTCGTAAGTTGTAGAGGATAATGACTGAAACTACTAAACCCCGATTCTGATATTTTTTCTACTAATGGGCATCTACATTTTTCCTTGAGTGCTAGTGAATTATATTACTTTTCCCTCACGAACTAAACGCGGATTGAACCGCAAGCGAAATATCAAGAATAGTAAAGTTTACCATCTTATTTTGGGTTTTATGGAAGAACTTTATGAACCTATTATACTTCTAAAATAACTTTTTGTATGTGCCTTAACTACGATTGCACACATGTGTCACTCAAGGCCTTCTGACGCAAGGGAAAATATGGAACACCCCGGTAATTTGGTATTTTGGTCGGTAGTGCGGACCAAATCTACTACTCCTACGATATATCCTAACTCGTATAGATATGCAAACGAATTTTACCTTGCTATACAAACAGTGGTAGTTATTCTACCACGGACAAAATAAATTCTTTATGTGTAGGTACAATATACATATATAAAGATTAAAGATATGAATAATATATTGTGTATTTTAAACTACACGCTATTCTTTATATTAGCTGAGACTAGTGCAAAAACAATGAGAAATAAATCCCTGCACACATTAACACTACGTAAGAGTGATGAAGCACAATCGAGTTATGCGTTAATGTTATTTGTTTTATATTAATTGTGAGTAATCCCATTCGTGGTAATGTCAACTCTGGCCGCCTGATATACATGAGAAATGCATTATGGCCTTCGCTTTTATAAAACAAAAGACGAGCCGTTGGTAAATGTAAACCCACTCACTATAAGTTAGATTTTAAGGCAATGCTTGGAAATTATTATCTGCTACATAGAATTGCTCACCTAGGCATACGGTTGTGTTTATTCTCGAACAGATGGGCGTTGTTTAATAATATAATATAAGTACCTAATAATGGAATAAGTAATAATTAAATTCTAAAATAATATACAGGATAAGTAATTTTATTTTATTAAGTCCCATTTTTAGTGTTTACCTAAAAACTAATATTATTATTTAAAGTCATTAATTACTATAATAGCCATTGTTGTATATTTTTGACCATTAATTGTATACGAAGTATGTATAGTTATTATACTTACACCTATTTTACGTCATCATCTGATTCACAAACAATGTTTAATTATATAGTTTTTATACTATGTACTGTGTAAAACAGTACTTAGTTGTGTTTACTATAATCGTGGTCCTTGAACAATTAATTACTTCTACGTAACAACAGTATCACTTGCACCTTCTGTCTACTCCTTTTTATGGAAACATTATACCTATAATATTTAATATTCTGTATGAGTAATAGACACAACACAGACCGCACTGCCATCGTGGTTTCGATTAACTTTGCATGAATGAAAAAGCATGCCTGTACTTTATACCGGTAAACAATTGTGAGTGAAACCAATAAAAAATATCTATCTAACATACAAAGTAACCTTCTTAATATAAGCATGTGACAATAGCTATAGGTAGACCTATCAAAAATTGTTATCTGTCTATACTATTATACGGATAAAGCTGAAGATTTTGTTTGTTAGTTTAAATGTGCTAATCTCAGGAACTACTGGTTCGAATTTAAAAGTTCTTTTATCGTTGGTTTGACCATTTATCGAGGAAGGTTATAGGTTATACGCTATAACCAATAGGTGAGGAACATCGATGAAACATGTTGCCAAAACGGGTACAATTTATTTCTTTTGAGAGCTTACGTTGCGTGCGCTGCCTAAACCATTAAAGTTACGCAATAAATATGTATGACGGAATGTTCTTCTTAAAAAGTTCTAAACAATATACTTACTTATTATGAAACAGAGCCCCCCACCGAATCTGTCTGCCTGTCTGAATGCGATAAACTCAATAACACAAAATGGATTGCGATTAAATTTGTTATGCAGATAGTTTGTGATCTTGGGAAGGACATAGACTTCTTTCTCCCCAGGGAAAATATATAGCGGGACTTTTATCCCAGAAAAACTTATTCACGAAGATGGAGCCGCGAGCAAAAGCTATACTTTATATTATCCATTATATAATTACGATGTAAGGCACCCCGTAATTCAAACATCTTCGTTGCAAGTTGATGATAGTATTGTCGACATTGCACTAGTGTAATGTAATGATTAACCTAACCGCTAACGCAACTTCTCATAGAAATTCAATAGAGGGATGTCTTCACACGCAACGATAGTTTATTATGCTTAAGTACGCGTTGTTTTGACATTTTCCTTTTTATTGCACACTGTCTACAAAACGACTACGTGTATGTAGGGTAATGTCACTTGTTGACCTTCGATCATGACCAACATTTGTAAGAGAGTAGGAGGAGGAGAGAATAGTACTACCACGTAGAACGTCATTATTCAGACAAAATATTATCGTAAAAGTAAATTCACGAATCAAAATCTATTTCCAGATGACAAAGAATTGCCGTGGTACGTGAGCATGTATTGGCTGATATTCAACACCACCGTTACCATCGCCATCATGATCACAGCCCTTTACTGGATACTGCTGTATAACCCAGGTATAAAATGTTGTAATATAGAGTAGTGGTCGAAAAGTGGTTGAAATCCTATTATCTAATATACCTAAAAATCTCATTGCGCGAAATATTCCTAAAAGGTTAAGGGGGTTAGGTAGAGTTTTTATTTTCACATATTAAATATAAATGTTATTGTCTATGACAGTAGTGTTCGTGTAGGTTTCATCTCATTTTTTGGCAAAATTTTATATTTGAATTTGCTTTTAATTTAGATAAGTAATAGAGATAATTATTCCATTATGTTTATTACGTACCGTGACGTCAACAATAACCTTTATATTTTTCTAGCATTTTTTACAGTCTCTGATGCTTAGTTTACTTAGCTTCGCCTAACATAACAGACACTACGCACACAGGTAGTAACATTGAAATGTGTTCATCCATCTTTCCGGGAAAATCGAACAAATTAAGTACATAACCATATACGAGTATATTAATTATGCCTTATAAAATACCAATTCACCATCATATAAAAGTTACAATACAAGCCATTATAGTTTGTTCGAATAAATTAAAATTTTATTGAGTAAATATAGGTTTTTTTAAATGACTCACGCAAGGATTTCCCATCTTAGGTCGTCTATAACGTATCCTTCAATTTCCCCAAGCCAAGCCTGTTTTTTATTAATTATATAGTATTTGTTACAAATTGACCTTGTCACAACTTGACTAATAGTATCTACAATAGTTATGTAACTACCACGTTGATTACATATTACACACTATGTATGAAGAAACGCGTCGCGTTGTTTCCACGTCGTATATCGTCAAACGTAATACTGCATTGACATCGTATATCTAGACAATTGCAGGGATGTGCCTAATTATCCTATCGATGGCTTATTAAAAGAAGTTCTAGTTGTTAACTATTACATAGTTGCTCTGCGTTTTTATCTAGAATTTTAAGACATTGTTGGGCAGAATAAGCTCGCACTTTCCACCAGGAAAATGGATGCAGTATTTGAGCCTCAGCTTACTTCTTTGGGGATAAAAGACAAGGGTGAAGATGAGTGCCCAAGATTTATTTATTCAGAGTAAAACAGATGTTTAAGACACGATACCTTTTTTCTATTTATTCCATATTATACTCAAAATAAATTATTTATTTTCTTACGACTATTATTAATCCCTAGATCCCGAGACTCCTCATGAACCGCCGTCGTTCTGGCTGGACGTGTCGACGCACGCGTTCAACTCATGCATAGCCCTGGCAGACCTGCTAGTGTCGCGCACCCCAGTCCGACTACCGCACATATACCAACCTCTCGGCTTGGGTCTGTGGTACGTCGCATTCTCGGTAATTTACTACGTCGCCGGAGGGCTCGTGTGAGTGTTCTTTGAGTTTTTTTTTAGTTATATTATTTAGTTATACATAAATGTATAGGCACGGCATTCAAATTTGTGATCTGACGGTCCATCTACCTATGTACGGTCAGCCACCAAGGTAGCTCTATTCAAAATTTCAATATTTTTTCTTCACAAAAATTAACTCGATACTGTTTACTTCATTATCGATACAGAATAATGTTCTTTATCAATATAATTATTAATGAAATGAAATGAAATATTATATTGCGGTTAAAGTTAATGTGTAGAAACATTTTAGTTTCTAATGTGTTTAGCTGCTGTTGTGGCAAAATTCTACAGCAATCTCGGTTGTGATGCTGGTTTCTAAGCAAAGGAATTGTACTATTTTATACGTAATGTTAAAAGTCTCGTGGAGAACATGTTCAGGTACTTATAGAATCAACCGCTTTGTAATTTTTTTTTCATTACACCAAGCTGCACGAGTACAGTATTCGATTTAAAGAGCTTTAATTATAGCCAAATGTTGTGGTAAAATATGGATCTAGTTTCTTGTACGGCCATTAACTTTAAAATGGAAATGCAAAACTGGCGCCTCCAAAGTATGTTTTTTCCTGATTAGGCTATTACAATTTATTAAATATCTCAGGATGTCAAGCATATTACACAATATGTTACACACAGTATGTATGTGTGTACAGTGCTCTGATTGGTGACGAGACTTTCCTATGCATTTTGTAAGATAAAGTGCTATCTAGTATGACTACCAAATCTCGAATGTTTGTATCTAACAGTACACTTTACAGAAAATACGGAGCTAATAATATTTTATTCTTTTGGTCAACTATATGTGATAACATTTTCCTACATTTAATTTTACTTTACTTTCATACATTAATGGACACGCATGGCGCGAGCAATAGTCGTCTCACCATTCAATACTAAAAATATATGCAATAAATCATCATCATTGTTAGATATCTTCGTATATCGTTCAATGCGATGTTGATATAAGAATCTTACAAAAGAATTAGATAATGTCGACAGAAGGTGTTGTCAAAATAAAATTATATTAAATACTAGATGACCCGGTGAACTTCGTATCACCTACATACATTTATTATTATTATTTATTGTGAAACACAATTTTGCCATACAATACGTACGTTATCTTTATCTGTCTCTCGCTAGTCGAGAGTACGGTTTGCACGTGAAGTAGCTCGTCGTACATTTGATTAACTTCGACGATCAAAGTCATCTTCTCCGTGGCATTTTGCGACAATAACAATAAATAAAGTTCTCACGCACTGACAAATTGATGATAGATTTTAATAATAGTCTTGAAATTTATTTATTTATTTTCTATTTTTAAGAACCCACTGACACTTTTACACTTTATTTATTTCTGAAATGTTTTGTATTTGAACAAAATAAACCAAAGAAATCGGACCTCATATTACAACTATGAAACAGACTTATTTCTGAATACATCTATATATATGTTACAGTTCTTTATTTCTAAAAAGAGAAAAGACATGAAATGTTTGACAGGTAGGAACATTTTGTATTGAAAACTTATATTGTCGTTTTTAGTATTTTCCGTTATTTATTATTATGTTCGTCACCGTTTAATCCATCCCTGGACTTCCACAAATAATTCAAAACCAAAATTAGCCAAATCGGTTCAGCCGTTCTCGAGTTTTAGCGAAACTAACGAACAGCAATTGATTTTTATATATATAGATAGGGAAATGTAATCACGTAGCTTATCAAATATAATAAAATGATATTTGTTTCATATTTTCTGCAAGGTGTGCAGTTACTAGATGCTTGATATCGCTCTATGTTACAACATGCACATTAATCACATATAAATAAAGCCTCAAAGCTAGGCTGTTTTTCACCACAATTCATGGAAAAGCGAATACTGAGTACAGCATTACAAATTCAGTGGAATATAACGCGTTAACCTTATCAGTGGGTACATTGTTGGCATTGACTTTCATTCATATTTCGCAAAAAGGCCAATTAAAGTTATTCAACGTGCTGTTTCTTTCCGGCACTTAACATGATTACTTGCTTAAGGCTTCATTTAAGTATGCCTACCTCAACAAAAACTAGCCAAATGAAAGGGGGATTGAAATGAAATAAAATGATTTATTTTAACCCTTCAAATGTTATACATTATTTAGATTCCGTCAATATTATCTCTACCACCAGTTCGGAAAACAATTCTCACCAGAGAAGAACGAGCAAGAAACTCTGGTGTTGCTCTTTTCTAAATCAGTATCAAGGTATAAACTACAGAAAATGATCAGAGAAGAAAAAAAATACAATTGGATTTTTATTGTTGTTTAGAGCAGTCCATTTATATGCTCGCAAAATAATAAATAAATTGGTAATTTCCATACGAGTGCACAACCCTCTCAGGAATCATGAAATATTATATTATGCGATTGAAGCACAGACAAACAGAAAGCCAAGATAGGCTTAGTTACGGGGCTCCTTTAGCATTCTTTGAGTACAGAAACCTAAAAATCTATTTCGAATATTAATTGAATTGCTAGCCATGAAACGATAGTTGTAGGAAACCATATGTGTAGGATTATGATAATGGAATAATAATGCAATAAAGTTTGCATAACATAATGATACATTTATTAGGGTGTAAAGGTACTAAAAGATAAATTTAAGCATGATAATATGTAGGTTCGATAAGCTAAGCCAATACTGTTATCAGAATACAAAAAAGTTTTGATATGTTTGATTAACTGGAGTATTTAAGTAATATGAATACATAGTTTGTAGTTAATATGAACTTATCGATTCCCGAATAATACATGGACTTCAAATGAATTCACTTTATCTTACTATCCTTAATGAAACCCTAAACAAAAATTCAAAGTGGCTAGTATTGTAAACCACCTCCGCCGAGCTTTTTGCTCGTGACCCTGTGACTTCAAAAATATTAATAAAATTAAAGAAACTGTCCCCAATTTTACTTAAGCTATAAGCTAACCCTACAAGATTAAAATCATTTAGTTAATTATGACTATTTTGTTGATAAAATAAATATAATACAATTTTTTTTTAGGTACTTGTTAGACGCGTAGAACCATTCATAGAACATAGTTTTCGCACATTGCACTTTTCCTATAGGACTTTTATTTTGGGCGAAGACTTTATGCTGGCGAAGGCGTGTGTAAAAGTCATCATAAAGTCGAATCTATTTGGCGAACACACTAATCGATTATGTTTGCCGTTCCGGGACTTTGTCCCGTTGCTTATCGCTCAACATCATTTTTATTGATGCTAAAACGATTATCAAGGAGTTAGGTGTTGTTCGTGGCTCCATAGTAAACTTTTCACGTGACGAAAGTCCATACTTAAACTATTTCAATATGAATTTGTTCTTGGTTTAAATACTTCTAACAAATATCCTAACCTACACAAACTTTAAAATTTTATAATATTATACATAGTGTAATTGGTTTATCAATTTTGTCTTTACAGAAATGGTGAACCATTCATCTACGAAATCCTTGATTGGCGGCAAAGCAAACGCGCTGGGACCATAGTGGGCCTCGCGATGGTGGGCCTATTGGCGCTGTACGTGATACTGTGGGCCATAGCACTGTGCCGGGACAAGATATCCACCTCTTACATAAGGACCCGAGGCCATGACCTGCCAACCGCGCCGCCCGACCGACACATGGTCGTATGATACCGGAAGAAAAACGGTCGTGATACCTAATAGGAAAATTTATTTTTTACGATTTAATGGCTTTTGACAAAGCCTTTTTATATTGTTATGATAACGGCACTAGATACTAAGTATTAGCTAATTTTTCCTGATGTTTTAATGTGTTTACGGAATATTCAGGACCTATCCTTTTAAAGGGAAATCACAGGATTCTATTACGTGATTTTTATTCCCTTTCACGCAATTTTTGACAAATTGTACAGTTGTATGAGAGGTATTTTCGGAAAGAGATTGGAAACGTTTTGTATATTATTAATCTTATACATCAAAGTATTCCATTAATCTCTGTAAAGTGTTAATAAAACTGTAAAAACATTATAATATTTTTTAACAAACCCTATAATCTGCGTGTACCCAATTGATAACAGCCAAAGGTGCGGCTTAATAAAACACCAATGTATTAGAGAAAACATTTATTAGGTACTAATATAGCAACATTTGCATTAAACACGAAGCAACCAATAAAAATTATGATTAATAACAAACTAAATAATTACGATATGTCACTTAGTTTAAGTTTGACTTAGCGATCTATACTGTGCGGATATACAACTTTTCTTATACCGAAAACGTTAACAAAACAACAACCAAAATAAAACTCGCTTATAAAAATAATTTTGAAATACATCTATCCATCAAGTACACAATTTCAACAAAACGATATAATGATCATAATTTGGACAACAGTCTCAAAAAATAAGCCATCTTACAACTTACCTTGTATATCCAAAAATATAATATCTTATGTACAATTTTATGTCTGTAATATCCTTACGTACTATACTACAGCTAGCTATCGAACGATGTGGGGCCGCAACCGAGTCTATCCAAGGGAATGTAACGCATGCGCACTAGTGCCGATTTCTTCCGCGGCCCCCAGCCTCTTCGTTAAACATTACACAATAGTTATCTATAAGGTACTCGGCATGTCAATCAGTTAAAAGTACCAAACATCAGTTTTTTAATGAAAATCATCGCTGAAGAAATCTCCGTGGAATATTAGCATAAGTTCATTGAACATTTTTCAGTGTCATAAAGCAAACACCAAATACATCCAATGTATAACAATTATATTGTAAGTGTATACGTGATTAAAACTCAAATACGCATCACTCTCTAATTTAAATAGGCGACGAGTGATACACTTTTATTGTCACAAAAATAAAATTCACGCGATTTTTCTTAAACGACGAAACTTATTCATTAAATGACACTGAGTTATATGCTACAGCGAAAATCATTACAATAGAATTTTTACTAGCTATGTAAAGGCCACACCAGGAAAACAGTTTGAGTTTTGTTATTTTTCTAACATAATGTACAATTTACTGCGTTTGTAAGCATAACGGATTTGTCACAAATTCCCAAACTGTAACCCTAACAAGGCCGTGGCTTAAATATAGCTGAGATCGGTTATAGCTGTCGGCAAACAAGTTGACCTATCGCTTGACGACACCCGTGAAGAAGCGCACGCGCAGGGTCCTCGCCGTACGACCGCACGATTGGTAGATCAGACAACTTCTACTCCCGCACTCCGCCCGGGCCCCGCCCACTAGGTCAAGTTGTCTGACGACATCTCTATATATTTTCAGATTAATTTACCGCCGAGTATCACCTTCGCAAGGTACAACGTTACGTCTCTCTGAATCTCGTCACTCGTCACACGTCTCACGCCGCGCCGTCACTAAACATAAGCTAACACCAACTCACATTACATGCAAACTTGTACGATACTGATGTAACAGACTATATCACAAACATTAAACATTATGCTAAACTTTGAGTCAATCTTAAGTCTAAAAGGCATTTCAAGAGATCATGTCTTGTAGATATTAATTTACAATATGTTTGTCACTTAAAAATAAATCTTATTTTTTTTAGATTATCAAGATAATATAGTCGCGATTACCGTCGATACCTATATAATAAGGCAATATAGAACATATCAAACAATAAGCTCATGCGCTGTCAATTAGACGAAACTATTATTAACATTCACGGTTTTGATTGCGTTTAAAAAATCAATAGTATTATTTACGATTACTTAACAAAATCCAAACATAACAAATAATAATATAGACAATCTATCAATCCAACGTTACCAGTACTGCGCAAGTCCAAGTAACAACTTCGACTTGCCCCTAATTTTCCAATGCTTGCAACGTAGCGTAACTCTACAGACGCAAAAATACGGATCGAACAAACAAATTTAGATTTCACTTTGAAAGGTAGGAGGCTTTTAATACATTATAACTATCAAAATATTGCATTATTCAAAATAATAATTGCACTAAAGGTATATTTTTCATTGCTAAAAAATTTTGAACTTACGATTAAATTTGGAAAAAGAATCACGTATACATTAAATTAATTAATTAAATAGACTTTATGCTCGTCTTTATTGAACATATTATTTTGACTTCGTCCCTCACTGTCCTCGAAATGAAACCGCATTTTCCGTTGCAAATTATCTGAGTAGCCACCAATTAAACATACTTGATTCATTAAAATTAACGCGATAGTCTTATTATTCCTTTTTCATACTATAACTTCGATCCACCGCTACGATTACTACAACTATTTGCAGCAACTTCTTGTAACTATGCCTCACACTTTCAGGTCGCTTACACATTGAGTATTGAACATAATATTAGAGACTCAGTAACAATAAAGAAGTTCTAATAAATCAGTTAAGACCACAACGCTAGGACTGTCAAATAAATCTGAAGTCCAATATCAATATTGTGCGATAACATACCGATCCGATAATCGTTTCAAACAATCGTATTGTTAAAATAAAAAGCTACATTATACTTTTTTGTGGCGCAGAGGGTATTCTAATATTTATAAAATAACTTTTGCCGCTTTTATTTTTAGGCGTGAAAATCAGCGTAGACCTCAGGCTAGCGGATTTACACAACTTTCAGATTCCGTCAGTACTCTAAGGATATAAACTTATTCATGCATTATTTTACTAAGAAAATAAAAAATCTCTTTCAATTGTAGATAACTAATTACTGGATAAATTGTGATGGTCAATATTTTCTATTATAATATTAGGATCAAAAACATCAAAAGCCGATATACACATTTGTCTATTCGGAGCGTATTCGTAATTTACTAAACATTTATATTATAGAAATTTGAACGTTAGTCAAGACCTAAATCTAATTTCACTTACATTAACAAGTCATAAACAACTATGAAATTGACTGATTAGTATAATTCATTAATTTAAATGATAAATATTGCACCTTCACACCATTATAATTATATTATTAAGTTTTACTTATATTTAACAATAAAGCAATGTATTGACTTCATTTCACATTGAGAAACCGATGATGAACTCATCAGCTAGTTCTTTTTTACAATTCATATATGATTTATTTAGTATATATAAATACTGAGAATGTACATTGATTTAAATCTGTTCATTCAAAAACTGCTGATCCCTTAACACATATCTACAGAAAGGTATATAAGTAAAACATTTATCAAACAATCGTTTACACTTAACGATTCCCAACAAGTACACACTTAAATAACGGTTATGTGGTCAACTCTCATCTTAGTATAACTACATTACAAATTCGATAGTTTGGTAAGACAGCAATATGGGACGTTTACTTTGAGGTTTACGTCGTATGAAGGAATCGACCACGTCAATCCGTCGCTAGCAGCCTTTTACGTACATATTAAAATTGAAGCGATTAAGTGAGCTCCTCGCCGTTCATTAGAAACACTCTGAACGATGACTCGTCGACGGCGGCGTCCGCATACATCAGCTCCTCCTATGTGCAACACATTCGTGTCATGTAAGAGCAACATCTCATATGGTAATAGAATACAATAGCGACTAAACTCCACGCATAAAAATCTAATATAGAAACTTAGATTAAACGGAAATTAGATCACTCTAAAACTCGTACTGGCACATTCGTGTCTTACGCTTGATTTCTTCAAAGAACATTAAATATTCAACAGTAAATTGTATAAAAAGAAAATAATATCAAAACTAAAATATGCGTATTATAAATATCACTTTAAACAATAGTGAATACGTAGTAATCATCTTGCTATCTCTTTCACCCGCCCGCAGTTGCAGCAATGACGTGCTTTAGTCAAACATTTTGACACATACTCTTTCAGTTAGAACAATCGTAATGACTTTATGTTTTGAGGTAAAAAAAAATTATTTACAAAAATATCAAATATTTTATAATGAACCTTATAATGTTTCGGTGGCGAGTTTTATGTAATGCAAGCTTAGGACTGCATTTTCTAATACGTGGCACATGCGTCTTAACGATTGTCATATAAAATGTTAGCATGCTTACCGGCATGAGGTCGATGGTGGGGTGCACGTCGATATAGTCGAGCGCGGCGTCGAGCGGGCCCGCGCCGCCCGCGCCCCCCGCGCCCCCCGCGCCCCCCGCGCTGCCGGCGGGCGCCTCGCCCCCCGCGACCCCCTCCGCGCCGTGCCCGCTCGTGCCGAGGTGCCGCCCTGCGTAATCACGACTCACCACGAACCTGCATATTATAATCGGTGTAACCATACAAAAAAAAAACTAATTTAATCCATTCCTATTTAGATTACATCAAATTTATTATCAAATATTCGATCGCCTAATCTAAAATAAATTAGTTTGTTTGATAATACAGAAATGGAATAAAAGGAAAGAACTCACTCGCTGTCTTCATTAATCAACACATTCCCGTGAAGAAACAGGTCGCTCCGGATCGTGTATATGTTGTTCTCCGAAGTCTCCGACTGTTCAGTCTGTGTATCACATCAGAATATTTATCAATCTAGTCACGCACCGGACAGTGGCTTTTAATTCTGTACATTGATATTACGAAGTAAATCTTGCCATGTTGAACTTAGGCCTACACATTACATAGACTCTCCGGTGTCATACACAAGTAAAGAATTTGTGTTTCTAAGACAAATATTCCATTAGGTTCAATTATGCTTCAATTTCAAAATTACGTACAGAAATGAGTGATTGATATCAACAAGCAAAATACCGGCACATCCTCCTCGAGCACGTAGGCATCGTGTTGGTAGAGTGCGTGCGCGTGCGCGTGCGGGGGCGCGTGCGGGGGCGCGTGCGGGGGCGCGTGCGGGGGCGCGCGCGCGAGCGGCCACGTGCAGTGCGTGCGCGCCGCGTGCCACTCCTCCTCACTATCCGCACACTCCGCATCGTCTGCATCCTCCACGACCACCGCTTCCTCCGCCTCCTCCATACAGGACATCTCCTCCATTTTACTGCTCGCATTTTCCACTTTAGTTTCAGACACCAAACTAAACTGCGAATCGAATTTATTGATGTGTCAGTACCAAACGAAATTAATAATAATTGAACAAGTAAACTCTTCTACATCAAGACCATCAATTGAAAAGTAAACTGGGCCGCGACCCACCTAACAACAACTTGCAAATCCAGGACTCGCCTCTAGGCTGTCATGAAGAAAAAATGCGCATAACTTAGTGAATTAACAACTATTTAAATATGAGAAAATTTCTGTTGCTATGAGAAGAGTGTATTGTCTCCTTATTTTTAACATAAGTCTGAACTCCAACTACTTTTTTTTAACATCATTGGTAGTGCCGGATTATCCTTCGTGCGAAGTTGTCAATTGCCTACGCATCTATCATCGGCAAAAGGTCCTGTGCCCGAGAGAAAAATAAAAAATGGTTTGTTAAGAGAAAATTCAGTTCAAAATTTGTGTTTTAAGGGAAGTATGAAAAAAAATTTCATTTTGATTATATTTTTAGATTAATCTTCTTAGGGTCCCTTACATACTAATCCCGCCCTGGTTATTGGCCGCCCGGCTATCTGCCCGGCCCGGGTTAGCTACTCATCAAATGGTCCTGACCCATAGTTTTGGAAGTGCTGTTATACAGCATATAAACAATCGATTTTAGAGTCAATTCGGAAAGTATTACCTCCAGATAAGAATGTTTAGCAAAATTTATTCTAGATCCTTCTAGAGTTTACCAGGGAGAAATGTGGAGATATACAGCAAAAATGGATTAAATTTGTCTTTACCACAAAAGTGTTGTCCCGCGGTCTAACTGGAACAGTCTCGATGACGCTGGCTCGATCTCCCAGCTCACATTTTACACCAACGGTGGTCGTGCTCGGATCAATGACCAATGTGTTGTCTTCTAATACATTCGATGTCTGAGATGCTGCAACAGGCATTGATGATCGAGTATTTATTTATTTATAATTATTTACTAATTAATATTAATACGCATTCTAGATAGTAGTATGGATGATTCAGTGTATCATATTATTATTATTTTACCGGAAGGGACAGTTCGAGCACGTCGAGCAGCGCGCGGCGTGCGCGGCGCGCGGGCGGTGCGCGGCGCGCGGGCGGAGGCGGGGTCCGACGCGCCGGCGCCGTGCGGCGGGTGGCAGCGCGCACAGTGCTCGCGCAGGTGCTCGCGGCGCAGGAAGGCGCGCCCGCACGCCGCGCACGCGTGCCGCCGCTCGCCCGTGTGCCGCCGCGCGTGCCGCTGCAACTTGCTCGCAGACCTGAACGACCAGCCGCATTCCTACAATGAAATTAGTATCACGGCATATTACATCGTTACGTACAACTAGGTGTTGCTCGCTGCTTCGCGTGAAAAGGTTTTCCCGCTACAAAAGTCCCTAATGCATGACGACGGCGCCATTTAATTAAAAAATAAGAGTAAGACAACTTAAGGCGATACCTCAAGGTCCATTTTCATACATTTTGTTTCACCTTTAATCTGGGTAACTAAACAAGTATTGGCAAGTAAAGAATTTAAATTCACGTCTAGTTAGTGATTAGTTCTCGCAGTTGAAAGAAAAACGTAAAAATAATTAATAATCATGGATATTTCGGCCTTTAAAATTTAATATGACGAAATTTTAAAGGCCGAAATATCCATGCATATTAATTTTTTTTACGTTTTTCTTTCAACTGCGAGAACTAATCACTAACTAGACGTGAATTTAAATTCTTTACTTGTCAATACTTGTTTAGTTACCCAGATTAAAGGTGAAACAAAATGTATGAAAAATGGACCTTGAGCTATAACCTTAACTAAATATCTAAAAATCCAAACACTCACAAACTTTTGCATTTATAATATTAATAATATAAGCAGTAAGGTTATAAAGCATCCTGCCTGTATACAAATTATGCAAATTTGTGTTTTAAAAATAAGATTATGCTAGACTAAACATTATCGTCAAATAATTATCATAGCAACAAAGTGTTCCTGAATTATGTGCGACAATGTCCGGATCATTATTGTTGCAAACAACGGTTATTAATTGTGAAAATAAATAATGTAAATGTGCACTGACTGGGAAGGGGCAAGCGTAGGGGCGGTCGCCGGTGTGGGCGCGCGCGTGCTCGCGCAAACGGCAAGGCTGGCGGAACTGCTTACCGCAGCCGGGCCAGCCGCACGCCAGCCACCCGCGCGCGCACTGCGCCTGCCGGTGCGCGCGCAGCCCCACCGCCCAAAAGAACCGTCGCCCGCACACCTCGCACCTGCACGCACATACACACGCTCTATACTGCCGACGATAGAGAGCTATCAAATAGAAATAATATATTATTTATTGAAAGACTAAGAACATGTTGTTTTACTCATGCTCAGATAAAGTGAAGGATTTTATATGTAGCTCGCGAATTACAACCAGACACAGTGACGCAAAGACTTTGCACGCTCGTCCAGTGCCAAATCATTAACTTTATTTGACCATGGGGAAACAACATGGAATTATTAAAAGTATTAATGCTACCTATAGAGGGCCTCGTCGGGTGAGTGGTCTTCATTCAAATGCTTGGACAGCTGTTCCCTGAGCAGAAACGTCCTACCACAACGTTCTTCAGTACCATCCTCAATGGTTTTCTTTACTGGGCACTCGGCGACCTGAACACCTCTCGTGCCACTTTGCTTGTTATGAGTGTTTTTGTGTTTCTTTAGTTTCAGCTCACTCCAGAACCCTTTATTGCAGTTAGGTTCGTCACACTGCGCAACAAAAGTTTATGTTAAAAAGAGGGCAGTAAAAGAAACAAAATATTAAGATAACCAAAACGTAAAGAACTTTACTACTAAAGATATTATACTGCATACCTTAAACTTAACAGCTCTAGTAGAAAAACAGTCAATAGTAAAATTTTGAGCAGGTGCCTCAGTGGATTGCACTTCTTGAGAGATTGAATAATCTGGATGCAAGGAAGATTCTATAGTAGAAGGCACTCCCTCTGACATGAGATCTGTCTCATGATCCTTACCACATAACTGAGATCCACCATCTGTGAATAAAATCAGCATTAAAACAATTTAACTGTTCATTCCAACTATGCATGTCAACAAGAATCAGAGGTTCTTATAAATATACATAAAAAGTGACTCACATGTGCTAAGCACAATTTCCTTTGAGTCAATGAATCCTAAGCACCAATTTTCATTAGTAGTAGGTTCTTCTTTTAGTGATGGTTTTGATTCCTCCTGAAATACAAAGCATAAAAATAAATTTTAGGCATTTCCGAAGAACATAATAGCATATACTAACCAGTGAATACCTTAATGAATAATAAAATAAACCTTAATAAAAAGGCCAGAATGGAGAAGATTGGAGGAGGCCTTTGCCACCTGGCAAACGGACACGCAAAAATGGAACAAAAAAACAATATACGAAAAATAAAGAAAATACCGTCATGTCCGAAAAGAGGCTATATATATATGAATACCTTAATGACAAAGTAACAATAAACTATGTATAAAACAAATCAGATTTTTAAAAGCATTACAATTTAATTTTAAACAGATATAAGTATCACCTTTTTAGTTGCAGCATTCAAAAAAGACTCAACATTTAGAGATACTTGCTCCAGACATTCATTATCTGTAAAAAAAAAAACACATAAGCTACAAATACTAAACAAAGTATGTCTTAACTACAACAAATGAATTTAATACAACATTATTCAAATATAATTACTACAATATGTGACAAAAGAGTATTAATTTATTTGAAAATTTTAAAAAGTTAATCATAAAAAAATACTTACTATTAATCTGATTATTTTCTAAAATGTTACATCTTGTACTTGGATTCAAATTATTATCAGAGACACAACTGATTGGAAGGTTATCAAAATCTGCAGCTTCTTGTTTTGGTA
Organism: Manduca sexta; assembly: GCF_014839805.1. NCBI lineage: Eukaryota > Metazoa > Arthropoda > Insecta > Lepidoptera > Sphingidae > Manduca > Manduca sexta. The sequence continues at coordinate 12,703,813 of NC_051139.1, forward strand.
TAACTGTGTGTGTGTGGAAAGAACTAACATGGTTTTGTTTTATCTTCTCTACAGTAAGGTGAGTGGCCACCTTTGTGTACTGTGTAGCCGTGCTGCTTGTGGGAGTTTCTATGTCACTTCCAGCAGGCCTCACCACAGACATATGCGGTCTCCTCCTGAGTATGTTTGGTTTTTGGTACTTTTTCTTGTTGGCATTTTGCTCATGCGAAACAAACATAGTTCTTGAAGTTACAGTTGGTTAACCGACATGAAGCTGAAAGGTAAGTTGAATATTGAAAAAAATATAAATGCAACACATTTTTTTTTTATTATTTATTTTATTTAAGTGATAGCCCAAGATAAACATCATGGTGTACATATAGGTGCTCTGCCATCAAAGATACCATAAGCAACACTCCAAGACATTTTAATATTAAGAATCTTTTATTAACATACAGTAAAGTAATATCATTTCCCTATACTGAAAAAATCTTATAACAAAAATTTGTGTAGTTTGCCTGGTTCACCTTAAAACCCTTACAGATACTGGATACACTTTATAGTACAACGGGCACTCCCTACTATGAAGAAAACATCCATATTTAGTCATCAGCCATATCTATTGGTATTATTGTTTGTGTTATCAATATACAAAAGACTTCAACTAAAACTGAATGATGCTGAAATGTCTCAAGATGCATCATAAACCTTGCGTTTGATTTTTTATTCTTATTTGCATAAACTTACAACATGTTTAATACTAACTGTTAACATAAAAGAATAATGGCTTCTTAAATTATATTGTTTTCATAAAATATTACTCTTAGTTACTAAACCCACTATTGTGGCTAATCATTCTTGTCTCATTCTGTAACGAAAACTGTCTAGATAATTAAGAAAGCTGTATTGTATTGGCCCTTGCAATTTTTGATAAAGAGTTTACACTGCAGATTTGATTGATGTTTGGTGATGTCTTCTGCTGATTAGTACATCCAAATGAAAGTTGATTTCTTCATATTTAGGCAACAACTTGTTAGATCCTTTACATTCTACAGTGCACGCCGCGTCAAAATACGCAGTCCACTGCTTATGCCCAGGAAGCCAACCCCGTAATTACACGTCAAGGGCCAAATCCCAATTACACTCGGACCTACCCAGCTTTATTTGATAAGGACATTTTAGCCGGTATAAATAAATGCATTTTAGATCGCTAAAGCCCTCTGACATAACATTTACTGTCAAACCCATATTCGCGAGATGAATACAAACTTTATGCAAGTGCTACTTACGGGTTACGACGCATCACAAACGATTTTTTTATTCATTTCCACACACCTTCGAAATATTAATATTTAAATTAGTTTGCAAATATTCCAGCATCCATTCGATGTCTATGATTTAACGAAATAACCAAACACTATCTTTATATAAAGATTACGAGATCCACACACCTGGATTTGTTGCTCATTGGTTATGAACGGAATGCAACGAACCATAATATGGATAGAAAACCTTGCATTCCTAAAGCCGTTCATGCATTTTGTAAAAAATAAAGTAATGTACGGCTCATATAAATCAGCGGACAGTGGCACAAATTATGAATTTGTACGTTTTGACGTAAGCGGTAAGCCGTAAGCTGTAGTCTTTACTCTTTAGGGATGGGCAAGTCAAAGAGAATTATAATATATATGGAAACAAGTTATCCGTTTAGTAACGGACCTAATAGGTCGGGAAGTCTTTTCGCACATAGTAGGTAATAGGTATGTATAATGCCGGCGCCACACATAGCAAAAACATTTGAACACTTTTTTGAACTCATGTGTGGCACAAGTATTTGCGTATTTGTGCAGTTTGTACACATCCAATTGTTCAAAGTTATCGAATTTCTTGAAGGAGAACCGATTATATGGAAACTTAAAGTAAAAGCCATAAAAATTTGAAATTTGGTCAGTGTTTGTAACTGTGTCGAAATGTGTGGCAACTGGCAAAGTCTTTGTTCATATATTTGTCAGTATGTGGCGCCGGCATATAATTATAATAAAATCTCTTTGGCTGTATACTTGTATCTGGCTGGTTTTGATGACAAAAGGTTACATTTCAAAAAAAGAAATATATAAGTAAAATGTGTTCAGCAATTTATTATTTATTTTTCTTTCTATCAAAATAAATTAATTAATTTAAAAGAAAAATATACAAACTCACTTTCATATTAGATTAGAACACTCGGTAAGCAGACTGGCTTCCTCTTTCTTATATTTGGAATGTCGTATGGGTGTGGACATTTCCATTTTAAGCAGCAGGGTGGCGCGGTGTGTTAAAATATACTTTAGAAACCCTCGAACTAAATGCAATAGCTACTAGTTGATGTTAGATAGTTTGAATAACAATTGAACGAACGAACGTTCCGTATTGGTCACCTCTAGCGTCGACTATAGATACAGAAAATAATATCACTAATGTCAGTTGTCTATGGTTTTATTACGATCTCAGCTCCACTCTATCTCAGGCTCAGAACCAATGATAAAAGTGTATAGAGGATGAGTGATATGGTCACGTGACATGCCGCACATTTAATGCATAAAATGGCGCCGACTCCGCCCCTTACAATAGTGATATGCTAGTACCGAAAATTTTGTATCGACATCGAAGAATTAAAAGAGAGATAAACAAGCCCAAAAAAGATCAAATACGTAAGGGGTTAGGTTCTACCATAATATAAATATAACAAACCATAATATAAACAAACAAACTGAAACTGATTTATAAGTAACAATCGTTAAAGAAAGCAGTACCTGTTGTGACAAACATCCAGTTGTGTTTGATCTATATTTGTATGTTGCACTATTCCTTGCTAAAAAATTAAGTTACAGATTAAGATATTTATTTAATACATGATAAATGGAATAAGATAGCGTAGCCAGCAATTATTTGGTTGGTTTTATTTTATTTTATTATTATGCTCTTTGATCGAGAAACATAACTATGTTTCAGCAAACTAAAATCAATGAGCGTAAAGATGGTGGTTAAGATAATCAATTATAATAATTATTTGCAATAACAACAATATGATTATGTATCTATTTCCGTGCATGCAAAGGTTGCTCGAAACATAAGACCGCCAATTGTAAAAATATATCTTACATTTCATCTTTATGTTGTTTCTTTTATGTTTATCTATTCTTTTATGTAACAATTCTAATTTTATTCATAGCAATATATTAAAATAATATTACTATTAGGTGAAGTATAATAATCATTACTATTTTACTTATCGGGAATATTGTTGGAAAACAGTTATCTTATACTCGCGTTAATTAAACGTGTGGTTTATGCATTTCTTCTCAAAATGTAAAGAACGAATATATGTATTTGGTGTAGGATTCCAATCACGTCACCCAATATTCTCAATTAATTTTGCCTTGGTTTTTAATTTTTTGGTTATCTTAAAAAAATATTCTAATTTCACTTAGTTTGTCGTTCTGAATAATACAATATTGATGTGTGCTCTAACATTCTTTCAAAGACAAAAACCGTAACTGATAAACGAGCGTCTGTTAAAATATCGATATCAATAATTTCTAAACAAATCCACCCACCCATCCCTAAGCTCGTGTGTAAACAAACATAATGATTTTAATGTGTATAAATCACGCCTAAAAGGGTCCAAAGCTTAACAAACCAGATCCACATATCATTTTAATTGATAAAAACACATCCAAAAAGTAAATATACAAAGATATTTGCTAATTTTCGGTAAAAACAGATACTAACCTATGAAAAGATATTTCGGGGTCTTTCTTGCGTGAATTCGATTTGCATCCTTTCACACAACACTGAGTCATTTTCGAAACTTAACAAATACACTAATAAACACACTGAACAATTGAGAATATGATTATATTACTTTAAATTCAATATTTATGAAGATTTGTTTACATCGTCTGACACTACATGTACTTGCTGACTGGGCTGCAATAAATGGCGTTTCTGCCGCAAGGCGGTCCCAGTGTGTCGAAGTAAACGAAATAGTGCCACATTCGAAGAAAGCAATTATTTTTGTCTTTTTTTGTTGCGTTCCAAATAAGTTTTGAGTAAAAGAGATAGACATATATATTGACAATTCTGCGTCGATTTCCCTAACATAAATATAACTTATTCATATAGCTAACTTTTGTCCTCTTTATATTTAGTCATTGCTCAGAACAGACTCAGAATTTCAGGTGCGATCAGATACAAATAAACTAGATGATTGTGATCTGAGATTGTGATTAGAAAGTGTTTATGAATTTTCATATTTCATATTCATATTTGTATAATCCATAGAATAAAAATATAATATTCCCGGCAAAAAAAATTATAGGTTAGAAAGTGTGTTTATTTTTTTATGTTTATTGGTATTTATCTTTGAAGAGGAGGAAGATAACATACACTTTCGTCAAATAATACAACTGAAGATATGGACCTAAAGAAGTTAGCAGACGAAATCGATGATATTACTGATCCTACAGCTATTGAAAAGGTGTTGTTCCATATTTATCAAATTCAAGAAGAAGATGATGAGTTTATGGAGGTATTTACAGTTCTTTTTCCTTCAATGAATCAAATTATAGTTGTTTATGTAAATAAAGCCACTTAAATAAATGATATAACACTGTGAAAACAAATAATTCTGTATTTATCAAATAGTAAACATTACTACTATTCGCACATATTACAGTGTCTGTTGGTGGTACACCTTCCTACGCACTAACTGGGCAAGTGCCACAACCTCACGAAATACTAGGGGCTTAGTATTAAGTGTTAATACTGGTGGTAGGTCTCTCATATGTGTGAGAATCCGCCTGGGTAGGTACCACCGCAATGTCTATTGCTGCCACCAAACAGCAGTGTGTAGTCACTGTTGTTTTTCGGTTTAAAGGACATTGTAGCCAGTGTAACTACTGGACATTATAAAACTCAACATCTAATGTCTCAGGATGGTGAGCGCAGTTGAATACCAAACAATACTTTGTAATTTAAGGTGATGGATGGTGTTTCTTTTGTTTATGCGCGATCGTATCGCTTACTGTCAAGCAAACAGCAAGTTCGTCTCGTCATTAAAAGCAATAAAAAACAAACACTCGAGGTTCCCCAATATTTTCCTTCAAATACACAATATATTGTGTACATGTAGTGAGAGCAATGTATGTGAAGGGTAGTATATAATTATCAGTGACAGCCCAAGGAGGGCTGAACCCAGGGTCTCGTCTTCAGGTCTTTTTAATCCTGTTAATTAAGAAAAACCACATACAAAAAATTAAATTGGAAATTGGAAACCCTTTTTATTGTCTTACGTGTTGCCTGAAGCCTTGCGCCTACTAAGATCACCACTGTATATTATAATACATAATGTTCATATCAATAAATCCTCAGTTGCTGATTGAAACATGTAAAGAAGAAATTGTATTGTGGGAACAACCTTGGTATCAACTTTCTTCATGCCTTACACGTAAATTACAAGAAACAAATGAGAATGCTGATGAACAGTACAGAACAGATGCTATTAGTAAGAAAGAAGATGAAAAAATTAAGAAAAACTGGCGAAAATTTATTAAGGTAATAGACACAGCTCAATATTTACCTATACAATTCCATTTCTTTTGTATAACACTTAAGGTTTATTTAAAAACTTACAGAAATACAATTTACCTGACAAGTTTGTAAGCTTTGCTCGATGGCGTAACAAACATGGATGTCGAAATCCTAATGCCCAACAAGAGAAGGTGAGACGATATGTTGCAGCTTATTTGGCGCGAGGATTACAGAGAACTATTTACCAGGTGTATAAATATGTTATGACCCACACTGGAGAAAATGTAAAAAAACAATACACTCCAGAAGAAGAAAAAATAATGAAGGTGTGTTTTTATCATAAACCTGAAAAAGCTGTCACATATTTATCTGCAATATTATGCAGAGAACCCAGAGGCATTTATAAAAGATTGGCATATATAAATAATGGTGAGTACATTGATTATGGCCCTTGAAATGTAATTTTTTTACTCTAAACAGTTTACAAGTGATGCATTCATAAATATAAAACTATTTTCTACAGAAAAACACCTCACTATAACTATGACATTTTAATGCCCATAGGAAAACCACCAAGAAAACGAATGAACTGGACTTTGAATCTGGCCACAAAATTTCTGACTTCCTTAATGAAGCATACAGGATTGACTGTGGATGAATTGAAATGTAAAAAGTTTGATTTATCAGTTTGGTTGAAAATCCAAGATGACATGGATCACTCACATGCATACTTACAAAAGTTTTGGTATAAATATCTACACCCACAACTTTTTATTAAATGTGATATCAAGTTGAATAGGCTTAGGAAAAAAATATTTAAATTGTAAGTATGAAGAAGAGGAAAAGATAATATTAATAAAATTATTAGTATACTATTACTGGTAAGTCGAAATTAAGAAAAATACACACACACAACAACACGCATTTATCCCCGAAGTGGCATGCAGAGGCGCAACCAAGGCGCCCACTTTTCGCCAAGTGTGTTCCTTCCCATGATGTGATAGGGGGCGAGCCTATCGCCGTATCGGTCACAAATTCCAAACTCCAGGCTAATACTAAGCAGAAAAACCCATATATCCCTTTGCCCGACCCAGCACAACTGCAACCGGGGAAGTCAAGTCCGAGAAATTAAGAAAAATGAACATATGAAACTACTTTTATTTTTTTAAGAAATATAACTAAAATATTCCTCATTATCTGATTAACATAGGAAGCACAATCAAAACCTTGTTAAAAATGTGCCAGATTTAAGCCTTGGAAAGCCGATGGGAGGACTGGATGTTAAAAACAATAATAGTATTGATAAGGTCTAAGAGGTTATTATTACATAGATACGTTTTACAAATAGACGCGTCATACACTAACAAAATTGCACATAAAAACTGCGCACTTTTCACTATAGTCACATACCTATACATATAAATTACAAATTGGCTCGAAGAAGGAATACAAAGATTAGGCATACGTTCGTTAGAAAAGGATATATATACATCGACAGTTACAGCTCGCATTGATACGTCACGAGCGTCGACCGCCGTCGCCACGACAACCGAATAAAATGCATTTATTAGTTAAAAAATAAGTTAAGAGTGTATACTTATTACTAACGTATGAAATAAAACGATTTTTTCATTCACAGTTAGAGTATAATTTGTACATCGTCTAAAAACACAGGAAGGCATTTTATTTATAAAAATACTAAAAGTTAGTAAGCCGACTAGCCGCGACAGTGGTTGGAGGTTGAATAAGTGAATGTCGGGCAATTACTTTACTTTCTTCTTGCCAAAATTGAGCTCAGACAACGTATCTATGTAATAAAAACATCTTAGCGTAACATGATGTTATGCCTTGCATCTATGTATTTTTCTCTTCAATTGTAAGTAATAATTTTTAACCAACTTCAAAAAAGGCGGAGATTGTCATTTGATAAGATGACCTAAATAAAATAATTATAATAATAATAATAATATCAGCCCTGTATTATATACTTGCCCACTGCTGAGCACGGGCCTCCTCTACTACTGAGAGGGATTAGGCCTTAGTCCACCACGCTGGCCTAGTGCGGATTGGTAGACTTCACACACCTTCGAAATTCCTATAGAGAACTTCTCAGATGTGCAGGTTTCCTCACGATGTTTTCCTTCACCGTTAAAGCGAACGATAAATTCACAAAGAATACACACATGATTTTTTAGAAAAGTCAGAGGTGTGTGCCCTTGGGATTTGAGCCTGCGGACATTCGCCTCGACAGTCCGTTCCACACCCAACTAGGCTATCGTCGCTTTTAAAAAATAATTATACTCTAACTAAAATTACTAAGAAACTTGTGATGTATAAAATTATGAGTAAGTATATTAACCTATGCATGCTTAACATGTCAGCCATACCTCTAATATTTGATTTTCTTTACAGATTAAGATCGTATCCATACAAAGTGTGGACAGATATTAGATGGAAAGAATTGGTAAATGATTTTCCAGAAGGATACACACATATGTTTTTGTACACAATATGCTCCTCTGCCGTTCGACCATATCGAGATTACCTTACAACACCCTTGGAAGATATTATTGAGTATGCGCTGGCCAAGACCAAAAAAGCTCGTTACAAAGAGCGACGATTAAAAACTTTGAAACTTAATGACCAAGGACAATTGGAACAAGTTCAGTATAGCAAGGCGTAATATAAAAAGTTATTTTTTCCATTATATTACATATAAGGTGCGTTCGGGCAAGATCGGATAACGAAAAAATACCACGAAATTATGGTTATTTTTAGTTTAAGTTACATAGGCACCGACGCTGTTTCTTTTTGCCCCACCCTATATACTATAATTGATGCAACGACCAAGAACAGGTGCTCTATGTGCAGTGAAACAAAATAGGTAGATTTCGCTCTTAACACTGATCGAAACTTCTATTTGATTTTTTGCACCTTATCATACTAGCTTTAGAAGCGTTATTAGAACGAAGTCTCAACTTACCCAGCGAAAAGTTCTAAGGGTTTTAAATTTCTATACAGATATCACCTATTTTTAAGTTTACACGGAGAGAATTGGAAGCTGATTAAATTATCACATAAAGTGGCATTAATAATAACCAGTTTCATGTATAAAATGTCGGTATGGCTTAAATATTTTATGAGAAAAAAATATTTTCAAGACTCCTCGCAACTAATCGAAATACCGTCCGTAATTAGCCGAACGCAACTTAGACTTTTCCGTAAAAAGAAAACAAAATTTTAATCTTAAGCAGGCATTTTTTATTGCTCACAATAATTTTTCATAAGTATCAAAGTAAAATAAATGTATGTAATTATAATTTTGTTTATCTCTTCTTTTAATCAATAGAACACATATATAATGTGCATGCAGCTAAGTTCGGATAAAGGGTAAGATCTTGTAAAAACTACGTGGTTGTTTTGGACTTTATCATACGAGCTTTAGAATGTAGTCCGAATTTGTCCTGTGAACGTCAAATCTTTCTTTAGGGTTTTAAATGTCTATAACGATTCGGCTATTTTTAAGCTTATATACAAAGAATTGAAAGATGCTAAAATGATTCAGGTGTGTTCGGGTAATATTGGATACGGGGTATGATCGTTGAACGAAAAAATACCACGAACCTATCGTTATTTTTTAATTTAAGGTACATAGACGGTTACGCTGTCTCTTTTTGCCCCGCCCTATATACCACAGTCGATGCTACGATCAAGAACGGGTGCGCTGTGTGCATTGAAACAAAAAGGTGGATTTCTCTTTAACATTTTTGAGACTTCTACTTGATTTTGTGGACCTTATCATACTAGCATTAGAAGCGTTATTAGAACGAAGTCCGAACTTACCCCGCGAAGGTCCGATCTTTTCAACGGGTTTTAAATTTCTATACTGATATCTGTTTTTAAGCTTGATGATTAAATTATCACAATTCATAATAACTAGTTTCATGTATAAAATGCCGGTACCGCTTACCTAACTATTTTATGAGAAAAAAAATATTTTCGAGACTCCTCGCAACACACCGAAAAGCCATCCGAAATTAGCCGAACGCATCTCACATTTAATAATAACCAGTTTGATTTACAAAAGGTCGGAAACCCAAATATTTTATGATTTTTATGTGAAAAAAAATACCTAATCTCTTCTCAATTCGTCGAAAAACCATCCGGACTTAGTCCTTAACATTCGCCCCTCCTCCCAGCCTATGGGGTTTCTTTATCCTTACCCTACACTTCCTTCCCAGCTATCTCCTCCCCACTTTTCTCCAGGACTCTGCAGTCCCTAAGACGGGGCATTTCAGTGTCCCATTTGCAGGTTTCTCCCGTTGTTGAGACTACGGGGTCCAATACCAAAAAAATATATATATTAAAGATGGCAACATAAGCTTCGTACATTCTTTATGAAATAATTTATGTATGCGTCTGAAGGACTGGTATCCATGGCCAGGAATAAATAAAAAAAAAACATTCTTTATGATCAAGTCATTACCTACTATTATCTTTGTTACCTACATTATTTTTTTATTGATAATTCTCTTTGATATGTAGTACTTCCTCAGAGTACTTCGTGCGGGAGAATATACATCAATGTTATTTTTAATTATATTTCCCAATGTTTTGCGCTTAGATTAATAACTTGTGTTCTACAGTCTTACGTAGTATATTACTAGGAAGGAACTCCATGTTCTGTAGTTTGTACTTTCTACATTTAGGAAGGTAGAAGTATGATTTAGATTAATTAATGTCTGTGTCTACATGTAATCCTTGTTTAGTTTGTGAACAGTGAACTCCGAACGTTTCCATATACTTATATTATAGTTCTCTTTGACCGAACGCCAAGACCGTAGTGTTAAAAATTTGCAACGGCAAATACGAGTTATTCATACTTCACATAAATTCATTTAGGCTCTTGTTTTCATTCATATATTCTATTGGAAAATGAATACAAAAAGAACTAAGAACACACAAAAAATTCTTCATGAAATGTTGGAAAGCGACGATGAATTACCAAGTAAGTTTCACCCCAAAAAATATTAGTATAATTATTTATTTATTTAACACTTTATATACAAATGTATACAGGCGGACTTAATGCCATAGGAATTCTCTACCAGTCAACCTCTGGTGGTGCCGAGATAATCATGGTAGGTACATGAAAGAAAGCTTGAAAATTTAAAAGTTCAAATATATATATATATATCAAATAATATTATTATACAAAAATATATATGTAATATATAAAGAACTAAGGTAGTGACTCCCACTTTATTTGAAAGTAATTGCCAGACTCTCATTTTGAATGCTAATTAATGTTTTGTTATGCCTTGTACCTATGACAAAGGTATGTCTTGTATAATTAATTAATTATTGTATGGCATATGGCGTATGTCTAGTTTGCATGATCACACACACCCTTCATCTTCATCTTCAACTGGCGTGGGCTCTACAGATCCCTAAAGTATATAGTATAATAAACCAACTTTAAGACAGGTTATCAATTATTGATGTATTTTTTTTGTTGCCTCAAAACTTGACCATCTATTAAAATTCTTTATTTAAAAGAATGTGCTTCTAGATTAGTCTTATAGTAATATTTTAAAAATTGGTTTAGTAGTTTGGTATTTAAACCAAGATAACCGGAAAAGTATGTAAGTCATCCAAGTAAATCTAATTCTGATTTCCTTGTTTTGTGTTGTTTTTGTTGTAATTTACAGATAGGTCATAGGACACAGTTGTAGTAATTTTATGTAATTTATTATATTATTTCATAATAAAAATTACACACAACCATACATAATTATTATGTATGGTGTGTGTAATTTTTATTCATGTTTTATTGTTTCAGATACATACAAGGAAGTTCCTTTTATTCCTGCTTATCAAAATGACAATCGCTTCAATGATATTGCTATATATAATTTGACCAAAGGTGACTCCGAAGCAAGTGACGAATGCTCAAGTGAAATATCATCTTCGCAAGAAACAGATGAAATAGAGAGTGTTACACCAGAAAAAAATGAACAACTTATTTCATTTAAGAAAGGTGTCTTAAGTCGCAGGGATGCATACTGTATCAAAGTTTTTGGAACGCAATATGATGATGAAACATTATTATGGTTTATAAATTTTACTCTATCCAAAGATATACAGTCAGATTATGACTTTTTGGTTAGCTGCTTAGTTGTTGATATAAGTGACTATAGGGTAGGAGGTGATATTTTGAATAAATTTGAACACAAAAGGAAATATTGTAATACAAAATACTCATTTGAATATAAATAAAATTGTAACATAAGTTTTTATTATTATCATTCATAATATAATGCTAATATCTATATATATTTCTTTATCACATTGTTTTGCCATAATAACCAATTTAAAATGTAAGAATTGATTAAACCAAAAAAATATTTAAATAAGCTATTGTTTATTTAAACTTTCTAAAAAGCCTTTAGAACATCTTACAGATTGTTGATAACATTTTTCAAATCCCTTGGCATCACTGTCCTGAAAGAAAAAAGTATTTACACAATCACAATATGTGAGAACAATAATAATGATGACTTATGAACTACCATTATTATATTATGCCTAAGTAAAAGTATAAGCAAATAGAGTTTTGACGACTAATACGTATTTAATTTCAGGAAAACTATTTTTCATTCAGCCCACAGCTGAAAAGCAGAGGATGCGTCCAAAATACAAACTAAAACAAATTTTATTAAACTTTTGGATATAGTAGTTTTTAGTTGGCATGAATCTCTTTCGCACAAAACCCTTATGGTTGAGTGTGTATTTTATTTCATATATAATAAATTATTCAAAAAAATATATTTCTGTGAGCAGCATTATAACCCCTGATTTGAAAATGAGGCAGAATTTCTTATACATTTTTCTAATTTCAATGAACATGAGCGATTGTGTCTGCATCCATTGTAGGGTTGTATTGCTGGCTCTACAATATACCTACACCACAATATTCAGTAATGTTGCGTCTTAGTACGTGCATCTCCTTTCTGTTATATTTTGATAGTTCCCTTGAAAGGGCCCAGCACAATAGTATTTGTAATAAGGAATAATTTTATATTCCTCTAAATCTTTGCACTATCAATATTCGTGTTAGAAAATCATCAGCTTACATAATATGGATCTTTGATGATTCTGTCACCCTGCGGATCAAACTCTCCAAATAGAAGTAACTTTGCTTTGCTTCCTTTTGGTGCTCTCTTGTTCAGGTCTCTCATATTGGCTTCATCCATCCCAAATATATAGTCATAATAGTTGAAATCTTCTGATGTTATCTACAAAGGACATGGTGTATATGAGTAACTTAAATAATAATAATGAACAATTTGGAAAATTGTATGTTTAGTGAAAGAATTCGTAAAATTAAAACCGTTGACAGTTCTCTACCGCTCCTGTACATAATCAACTGAAGTATAGGACTAAAATCCTCAATATTATGTATACAAACAACATATTGAAACAGTGTAGGCAAAGTTTTTACTATACCTAGACCACAACTGGCTACCACCACCAAAAGATGTAATTTTTTACCTTTGGAAATATGGGAAACATTAAAGATATCTTTTCTAGTGAGTGTTGTAAATGGCTTCACTGTCCAGGATTACTTAAAAAGATTAATCTGTATGCTAATCAGAATAGTTTATCACTTCAGTATTATTTTTTTAAATAATTATGAATAAGAAAACTTTTAAGACAATTTAAAAAGTCATTCTCAATAAAATTTATTTTTTACACTAGAAGATGCATGATCATACTCACTTGCCGAGCATGGTTACTGTAAGGTACATCATGTTTTTTCATAGTGTCCAAAGCCCTCCAGTCTGGTGGATTACCCACATGCCATCCTCCTATTGCTGCACTATCAATTTCCCATTGATCACCCAAGTTCATATCATTGACTGTTTTCTGGAATACACCTTCAGCAATTGGTGAACGACAGATATTGCCTAAAAGATAACTTTTATTATAACATCAGTGACAAAATGTTTGGGAATATGTACTTTGCTGGTAGTCCTACTCACTTGCTTACTCTCCTTAATAAAAAAAAATGTGAATCCAATGTCCACTACTGAAGTAGCTCAAGACAAATAGCTACCTTTTTGCTTAAGTGGCGTTAATTGTAAGATAAAATTATTGAACTTACCAAGACATATAAATAATGCTTTCTTCTTCTCATTAGCCATTGCTACTATTGAGTCTTATAAAGTTATGTTCCTGGATAAAAAAAAATTGGTAAATACTTTGGTACCTACATATTTACAATAATAATGTTAATAGACATTAGACAGAAAAACTACCGGAACATAAAGAATAGCCAGGAATTGAAAATAATAATTAAGGGTGACTGCTATTTTTTATAATTACATGAGTAATGGGGAAAATGTAATGCAGTTGTTGGTTTTAATAATTTATGTAGTAAAGAAATTATGATTATAAACTCAAAGCATTTTGTATAAATTTCATAATTTATATGTTATGTTCCGACTTTTTTTCCCATAACTCTGTCAGCAATATAGATTTCCTGAGATCTCAAGGTGGCGTATCTATCACAACTTATTAGTTGTAACTTTGTAAGACATAACCAAGCCAGCATAAAACAGCTTTATAGAATTTGTGATAATACAGAATATTATAAAACTCACCAAGTTACACGTAGTTATAGTTTAATTTTTAAATACCGGTGCCTAAATCACTATGAACCCTTATGCACATTCACAGACCATAGCTTTGGACCATAGAGTAAGTAATGTACCTACTACGTAAGATAGGTAACGATGATTTTCTATTGCCAAGTCGTGGGTCCTCTCAATGTGACATTGACATTTATGTGTGTCGCTGGAATATAACCTTATATACTACAAAATAAGGTTTAACATTGGCAAAATCATCGTCTGCCAACGATGGAGCCACAATTTAAAAATTTAATTGAATTGAATAATAAGGTTGTTTTTCCGTGATACGCGTAATGTCATGTGGCTGTCGGGTTTGCCCTCAGAACAAGAACAAGCATAGAAGGAATCTAAATTACCCTCATATACTTGTCCTTTTTTTCAAATAGGCCAAAACCGTTGAAAAGAACGAGACAAATATTATGTTGCTAAGGTCGGCTTGCGTACACTTTAAAATTATCAAATGGTTACCTTTGGTCCTCTTTATGATGCCGAATTAAAAAGCAAATAAAATGTCAAATGTTCCAACTTGCCAACCTCAAAACAATGTCACAAACGCGCCCACACAATTTAGTTACGTTATACTTCAGCGCGTGCTTTTCAAAAGTGGCTGCATGTTTTGTAATATTTTTGTTGTTAATTCAAATAAATACACAGTGCTGTTTAAGTATAATATAGCCCTACGAACAAGCAATGGCCTGCGTTATTATGGGGTGTAAATCTCATTCTTGTCGTAAAGAAAATGAAACTGAAATCATCAGCTTCCATCGGTGAGTAAACAAAAAACCTTATATATTTGCTTAAACCCTGTACATAAGTGCAAAAGTATTATTAATTAATCTTTATTATGCTGTAGTCATATTATAATCTGCTGTTGGCCATTCGATACAGTAATTATTAAGTATTTTTCATTTTTATCAATTTACGTAGTCGTGTTCAATAGTGTTGTTCTGCATATTCTGTCGATAACATAGATGTTAGTATATTGTAGTTGACTATTTTGCATAAATTGCGTTTTACTTTCAATATACGGTGGTGAAGTGGTAAAAGCCACTTGGAAACCGTGCGCGAAGGCTGGGGGTTGAGGAAACTGTCTGATTTTCATAGTGTGTTTCATTGCAGATTCCCCACAGATGATGCTATGAGGCAAAATGGATCGTTGCCATAGCTCGTCCCAATTGGAATTGGAAAAACAGCACCGTGTTTACTCTATGCATTTCGACAAAGTTTTATTAACTTTGAAATAAGTTATCAAACATATGTGACATGAATGATACCGCTGTGTTTTAATTTTATTGTCCCATTTTAGTAGCTTCTGTCAAATCACACCTCTTGGGTATCTTTTAATCGCTAAGAAAGTCAGAAAAGAACAGAAGGCGTACTGGCTTTCTCCTAGACGAAATTCTGGCCGATTTCTTGTTTGTTATTTACAGCGGTTTCCATTCCTTCCGAAATTTCTAAGATTTTCTTAATTTAATAATCTAAATGCTAAACCATTTTTGTGTGAATGACGTTTCGGAAGGCATGGAAACTGCTGTAAATAGCAAATGAAAATTGGATAAAATTTAGCTCGAAGAGAGCCGGTAGTTCTATAGTTTATTGTAATTTAACAGCTTCTTAACGAGTGATTTTATATACCCAGACCTCATTTGGTACTTGAATACCAAATTAGGGTTTTGATATCTTTTTAACCTTTATCTAAAATAGCATTTTGCAACGGTTTGTAGTTGACTGACCGAAAAGTGTTTATTTTAGCAGGTCTGTGAATTTACCATAGCCGACAGACAAAGCATCTATCGATATCGATAAGATGTCAGAAGAGATCGCAACTTAAATTTCTCGCTGTCATAGACAGAGTACACTCAAATGTCATAATGTTACTTCTATGCTTGTCATTGTTCTGAGGGTTTGCCGGCAAACCAGAGAGGACCCACGAGAACACCTGCACCTGGGATTTAAAAAAAGATCGCCACAAAAAAGAGCGCTTACGCTTAATTAGCAAATAGCGTTATTCGCCCGGGGCACCCAGATAGCTATAACAACGTCCGTGGTTATCACAATGATAAAAGAAGTATAGAGGATGGGTGATATGGTCACGTGACATGCGGCACATTTAATGCATAAAATGGTGCCGACTCCGCCCCTTACAATAGTGATATGCTAGTACCGAAAATTTTGTATCGACATCGAAGAATTAAGAGAGACAAACAAGCCCCAAAAAGATCAAATACGAAAGGGGTTAGGAACTACCATAATATAAATATAACAAACCATAATGTAAAGAAACAAACTGAAACTGATTTATAAGTAACAATTGTTAAACAAAGCAGTACCTGTTGTGACAAACATCCAGTTGTGTTTGATCTATATTTGTATGTTGCACTATTCCTTGCTAAAAAATTAAGTTACAGATTAAGATATTTATTTAATACATGATAAATGGAATAAGATAGCGTAGCCAGCAATTATTTGGTTGGTTTTATTTTATTTTATTATTATGCTCTTTGATCGAGAAACATAACTATGTTTCCAGCAAACTAAAAATCAATGAGCGTAAAGATGGTGGTTAAGATAATCAATTATAATAATTATTTGCAATAACAACAATATGATTATGTATCTATTTCCGTGCATGCAAAGGTTGCTCGAAACATAAGACCGCCAATTGTAAAAATATATCTTACATTTCATCTTTATGTTGTTTCTTTTATGTTTATCTATTCTTTTATGTAACAATTCTAATTTTATTCATAGCAATATATTAAAATAATATTACTATTAGGTGAAGTATAATAATCATTACTATTTTACTTATCGGGAATATTGTTGGAAAACAGTTATCTTATACTCGCGTTAATTAAACGTGTGGTTTATGCATTTCTTCTCAAAATGTAAAGAACGAATATATGTATTTGGTGTAGGATTCCAATCACGTCACCCAATATTCTCAATTAATTTTGCCTTGGTTTTTAATTTTTTTGGTTATCTTAAAAAAATATTCTAATTTCACTTAGTTTGTCGTTCTGAATAATACAATATTGATGTGTGCTCTAACATTCTTTCAAAGACAAAAACCGTAACTGATAAACGAGCGTCTGTTAAAATATCGATATCAATAATTTCTAAACAAATCCACCCACCCATCCCTAAGCTCGTGTGTAAACAAACATAATGATTTTAATGTGTATAAATCACGCCTAAAAGGGTCCAAAGCTTAACAAACCAGATCCACATATCATTTTAATTGATAAAAACACATCCAAAAGTAAATATACAAAGATATTTGCTAATTTTCGGTAAAAACAGATACTAACCTATGAAAAGATATTTCGGGGTCTTTCTTGCGTGAATTCGATTTGCATCCTTTCACACAACACTGAGTCATTTTCGAAACTTAACAAATACACTAATAAACACACTGAACAATTGAGAATATGATTATATTACTTTAAATTCAATATTTATGAAGATTTGTTTACATCGTCTGACACTACATGTACTTGCTGACTGGCCCGCATAAAATGGCGTTTCTGCCGCAAGGCGGTCCCAGTGTGTTGAAGTAAACGAAATAGTGCCATATGCGAAGAAAGCATTATTTTTGTCTTTTTTTGTTGCGTTCCAAATAAGCTTTGAGTAAAAGAGATAGACATATATATTGACAATTCTGCGTCGATTTCCCTAACATAAATATAACTTATTCATATAGCTAACTTTTGAGGCCTGTCCTCTTTATATTTAGTCATTGGGTTATCACTCAGAACAATGACAGGTTATCACCTAACAGCCATAAATACATGAACTGACAGAGTAATGTCAAAAACTTAGTTCGAGATCATTATTTTTGACAACAGTTAGTTATAGGCTCAGAGTTATAGAAATAGGACAGTTGACATTAGTATTGATAAGCTCTTGCTAATATTTTGTTTTTAGCAGACTCTTAATTATTTTAATATTAACCTATAAAAACATATAGGTAAATGAAACACGAAGTATAAATTTATACTTACCAAATACGATCTGATAAGGTCACGTTTTGTGTTCCAAAATCAATGATAACACTGAATTAGACACCTAAATAAATAGTTATAAAAGGCTTTCAATCTTATAAGAATAAATTAGGTGAATTTGGATCATTGAAATACTTCTATGTTATTAACGCTTTGTTGTATTTAACTCAATATTATGAAAAATATATTTAAAGTTATAAATTCTATCCAGACTCATTTGATAACGTGGGGCGATCCTTTTGACTGTAGCGGTCAAGATGTAATTATATGCGTTACGGGTAATCCAGGTGTTACAGACTTTTACATAGAATTTGGCACAGCACTACATGAGAATACTGGTCTGCCTGTTTGTGTTATTGGTAAGAACATTTTTGATTATTTTATACTCTATTGAGTAAAAATAAGGTAAAGATACCTTTAAATAAGTCAGGTGATGAATAATATTGTAGCCAGTGTAAATGGCTAGGATAGGATTTTCTTAGTTAGGCTAATCATTTCCGATGTTTTCGCATAGTTGAGAGAAATCTATAAATAAAATCTCATAAAATAATTAAATATTACGGGCATATTGTGTCAATCTGGTTATTATTCAAGCAAAGTTTTATGTGATAATTTAATCATTTCTGCACCTTTGATGCAATGCAAAGTATAGGCATATGTGTAAAGTATAGGCATTTGACTAAAGAAACATTAGAATCGGTAGGTTAATTATTATTAGGTAATCATAATCTCTGAAGGCAACATTTACCAATAAAATAGATATTTATAGGAACCACGTCTTATAACATAAGTACCTACTAGGTATTGCTCGCGGCTTAGCTCGTGTAAAAAGCCATTTCCGGAACAAAAATCCATAAATCGCTGTAGAAATCCATGGGGCTATCAATGCAATGCCAACGCCATCTACTTAGAAATCAGATTTAAAAAATTAAATATTTTACAAGGGACCAAATTACCAGGTTAAAAGGTAGCCTATAGGATAATCCAGGACGGTCTCTCTGTAGGCCTATTTGTATCCAAATCCGTTCAATCTTTACTTCTAACAATAAACAAACATCCAAAAATTTTAACAAACATTCGCATTTATAATAATATTAGTAAGATAATAGTTAATAAGCAACTTTTGTTTGAAACTTGAATCAAATTGTTCAGAAATTCAATAGTTTATAAAAATCTTATAGATGCACATACCTGTTAAACTGGCTACGATATGATTCTATCACGACTACCCACATTAAACCGTCATAATATTATATAGATATTATCCAAACTTGACAATGGTTAAAGAACACTGTTCATTTTGGAACTTTAAAGTATGATCAAAATGCAAAGACTTTAAACAGTACATACTTAGGTAGTGTTTAGAACTCTTTGTGAAAACTATAATTTTTTAGGTCATGCTGGCCATGAAGAAGTTCCAGACAAGAAATCAAATATGCTGCAAGGTCAAGAAAATTTATTTAATCTAGAAGGTCAAATCGAACACAAGTTGGATTTTATCTACAATTACGTTGATAAGCGTAGTAACATGCATCTTATAGGTCATTCTATCGGGTCATGGATGATTCTAGAAGCATTGCAAAAACATAGTAATTTAATTAATAGAATTTCATCAATCAATTTGTTATTTCCTACTATCCAACATATGGCAGAAACGAAGAATGGTATATTTTTGAATAATTTCATAAGGAATTTTCATACAATTGCGTTGCTTGTTTTTACATTAGCTTATATGTTACCTAATTATATCAAATCACTTCTAATTAAAATCTATTTAAAATTTAATTCTCTACCTTTACATTACGAAGAAAGAATTCAAAAATATTGCAATCCAAGAGTCGGTGAGAAGGTGCTTTTTTTAGCTTATGATGAAATGGACAAAGTAACATCTTTAAACAATTACATAATAGAAAAAATTAAACACATGACAAACATTATTTATAGTAATCATGATGGTTGGGTGCCAGTCAAATATATGGAAGACCTAAAATGTTATCAACCTTATCTTCAAATGAAAGTAGTAAACATTGACCATGCCTTTGTTTTGAAGTCTGCAGAAATTATAGCCGAAATGGTTTCAGACTATATTAAATTAAAGCTTAATAAATAGTCTGGGCTAGACATTACCATAGAGTGAATATCGTGTTAGGGAAACTAGGTAATTTAGATAGGTGTATATGTTTAAATAAAACGTGAAGTGGTTATGTGTGGTTAAACACTCATACATACAGAGTAGTATTTTGTGCATACTGTCCACTTTTTTAGTAGAGAAGGAATTTGCTAATAGGGGTAATTGGGGAAAACTTGCACTTCGGGTAATCTTTATAGATATTATGATCATACTATGAAACACAGCTACAAAGTTGCTGATTCAAGCTAGTTTTGTGCGACTGTGAACTGGCTCGTCGTAAGAGCCAAAACATCAGCAGTATGAGTCTACTTGTATAATATCTTCCATAATATAGATAATTTAAACCATACAAATGTATTTATTATCTTATTTTCTTTAGATATAATGTTCGTAATAATTCTATACTTATCTGTCTTGACTAAGAAGCCGCCATTAATTGTATTTAAATACAAATATAGTTTTATGTTGTATTATTTCTTCTAAAAAAATTACCACCATTTCAAAAAATATTCCCTTTTTCCAATCCATCGCTAAAATGGACCAACCAGAACAAAGTTTTTTTTTAGATAGTTACTAATTACCGAAATAAAATTATTGAACAGATATTTTCCCGCCGATGTATTTATACGTGTGTTTGCCCACGTTGAAACGTCGGAAGTAACATTAATCAAACCGTTGTAAAGATTCATATTGCTGCTTCATATTTTAGTAATTTTTTGTTACGTATCCGCTATTATTATTATGAGACATTGGCGAAACCACCGATAAATAAACGATGGAAGCCATAATATAAAAGTTAATTTAGAAAATATTGATTATAGATTGAGGAAGATTCAGGAGTCTCAATCAAAATAGGTTTTTTTTTTAAATTCAGAACGAGCGATACATTTTGAAGAACATATTCAATATAACATGGACAAAGTATCGGCCATCGCCAAGCTGCGGGTACAGGAGCATTTCTTTTATGCAAATATTTTGACGCACCTTGTCTTGGTTTTAAATTTACCCACATGTTCTTGCACAAGTAAAAGGTATACATATTATATTAGTCAGCATATGAATTGTGTCATAGTTGTATATCATATTTTGGAATATAATGCCAGTAAGAAACAATTGTTTTAGATATGTGCTCTTTAATTTAATAAAATTACCTGTTATATTACAAGTCAGAGATAATTATTATTTTACATGTTTTGTAATAATAAGTAAATAACAGTTGAGACGACCACACAAGTTCATCTCATCTTATTTATTACAATAATTGAAAATAAGTACATACAATCAAAATGAAAGAATATAAAATGAGTATCTGATAAACAATAATAAAATTGTAAATGGCACTGAAAATAAATAAACAAAAAGGTCATCAACGGGTCAGCATTTACAACAAATGCCTGACACAAATACAATTTAAGTTAATAAAACGCACACTTCGAGAAACTCGTTCAATTAGGAATCTATCATACAAGACAGCAGATAGGTGTTTTATAATAGTTTTAATATTGAAATGCCGTAACGAAAATACAAGAAGATACAAGTTTAAAACTTGAATTGAAAGTAATAATCCCAGACACATAAGGTATAAAATGCTATAATTATTGTATTTCATAATGTGTACAATAAAATAAATAGTATCCAATGGCAACAATTCTTTTGATATTATTTTCCAACAGGCTGTACATCGGAACATGTGACGTCACCCTTAGTAAGAGCTTATTATTTGGCACTGTACTGAATCTGACCGCATATTATTACCCTGCAGATCAAAGAGGACTATTTTACTCAAACAGGCATATACTCTAGTGAGAACATAGATAAATATAATGTATAAACTTTTCACAACACAGAGATTCGCCACCTCCGATCGATCACTGGGGCAGATGGTCAAATGTGGACTGTTTACGGTTCAGTGTTTAGTGGGACTTTAACAACGCTCAGGTGACGTGCGCATGCGCACATATTTGAATATGGAATGTATGCATGTACGACTCATTGATCAGACCTACCGTTATTCACACAAAATTTGTTATTGCATTTTGGTATAGCAATAATGAATACTTGTCGGACTATGGTAACGACTTTAAACAATGATTTATTTCATATCATAACTATCTAGAAATATTTACAATATTATGGAAGTACACATCGTATAGTATAAAGTAACATTTTGTAGGTAATTCAATCGAAACGGATACTCTCACATACTTAGTTGTGCGTTAATTTCATAGCATGCAGTTCAAATCAACTTCGCAGGAACCAGACGCATAATACTCGCGTCTCAACTGTGATGAAAATGGTCACGTGACAATAAATGAAAAACAATCACTCGAACCGGCGCACCGGCGGCACCAAGGAGCAGCGCCTCTCGTCACGGACAATCGAACACGATACAAATACAATTTTGAACTCTTACATCTAAAGGGATACAAAATTCGCACTAATAATACTCGCACGTCCAAGGGGACGAAACGTCGCTTCAACACGTAGTCTCCAGCAACGGGTCCGCCGGTCGCGCGCGGTCTGGCTCTGTCGCCGAACACACCAGCCGCTGCGACGATGACTTGTATAGCCGGCGCGGCCGCTCCTCCTCGTCCGACAGCGCCCGCACCGCGCCGCGTGCTGCCAGCCGCGCCGGCGACACGCGCGCCGACCGCGGCTCGCACGTGCACTGCGCCGCGCAGCTCGCGCCCAGGGACGCGCCCGCGCGCCGCAGCGGCGTGCGCACGCGCACCACTGCGCCCGTCGCCGTCGCACCACTCGCCGCAGTCGACGCTCCTGGCGCCGTCGCACTACTGGCGCGCCAGCATTCGCAACTCTCACTACCGCACGTGTCGCAAGATACTGGTGAGCGCCGTTCGAGTCGGGGCCGCCGAGGGTCCCGTCGTCGCTCAGGCTCGACGGCGGGCGGATCGTCGGCGCGCGGCGGTGGGAAGCGCACCCAGGGGTCGCGCGTCGACCGAGCCGCAGCCAGGTCTAGTTCGCTCATTTTGCGCCATGGGTCTGCGAGCGCGGAGGCGGCACGGTCGCGGGCGCGCCGACCGTCGTCGAGCGCGAGCGGCGACGCGTCAGGTGAGGAGCGCTCGCTGCGCGCCTGGCGCGGCGCGAGGGCGGCGCGGGGCCGTGCGGGGAGGGCGCGGAGAGGCGCGCGGCCGCTCGGAGTGGGAGCGCGCGCGGGGGGTGTGGGCGCGGCTGGCGGGCGTGACGTCGCTGAGCGAGCGCAGGTGGATGCGGCGACGGGCGCCGTCGGGCGAGTCCGTGTCGGTGACGTTGATGCTGATGTTGTGTGCGGGCGCGGCGGGCGCGGCGGGCGCGGGGGTGTCGGCGTCGGCGGCGAGATCGCGCTGCGGACTACCGTTGCCATTATTGGCATTATTTTTGTTGGGGCCGGCCCGGCTGGGCCCGGCCCCCGCTAGCTAGAGGAGTCTCTCTGTCACAGAACTAGAAGTGCCGGAGCTCAGTGTCGAAGCTGGATTTTGGTCGTCACCTGAAATGTAATATTATGAATTTATAATTGTACTCTAACATGATACTCGAACCGAATTTTCGTAATTTAAAGTCAACGTTTAATTATTTAATGCTCAAATTATTCATTTTCCTTAGTGCCTATCAATCATCTATCTATATATATATATATATATATACTATTATATAGAGCTGAAGAGTTTATTTATTTGAAAGCGGTAATCTCAGGAACTACTGGTTCGAATTTAAAATTATTTTAGTGTTGGATAGTACATTTATGACCACCAATAGGTGAGCACCATCATTAATAATCATGTATGACGGAAATATTCCTCTTAGAAATGTCTAAAAATATATTTTAAAACAAACCCCCCGCCGCTTCTATCTTTGATTTGAGTGCGATAAACACAAAAAATATTCAACGTATTTCGATGAAATATGCTATGGGAGACCCTGGAAATATATACTCAGCTAGACTTTTATCCCAGAAAATTCTTAATTTATTCAAGCGGGCGAAGCCGCGAGCAAAGCTAATAAATTAATATTAAGTGCAATCCTTAAATGGATATGAGGTTCCGATTATTTATGGTATGCCAACGGCGGCAACTTCACTCTCGTGAGTATGCCACCAACATAACCGGTGTGTTATGAAAAGATTCGTGTCAGTTACAACAAACACGTCGTATGTGATGTGACGCCCTGCCATAGTGGTAATTTTCAGACGCATGGCGTGTGCTCCCTTAGATGCCAACCTATTAAATATTACTCAACGTAGCAAGACAATACGGCTTTTATCTACTACCGACGTCAGACATATTATACATATTATACAAAGTTTATTGGTAAGATGGTTTATATTATCTCAATTTGCACTTTATATCTGTTTATTATTTTTCTTTAAGTACCTACATTTATATGTAAGAGCAAACATTACTTTATCCGCGGTCGAACAGGCAGATTGCTCCCCTTCTGTTCTGTGAACATGACTGTTACCACCACATTTCAACTGACGTATAATTTCAAATTTTACAAATGAAGTACATAATGCGTATAATTTTATAAAATAGGAAACATTTTAGATCACCTTGAATTGTCTGGCCCGTGGCCGGCAGTCTTTGTCAGTTGAGCAATTCTACAGATACAAAACGTTTCAGTCTGTCGAGATACTGATTGAAGAGTTCGACATCATTATGTCCAGCACCCTGCAAAACGCAAATTATGTTTAAACGTCAGGGAATGGTATAGGCATGATAGATAAAAGCAAAAACATATTTAGCTATGTATATTCATAAACATTGGTTACCTCAACCCAAAGTGGTTCCACAGCACGCGGACAGCGCTCGTATATGGCGAGTCCGTGGGAGAAGTCTATCACCTCATCCTCAGTTCCGTGGATCACCAGAACTGGCGAGGTAACTTTAGGGATTTTATCGATACTGAAATTAATAATATAGCCATTTTAATATTTAATTATTCCATTTCATTAGCAAACAATTAAACACATGAATAAAATAGTTAATAACGATTCTGTTGCCTTTAGTTTTACAGTGTTACCGAATGAACCAAAGTAGGTTATCTCACTGTTCGAGGCACCTACACACGCATTAAGTGCCGTAGATAATGTGGTGCCGTAGGAAAACTATTTAAACATAAATTACGGTGTAACCATAAGTTCTGTCTAACTAGATTAAAAAAAAGATAATTATATTATTATTCTGTCCGAAATTGGCAGTGATTACTGTTCTGTTTGACTTATTGTTCCACGCTCTAATGGCGCGAAGACCATGAAGCTGTGGCTCTGTAGCCTAGTTAGTACACGTGGTTCTGTTACGCAAAGCTTAAAATGGAATAAAGTTACATGATTCTTAACGGTATTCATCATTATAGAGACGGAAGAATGCCGTGCGCGCGGTAATAACCCCGCGCACCTGAAGCGGTTGAAGGTCCTTGGTGACGTCTGCATTATTCATAATGCGGATAGACCGTCGCGAAGGTGCAATTCGTCCAAGCCATTAGATAAGTAGTCGGCAGTACTTTCCCGAAGATGGAAATAACACTCCATACCTGGTGGTGCCTGCACTATATACAAATTAATTATAAAACTTAATAAAACTGAATAGCTCTCCACTCTGCCTCTTACCGCACGTCTAGTTAGAAGCATATTGCAATCAATCGTATGCAATGTCTTGTCATCCGAATTAATTGTTTAACTTGCATTGAACTGATATCCCAGTACAACGCCTGTCAGGGTGTGTGCGGATCAGGCGAATGCGTTGCTAATCTAAGTACGCAAGTATACCCTTACTGCAACTATTCGTGCATTGTCTTTATCCAATACTAATTTAAGACGTGTATACAACAATGCGCGTGTATGCGCCAAGAGTACTTTTTTCGATAGAAAAATGTTTGAATTAAATTTCTCAAAAATGCATAACATAATACATATAATATATACATTCTTGTGTACACGTGATTTTAGGTTTTGAATTTGTTGAGTTATTTATGTGATTGATAGTACCTACATAATATACATTGTAAAGGTGATTAATTTAAAAACCATATTTATAAAAAAATCCATATATTGCCTAATTGATAAAATTACTTTTTATTGTTGACAGACATTTTGATAATAAGCGAATAGGGAAAGCGTAGTAGAGTTATGTATAAGCGTAACATCCAGTTACTGATGTAACTGTGGACTGTGCAGTAATCGTTGTACGAGTCTTAGCTCAATACGAGTCCTTATAATGTGTGGGGCATCGAACAACAGAAATAACTATAAAAATCGATATCTCCAACAAATACTGCTAACAATAGAAAATAGAAAGAGTGTTAAGACATTTGTTTGCTAATCACGCATAAACTGCTATTAAGTATATTTTATTTCAGGTGAATTAGACCACCGATAGACCAAGCCTTAGAATTACTTAAGGTACTGGAAAATATGTGTTGTGTGACATGTACTGCCTGTAACAAACATAAGCGTAGAACTAAACCTGTCAACACGCGCGCAAACTATACTTATAACAGGACACCAGTCAGACCATTGAACACTGAGAAAAACATATTTCCTTCTGAACACCCGTGAACTAAGGGGGTCAGGTAGTTATTTATCCTGAGAATTATATAATATGCATTAAAACCAGATATATAGCAGCAAATAAATATGAATATTTGTGTTCATTAATTAAACGCTACATATTATATTATTTTTGTTTGTATGTAATGTTCATCACCACCTTATCACCTACGTCATAACTACGAGTCCGCACTGCGCGGCAGGAAAATATTACATCAAACATGGATATTCCATTGATTTTACATGCTAGTAGGTACAGCGTAATAAAATATGTTTCAAATAAGTATATTATAACATAATTAATATAGTTTTGAATCAATCAATCAGCATTTAATATTTAAAATTTCATTATTCAGTAACCTGATAATTCACGACTTAAACAATTTGCACAGATATCATTAATGAACATAAGACAAACATCGATGCTGATAATTCTTATAAAAACAAAGTTAATTAATGAGTCATTGCAAGGTTAACCTAAACAATGTTATGTAAACATAGGCACTTTATTATATGCTTTCTATAATTTAATGATATACTACTTATAAGTAACCGAGTCGTATTTATTGAAGACAACCTTCATAATGTTTATGTAAAATCTTACGAATATGAATGTGAAATGTAAAGATTTCGAATGTTAGGTATAGGGTTATATCATTATACATTTTGTTTCGGCTTTAATCTGGGTAACTAAAGTATAAGTAATTTACACGTCTAGTTAGTGATTAGTTTTCGCAGTTGAATGTAAAATAATTAATAATCATGGATATTTCTGCCTTTAAAATTTCGTCATATTAAATTTTAAAGGCCGAAATATCCATGATTATTAATTATTTTACGTTTTTCTTTCAACTGCGAGAACTAATCACTAACTAGACGTGAATTTAAATTCTTTACTTGCCAATACTTGTTTAGTTACCCAGATTAAAGCCGAAACAAAATGTATGAAAATGGACCTTGAGGTATCGCCTTAAATACTTAATGTTTCTTGGAACTTTAAACATAGAAATTGTTGATTAGGTTTTGTTTAAATTTGATATGGGCATAATGATGGATTTGTTTTTGTCATGGACGAATACAGTGACTTTTGTTCCGGGAAAGGCTTTTCACGCGGGCGAAACCGCCAACAATTATACCCAGTTGAAGAATAACACAAACATTGATTAGAAACAGATACCACGAGTTTTAGATAATTATATTATTAAAATGTGTGATATATCACTGATATTGAGAAATTGTGATAATAAATTGTTTATTAACTCTAGCTTTTGTGTAAAATAAAAATGCTTTGTTTCATAAATGTAATTATATGCACATATATTTAGTAGCTTCTTATTTATGCGTTCGGACGTCCTTTTCGCAATGTCATGC
Source organism: Manduca sexta (assembly GCF_014839805.1). NCBI lineage: Eukaryota > Metazoa > Arthropoda > Insecta > Lepidoptera > Sphingidae > Manduca > Manduca sexta. The sequence goes on from NC_051139.1 coordinate 12,732,106, forward strand.
TTTGTTAACTTACCAATGATATTTTTGTCTGTATTAAATGAAATTCACGCAATATTTCTATATACAAGTCTTTGTTCTATCTAGGGAATTTAGGAACTCAAACATTCCTTCACATTCATGATCTCTATTCCTTTTTTAAAACCTGCAGTTTACCATGATTCTACTATTTGGGGTATTTGATACATTTGTTAGGTGGTCCAAATTGCAGGCCACTTAACATCACATTACCCACATGTTGGGTTGCTTACTTATTTATTTCATTTAATATCTCATATTTTGTTAAAATATGCTACACGTTTAGGTGTCGCGTCATTAGTCGATAGACAACGCCCTACGAATATGAATTGTGAGGATCGGTTTTCGATCCATACGCATACTGCTCGCAACATGCTCGCAATAAACATTGTATGTGCCACCGTTTTGTTTCCAAAATCCTTTTTTAGGTATTGTAATTTTTGACTGATATGGAGATAGGTTCGCCCACAAATATACATTATCTGTCGAAACATTATAAACACAAGTATAAATATTTAAGTCCATGTGCCCAGATACTTACATATATGATATTAGATATATTCTACCTGCATAGTAAGCCGAAAATAAAATGCAGTTAAATTTGATGTATAGTTAGGGGGGCCTATACCGTCTACTGGGGCATATCCGTCTTTTAAGTAAAATAGTCAAAAATCTCCTATTTACCTATACTGCTTTCGAAGCTGTCCTTTAATTAGATAACCCATAATTGCAAAAAGACGGATTCGCCCCATAGACGGCATATGGCGCTCTGATATATTATATACAAATTATTAAGTAATGAATACGGAATTTCTTTCTATCAACTTATTTTGTGTTGACCATACTATGGGTCATATTTTCGATGACAGTGTAAACTTATAACGCGGCAGCGTTACGGTATCTTTGCGAGATTAGTGTGGAATGATATTTTGTATGCCAAGTTCAATTCTATTAAAAGCGCACAGTCAAAATAACGTGCAGCATAGATAATAAGGCACCTGGATCCCTTGGTGGTAAAAACATAATAAATAGTTTTGTTATATTTATATCTCTGACTTCTGAGCAGGTTATATTATGAACAAGTAACACTGAGACAACATCTCAGTACAACAAAACAATTTAAAGTTTTGTTAATATAATAATATACTCATTGTACTGGGGGAAATTATTTATCCATACAAATGCCGAATATTTTATACAAGAAAATTTTGAATGTACCATTGGCAAAAGTTGATTTTATAAACAGGTTTATTGTAAAAACAATATTTAATTGGTATTTCTCATGTGTAATAAATGATATATTCTACAAGGTGTTTGTTGCCCATGGTCCTGCCTGCATAAAAAAATATTTATCAGATTTAAAATCCTACTGTGCACTTTTCTGCTATGAGAGTTTTGGTCTATTGGTGCACTGAATTTATTCCAGAACTATTGGACAATAAGAAAATGCTAAAGTAATTTCTATTCAATGATCATTTGCATTGCTGCCCACTGTGGTGGTGAATAAATGAGATGTTTAAACTTCTCAACTTTTATGCTATATTTTTCCTCCTATTTCATTGTTGCTACTTAATAATATTTATAAAATATGTCATTTCTTTGTGGACACTTCACTGGTTTGACTGATATTTATTTATATGTGTTAATGTATACTATTTATTTCTGTAGATACATAATATATAAATAAATTAAGATACTTAAGACAACTGTATTTAAAATCAGGAAATTGATTAGCCATTTAGCTCCTTATTTCTCTGCATTATAGAAAAGGTTACTCTGACATTTTATTTTTCGCACAGTCAAGCAAATTGTTCTTCTGGTGGTAAGTACAAGGAGTGCATTGGCTTCCCAAGCATAGTATCAACATAACAAATATTATTTACAAAGTATTGCACAGAAGTGTATATATTGTTAAGTTTCATAATGCTCAGTAATGTGACTGGCTTCTGT